>NC_050579.1:262489783-262820745 GCF_011100635.1 Trichosurus vulpecula | reverse complement strand
CCCCACTGGTCAATTTATAACACTCATCAGCCTTAGGCCTATCCCTTGACCCCTCCTTTCCAGGTCTCAGACTTTCCTTTCAGGTTCAAATTTCACCTCCTCCAGAAAGTCTTTCATGAATACTCCCCACCCCCAGCCCCCAACGCCTACTGAGGTCTCCCTCCTCTAGGACCTTGGGGTATTTGTCGCCAGTGCCACTCATTGAATTCTGACCACACCCCACACATACACACACAACATTACTAATTTGCTTCTCATGTGTATTGTCCCCTCAACTAGATTTTAAGCTTCCTGAAGGCAGGGATCCTGTCTGTATCCTCTGTATCCTCTGTATATTCATTTCAATATTTTTTAAGGTCTGTAATTTTCACCCACACAGATAAGAGCCACTTTCTTCCTTGGCAGGTGGCTTTTCAGAGATGTTACGGCCAAATAATTCATTATTCTATGATCAGCTGGGTGATGAGCCTCTCAGAACTTAGACTGGGTCCTAGGTTTGTTGTTGTTGACTTATGTCCAACTCATCATGATCCTGTGATCTATAGCTTGCCAATACTGTCCATGGGGTTTTCTTGGCCAAGATACTGGAGTGGTTTGCCACTTCCTTCTCCAGTGGATTCAGGCAAACAGAGGTGAAATGACTTGTCCAGGGTCACACAGTTAGTGTCTAAGGCTGGATTTGAACTCAGATCTTTCTGACTCTAGATCTAAGCACTACCCACTGAGCCACCTACCTTCCTGTAGATCCCTAGACTACATGCAGTTGATTACTAGTGAGTCAAGGCTCAGCCATGGACTTCTCTGGGTATTATTTGCTAATATATTCATTGACAATTTTTTTAAAGACACATTCCTCTTTCCACATTTGCCTGCCATTCCTTTGGCTGGGTCACTTCTTTACCTTGCTATCCCCTTCCATTTATACCCCCACCCCTACCCCCCTTCTTTGACTATCATTTCTTCCTGCCTTCCTGCCTCATCCTATTCTGTGTTAAGGGCAGGGGTATGGATGAATTAGTATGAGAAGGGAACTTCTCCTTCTCTTGATCCTGCCATTTTGCTGTCTTTGGGCATCTCAGCTGCTCAGGCCCTTTCAGCTGGCTGTTCCTCTGAGAGGAGTCAGGAGGGGTTAGGAGAAAATGCCAGTGCTCAGTCCTCTATTGTGGGAAGGGGGTTAGCAACCTAACCTTGAAGGGCACTCACTCCACCGAATCAAGCCCAGACTCAGCTTGCTTCAGTGACCAACTACCTTCCTCACTTGGTGCTCCCAGTGTGCCCCCATGACTCCCCTTTTTGTGGCCAGCCCAGGGGATACGCGGTGAGCACTGCTGTCTTGCACAGGAAGAAGGCGGGAATGTTGTACTGTTCGAACATTAGCTCTGTGAGTTTTTCCCTTTTGGCTCGAGTGTTCCACTATGGGAGGGAGGAGAGAGAGGATAAGGAGGGGTTTAGGTTGGAGATAAATACACTAACATGCACACACATACACACACACAGAGACACACCAGATTATGCACTAACATGCACATACATATATACCCAAATGAACATGTTCATAAACACTCACACTTAGAGTGCAAAGAGGCCAGGGACCAGGCCAACTAACACAATGCAAAATGATCTTTACCGTCAAACCTTCTCCCTGCCCCAGTGAGTGAGTCCTATCCCCATTCAGAGATATGGGAGGGGGTATATGAATATGAAAATGAGGAACACTTGTGGAGAGGGTAGGTGGAGAAATGATAACTGGAGGAAAGGGGAGATAGGGTCCAGTTTTGATGAAGATTTTGAGGGGGAGAGAGATGGGGTCCCAAGGTTGGGGTCAAGTGTAGAAATAAGGTGATAGATGAAGGATTCTAGGGTGGGCTGATTAAGATGGAGGACAGACTCCAGAGGCAAGGGGACCCAGAACTGGGAGTACGTACCGGGGCCTCAGACATGAGTACAGGGTGCAGATTTGGCTCCGATTTGACATGTTTGCTGTAAGTGTGATCCAGAATGGCCCGGAAACACTCCCAGTCCTCAACTGGGCACCGGGAGGGGAGGAGGAGACAGAGGCATGGGAGAGGAGGGGTGATGAGAGAGGAAGAGACAGACATATGTGGGGAAGGGAGACAGAGAGAAGGAAACAGGATGATAGTGAAGAGAGAGGAAAGTAAGGAAGAGGAAGACAGAGGAAGATTCAGAGAGAGGGGAGAAAAGGATAGCGAAAAGAAAGATATATAGAGAAATACAGAAAGAGAGACAGGCAGACAGATGTTTCAGGGGGAGAGGCAGTAAACGAAATGAAGAAGGAAATAGAGACAGACAGGAGTGTGTGTTAGGGTGTTTGTGTGAGAAAAAGAAAGAGACAAAGACAGAGGTGTAGGAAGGAGAGGTGGGAAGAGGAGGGGAGAGAAAAATGGGGTGGGGGTAGGCCTGAGTAGAAAAGCCAGACCCCTTTCCCTACTCTAGGGACCTCGGAAGTAAATATGGTTGAAGTGGGGGGGCAGAGAGGAAATAAGGAAAACTGGGTGGCCCTGGGACCTGGTGAGGGGAGGTCCTGATCAGCTTTGGAACAGCTGGCTGTGTGTCTGGGGTGGGGGTTGGTCCGGAGCATACTGTGGTCATAATGAATGGGACAGGGTCAAGGGCTGCAGCAGAAGTGTCCCCAGGACTGGAGATTGGGGTCTCCCTTACTCATGCCATTCTTGAGGGGTGACATGACCTCAGCCCCATCCCGTGGCACATGCAGGGCATTGGTGTCGATGTGGAATGTTTTCCCCTTCTTCTCCTTCTCTCCATCCAGCTCCAGCCCACCCCCCTCCTCCAGTGTCAGCAACCCTACTGTAGTGGGGAAGTCAGCCTGGGGGGAGGAAGGGAGAGCAGATTATGGTCACTTTTTCTTTTCTCCACTTTACTTTATATCCCTGAACAACCCCTTTCCAATTACCACATGCCTTTGTTCTTGCCAAACCCATCCCATTCCCAGAGCTCACATCACCATTCTATTGAACCCACATTAAGACTTTTCCAAACTATCAGGAGCCTTCCTTTAACTCCTTCAGGGTGTTTATATATGAAGGAAGGGGGTGGGGTTCTGGGGACCAAGAGGGAAAGAAGTAGGACTGATGTGGACTTTAGGTAAGTTGGTGGGGGAGCTGGAAGGCTCACCTTGGGGCAGTCCTCCCCTGCATACCCTGCTCGAACTGAGAAGGAACCTATGTCAAAAACCAGCGCTCCAACTTCATCTGTGCGTGTGTCCAGGGGGAGGGGGGAGGAGGGGGAAGAGATTGCAGGTCAGAGCAGAGGGATTTTCCCTCTCCCAAACCCTACCTCAGAAGGCCCAGGGAGAAATGGAGTCAGGGCAAGGGGACTCTCCCCACTCCCCCAAACTCCACCTAAGGGAGACCAGGTGAACATGAGGTCAGAGGAGAGGGAGGAGTTTCCTCCATAAACCACAACTCAAATGGGCATTTTGGGCATGGGATCATCTGTGGGATTTGAGGGAAAAGTAGGAACATAGACACATTAGGGAGATTTGTGGAATGCTGAACATGGAGGGGGCGATTAAATGTGCCAGGGCGGAGGGGAGCTCCTCGCATCCACAAGATCTGAGGTTCTGCGTTGGGGTGAGGGATGCCTGGGAGAAGGGTACAAGAGGCAGTCGGTGAGCAGCTAATAAGGGAGCAGCAGGAGAGCTGAGGGCCCTCCACGAATGCTGGCCATGGGACACTTGCTCTGCGGGTATGAACCAGCTAGGAGCTACCAGGAATGGAGGACCGGGGCTGCAGGAACTGGACACACCAGGCTAGGGGTGCGGTGTGAAATGACCTGGCTTGAAGGCCAGGGTCTCGGGCCTTGCTCACCTCCCCCGTAGACACCTCCGCTCATGGTGGCTGCTTCCACTCCGGCTCCAGTTCCTGCGGTGGTTCCAGGCCGTGGACCCAAGCAGCAGCAGCGGGATCAGCACCGAGATAGCCGGACAGCTCCAGGGACCCGGGAGGTGGGGAGAGGGTGCTTAAGGACCGGCCAATCAGAATATAGGATCCCCCACCCCCACTCACTCTTCCAATTGGTGGGGAGCGCAGACAATAACCCAGGCCGGCGCCTCTGTCTTAAAGGGCCAAGTGCCCCTAGGAATTTCTGACGGGGATGGGGAGGGGAAGGGGGAGGGGAAAGGGGAGGAGATAGGAGGGTCGAGGCCAGGGGTCGGCTATAAAAAAGGGAGAGGGGGATAGGAAAACCCCTCTATCCTAATGATCTTAGAGCCCCGAGGTGAGAGTGACGTGTGTGGTCTTTGTCCCAGGCTAGGTCTCCTGGAGGGCTCTTACTGGTTTAAGTAGGACTGAGCCTGGAGTCTAACGAGCCAACGTGGTGCTAATGCAGGCTCAGGAGAATACTGAAGGCCAAAGAGTGAGAGAGAAAGGCAAGAAACTGAGAAGGAAGAAAGGGAGGGGGAGAAGAAGGAAAGAATCAGAATTGAAGGATGAAGAATCTTCTTTCCTATATCTAACCTTCAACTCAGTGACTCTTAACCTTTTTTGGTGTCATAAGCCTCTCTGTAAGTCTGGTGAACTCTGTCTCAGAAGGATGTTTTTAAATGCATAAAACACATAGAATTACAAAGGAAACCAATTTTATTAAAAGTGTGGGTATATACACACTATACATACAAAATTCAGAGACCCCAGACCAAGAATTCCTGCAACTGAATTCAGGTCTGTTCCTCTTCCTGACCATAATGTGTCTCTGTCGGTTTTGGCCTCTTTGAGCCTTTTGAAGCTATGAATATCTCTCTTTGCTTGGCTCATGAAAAAATTCACAAAGTGAAAATCAAGTGGATAGCTCAAGTGATGGATCCTGGAACCTTGATTTGGCTCCTCACTCTGCACTCCTCAAAGCACAGTGAATTTGGTGCAGATGCTAGAGCACTGGAGGTGGTGTTTTGATAAGAAACTTATAGAAAAAATTTTTTAGGGGATTTAGGGGAAATATGTCTTTAAATATTTGAAGATTTGTCATGTAGAATAGCGATTAGACATATTCTTGGACTCAAAGGCTCAATATAGATCCAGAGCTAAAAGTGATCTTAAAAGTCATTGAGTCCAATCTTTGCATTTTGAAGATGTTCAAAGTTCAGCAACTTGCACAATGTGATAAAGCTGGTAAGTGAGGTGTGGGATTCCATCCTAGGTCTTCCCCACCGCAAGTCACCTGCTCTCTTGTCTACTCTATGGGAGCAATGGCAAGAGGGAAGCAGGGAGAGAAGAAAAAGACAGACACAGACAGAGATACAGACAGTGAAAAACAGAGACATATTTTGGCTGAACATAAATGTGACACCAGCTTCAATAGCTTTTTCAATAGAAACTACAATACTGTTACTGGATTAAAAGGCAATGGAATCTTGGGAGTGACAGTTGAATAAAGACAGTCTTAGGAGACTTAGAGTTTAACTGTTCTGGTGAAGCTGTTAACTGAGATGGGTGAAGAAATGACTAAAGAAAACTTATTTCTTGATAGAACTGAATTTAATCCTTCTAAACGTGAGAACTGAGAATATTTTAATTGGCCACAAGGTAGCACAGTGGCGCTGGGCCTGGAGTCAGTAAGACCTGAGATCAAATCCAACCTCAAACTTTACTAGCTGTCTGACCCTGTGCAAATCACTTAACCTCTATTTGCCTCGGTTTCCACACCTATCAAATGAGGACAACTCTTCCTTGAAGAGTTGTTGTGAGGGTCAAATGAGATACTATTTGTAAAGAGCTTAGTGCTAGTAGCCTGGCACATACTAGGCACTTAATGTTTGTTTCCTTCCTTTCTTCCTAATCTGGATCCACAGAGAGTTGCAAGTTGGAGAAGTAGGCTGCTGTAGAGATCCTTAAAGAGGAATCTGAATGTGAACTTTTTGATAGTTTAAATATTTATATAGTTTAGCTGAAAGTTTAAATATTTATGTCTTTGTTTTACCATTAAAATAGCCAGCAACCTCAATGTTAAGCCTAGATAGAGGAGGGGAGATAAAATAAATAAAAAATAAGCAACAACTATGGAAAATGGGTTTCTCCAGTTTATTCAAAATGGAAAAAAGCAATTTAACGATTAGAGCTAGAAATCACTAGAGCTCATCAAAGAAAGCCTGGATGGCCATCTGCTGAGTACGCTGTAGAAGAAGTTTATGTTCAGGGTAAGTTGACTAATTTATCTCTAAGAGACTGAGATGCTGGAATGAGTCTAGTGTCAGCAAAGAATTATACATGTATACTGAATTTGTTATAGGTCCTTGGGAATTTTTTTTAAGGGGAGAGGGGGTGAAAGGAGGAAAGAGACAATGTGATTAGACTAGATGTTCTAAGGTCCCTACCAGCTGATGGCTTACTGGCTCTAGGCACTTTTCTCTTTTGAAACATATGCTCATCTAGCTGTGTGACCTTGGGCAAGTCACTTAACCTCAACTGCCCTGCCAAAAAACAAAAAAAAAGCATATGCTCCTTGTGAGGTGGGATTATTTGATTCTTTTTATTAATATTCATTTCTTTAGCTAGCCAAATTTATCTTAAATAATTTAAATAAATTCATTTATAGTATCTAACTCAGAGCCTGGCACATTTTAAGGATAGAGCCTGGACCAGGAGAGATGTTGATTTGTAATGGTGGCCAGAGCTTCCACTCCCAAAATTCCCTAAATGTAATAAATGTGAACCAAATATATGACATCGTAAGAACAGTAATTATAGAACAAATATATGACATCGTAAGAACAGTAATTATAGAACATTTTTCCCATAAGCCTTGGGTACACTGTTCCACAAATATACACAGCACCCATGGGAAAATTAAGAGTAGTAGTGAGGCACATGTGTGGACACAACGCACAACTCCCCGGGTCCTTTCTCTCTTGTGGATCCACACAAAGATTCATACTTTCACTGTCTAGTTCACAGAGTTGTGAAGATCAAATAAGCTAAATCTTTTGCAAGCTATAAGATGCTAGACAAACATAATATCCTCTTATATTTAGTATTCCCCTGGTTGCATGTATAAATCATTAAGAGTTGAAGGGGCTGTGGAGTAACCAAACCCTTTATTCACAGCAGTGCTTACAGGTTTACAAAGCACTTTCCCTCATAAAGAGCCTTTGAAGTAAAAAGTATTAGGATTACTCAGATATTCTCATGGACACAGGCATTCCCTCCAGTTATGTGGATGGAAGCCCAACCATGCAGGCCTGAAGTTTGTCACAGGGCCCATCCATTGCTGAGAGCTGTGTTTGCTTACGATGTTGTGAGAACACAAGCTCATGGGCTGTCCCAGTTATCCCTCTCCCACCATGACCAACCCATCTTCTTGACCAACACATCTTTTTTGATCATACATCTCCCCGAAAGTCTTTACTTTGGTTCTTCTTTGAAATTCCTGGTTTCTTATATGTTATACGTGTACCACCACTCTCAGTGATATTCATTTTTAGTTCTTAGGAGACTGTAGTGTTCCGTGGCTTGCAGCTCCACAACATCAGTAAAACATTGGTATTAAAAAGATGGACCTGGAGAAGTTTGGAGCAATTAAAAAAGTTGTGCAATTAATTAATTTCCCAAATGCAATCCAATTGGCTCTCTTCCTGCTAACTATGCACTCAAATTATTATCTATTTGTATTGTTTGTCTAAGATACACACATACACACACACTGAGAAATATTAAGTACTATATGATTTTGTTTGACTAGTATCTCATATACAGGGTGTCCCACGAGTCTTAGGTATACACAATCCTTCTATACAAATAAGGAAAGCGGTACAGAGAAGTTGAATGACTTGCCCAAGGTCATATAGTATCTGAGGCAGGATTTGAACTCATTCCTTTCTGACTGCCCAGCACTCGATTCACCCTGCCACCTAGCTGCTAGGTGAGCTAGTTGATTGTCCATCCAAATGCATGTTCTACTCCGGATCTCTTCCAGGGAACTATGAAATGTTCCGGAGCTTGATGCAAATTAACACAATGACAAAGGCAACCACAGCACTCACAGGTCATCCTTCTTCTTTTACAAAAGACACTGAGACCCTGTAGGTACCATAGAGACCCTGGTTGAAAGGTTAGTGTCGAACTGATCATCCATACCCTCCTCCTGATGTCCAATGGGCTTACTAAGCTGGGGTTCTGAGAAGTGATTTGCCCAGGATCACATTTGTAGTTCAATAAACTTGCCTTTTAATGCCATTATTTCTCAAGCGCCCACAACCTGAGATACTGAAGTGAGAGACACAGGTTACGTGAATGTATTTATTAACCAGTCATTCAATGGAAAGAACGCTAGCCTGGAAGTTAAAAGAACTGGACTCCCAGCTTTTACACTAGCTGTGTCACTGTGGGCAAGTCGGTCTACAACACAGGCATAGTGATCCATTTACAACGGGCCACAGATGGTGATAGTGAAGACTACCTAGAAACAGTTATGGACTCCACTACCTCAAGGTGAGATCATTATCTCTGCCCATCCAAAGTCCCTTCATATTCATGATCTCCGATGATCTCTATCGCTTCTGTAGAAGAGGAAGGGCATTAATAATCATTTTGCAATGAAGCAAACCGGCACTTGGGGTGAAGAGATGGGCCAGAAAGGGGACAGGATCACACCAGGAGTCAGAGGCGGGACTCAGGCTTCCATTCCCACACACTGCCTCTTCCAGAGCTGTATATAAACAGGTAAAGTACAGACTCCAAACTGGTGGGACCTCAGAGGGTATCCAGTCTAACCCCCTCACTAGAGTTGGAGGGACCTCGGGGGGCATCCAGTCTAACGCCCTCACTAGAGCTGGAGGGGGGCATCCAGGCTAACGTCCTCACTAGAGCTGGAGAGATGGGGGGGCGGTGCATCCAGTCTAACCCTCACTAGAGCTGGAGGAACCTCGGGGGGCATCCAGTCTAATCCCCTCACTAGAGCTGGAGAGACCTGGGTGGGGGGGGCATACAGTGTAACCCCCTCACTAGAGCTGGAGGAACCTGGGTGGGGGGGGCATCCAGTTTAACGCCCTCACTAGAGCTGGAAAGATGGGGGGGCGGTGCATCCAGTCTAACACCCTCACTAGAGCTGAAGGAACCTCGGGGGGGGGGGCATCCAGTCTAACGCCCTCCCTGCACAGGCTGGGAGTCCGGCACCGTGAGGTCACCAGGGGCACACGGCTGGCGAGCGTCTAACAAGGGTCCTCCTAACTTCAAGTCCCCAGAACTCCGGTTTGGCACCGTTTTGCAAGATCACGGGTTGAGAGTCGGAAGGGACCTTTCAGGTGAAGTCCGGTCGCCTTACTTTATAGCTGAGTAAACTGAGGCACACAGAACTTCTAAGCGACTCACCCTGGATCACACAGCTTTTAATGGCAGGAGGCAGGATTTGAACTCGGGTCTGCCTGCCTCCAAGTGTCTCCACCTGTCCTCTACCCACTCCGCCTGGCCCAGAGAAACTCTAAGTGGTCAGCAGGAGCCGCCCTTGCAAGAGGCTCCTTTGTTCCTCCGCCGCCCCCGGCGTCGGGTCGGGTCGGGTCGTGGCCGGACCCGGAGGTTCCCCCGGACGGGCGGGGGCGCGGTCAGGGTCGGTAATAGGGCCTTCGCACACCCTCCTCCTATTCCGGAACCACCTATTCCGGGAGGGGAGGAGGGGGCGGTCACGTGACTGCCGAGCGGCTTCACGCCCCCACCCCTCCTGGGCTGGTACCAACGGGACCGGTCCCTGGAGGGAGCTTCTGCTCCGCTTGGAGGGCACGATTCCCTCCTTCCGGCTCCGTCCCGCAGGGACAGAGCGAACCTGCCTGCCTGTGCGGGCACGGAGCGAACGCCCGCGTCGTGCGGCGTGTTTTTCCACGCCGTACCCTCCTACGCCAGTTGGTCTCATCCTCGGCCGGACCCAGGGCGCGGCGGGCCACAGCCATCACGTCACGAGCGGGCGGGATCCCTCCGCTGCAGGGAGAGCAGTGTAGGCTGCACTCACTTGGGGAGACTTTGAGAGATCCATCCGCCGCCGCCTCCGCCGCGGAGGGAGACAGGGACCTTGAGCGCGTCCCTGCGACCCCCCCTCTCCACCGCACAGATCCACCACCACAGGTACCTCCGCGGGCAAAAGGAGTCCCCGGTTCCCCTTAGAGCCCCCAGTCTCTCCCACCCCCACCCCCTGTGCTGGGGGAGCTTATCTTCCTTCCGCCTCCGGGGCCTGGCCTCCTGGGAGCGGACGTAACTCTCCGGCCCTCCCTCCTACCCGCTTCCCCCAGTCGTGCCCAGTCCGCTCCCGAACCCGGAAGTGGAAGTGGGGGACCCTCGCCCCCCAAGAACATTCCGCGCGCCCCCTCACCCCAGCCCAGGACCCCGTGGGCCACGCCCCCGGCCGCCTCTCGCGTTGGGGGTGGGGTCGTTGATGTGGGGTGGGTTCCCTCGGTCCTCCTACTCTCCTCCCGGTGACCCGGGTTGTATTTGGGTGAGGGCTGGGGGGGGGGGTGGGGGAGACACGTCTCCCTTCCCTCTCTACCCCCTACCCCCTTTACCCTCCGTCCAGTGGTTTCCGTTCCCACTCTCCGTACCTGGAGCCTCCACCTCCCGAGCAAGTCCAGCCAGTCCCCGACCCCCCATACGGGCACTTGATTGATCTCCAGGAACGCTCCGGGAGGACGTGGGGTGGAGGTGGGGGTGGGGGGGGTCGCAGAATATTTTCCTTCCTTCAGTCCCTGGGAACTGGGTCTTTTACTCAGTGGCCTAACTCCCTAGCTTTTAAGGAGGCTAGGGGACCCCTCTGGTACCCCCAAGTCCGAATCTGTCTATCCCACATTTGCTTCCCCTTTTTCTAACTCCCTTGGGGCTTCCGGCACCCCAGGATCCTTTCAGGCTGAAAAAGAGGCTCGCGAGGGTGATGGGAAGCATCCACCCTTCCTATCCCTCGTTTTGGGGTGAGGCCTGGGCTGAGCCTTCAGTAGTGGGAGAAGGGGTTTCTGTTCTCCTTCACTCCCCACCCCCTCCTCTCCCAGGATATCCAATGTGGAGGGCACCCCTAATGGCCCAGGTATTGGGGGAACAAGGGGAGAGGCTGGTGGGGAGAAGGAAAGTGGAAGCTGTAGGAAAACATGACCACTGGTTCCCTTAAAGAGGAGGGTCTATCAGGCTCCATGAGGGCTCTGGTTTCCACCAAGTGAGGGACACTAGGTGGGAACAGGGCAGAACTTGTGGTGTAGTGGAAAGAGGAATGAGTCTGGGTTAAAATCTCACTTCTGATTTATATCTGTGAGATCTTGGCCAAGTCATTTCTCTGGGTCTCAGTTTCTTCACCAGGGGGGCTGGAGTGGTAAGGGGTTCTTAACCTAAGATTACTAAACTTTTTTTTAGAGTTTTATTTTGATAACTATTTCAATACAATTTATTTTGTCATCCTGTGTATTTTACTTTATGCATTTAATAACATTCTGAGAATGGGTCCAGGATCTTCACCAGACTGCCAAAGAGATCTATGATCCAAAAATAAAGTTAAGAACCCTTGGGCTAGGTGGATGGCATTTCAATAAATTTATGATTCTGTGACCTGGGTCTGCTTAGAAAATTAGGGCCATGCTTAAATCTCAAGGTAAATGGCGCCAGGATGCCTGGTCCCTGAAGTAGGGAACAGCAGCATACTGGATTCAGAGTAGAATGGAGCAGGTTGCCTGGGTCCCCAGAACACTTAGCAGTGTGATAGGACTGGGAGAGAGCAGTGCTGCCGCTCTGCCAGGAGTGTCTGTCTGTCTCCTTTGGAGGAATCTAATTACTCCTGAGTGGCTCCCTGGGGCTTCTGCTTGCTATCATTGAGTGCCCTGGAGAGGAAAGGAAGGAAGGATTTAAGGCCAAGAGACTGCAGGAAAGCAGCCTGGGGGTTCCCGAGTCCCAGTTGGGTAGCAGGTCACATAGAGGAGGCTAGTAGGGTGTAACTAGTTTGGGGATGATTCCTGTTGAGCCCATTGTCTATCTGTGGGCTTTCCACAGTGCATGTAAACAACCACTCCAGAACCTGAGGAAGGACTGCTAGGCCCAGAACCCTTAGGTGGAAGCTGGAAGGGGATGGGTCAGTGTTCCCCTTGGGACTTAGCTGGGGATGTCGTTGCCGGGGCTACAGGCAGTGTGGGGCATTCGGCCAATGAAGAACGCCAATGAGGTGTTCTTTGGATGACAGTTGCCTAGGCAACCCCACGAACCAACCCAGCCTTCCCTTTCCAAGTGGTGTGTATGTATGTGGGGTGGGGGTGGGGGTTGGGGTTGGATTTAAATCAGCCCTTTTCCTCATTAGAATTTTGGGGGGGGGGTGGGAAGAGGAAAGGGAATCCCCCTTGCATTTTTCTTTTACTATTTCCTGAGGAACTGGGGCATGGGGAGTGGGAAGGGGCAGAAGTGAAAGGAAGTGGGATATCTCTGTGGCTGTTTCAAGCTCAGTCCTGGCTTCCAACTCTGAAGGTGGGTGTCCAGTGTTGGCTCGGGAAGGGAAAGGACTGGTAGTGTTATCTTATCTGAGTTGGTGAAGGTGCAGAGGGAGAGTTTACTGCTACTTGTATATATGTGATCCTTAGATTTCAATTTGATTGTCCTGGGCAGGAGGAGGTGCTCTGAGGACAGAGTTTATTTTCTCTGGGGTGGGAATCAGGAGGGAGGACGGAGCATCTTGTTCTCCTTGCCGTTTGGACACAGGCCTTCGTGCCCCGTGAATGTTTTGGGGGCACCAACCTCTGACTCGGCCCCCTCCCCAGATCTCCTTGGACGCTGAAGAGCTAGCTGTGTAGCCCCCGGGGCCCTGCTGCCCTGCTGCCACCATGAGTGAATTGGAGCAGCTGAGACAGGAGGCGGAGCAGCTCCGGAACCAGATACGGGTAAGGGGCAGGCTGGAGAGGGAGGGCACAGGTCCCAGGGCTGATGTGGGGAGTCAAGCGTTCATAGTCGTTGCCATAAAGTGGTTAGGATGAGGGGGCTTCCCCTTCTCATTTCCTGATATATTGATCCCTCTTTATTCCTAGCTTCCCCTACTAGCCCGTGACTTTTTTCCTTCTAATTTTCTTATCTTCTCTTCCCCCAACCTGTTTCTTGCTGCTTACTTTCATCTGTCTCACCTTTCTCATTTTCTCCTCTCTACTTCCTGTCCTCTTTTTGTTCTTGTACCCCCTCCCCCACCTCAATTTCCCACTGTGGTCTCTTGTTTGGTCTCTCCTCCCTCCCCTCAAATCCTTTCTCTCTCCATCACAGGATGCTCGGAAAGCATGTGGGGATTCAACATTGACCCAGGTGAGAAGGGTTTGGGAGGTTGAGGGAGAACAAGATAGAATGCTTTGGGTTCTGAACGTCATGACCCTCCCTTGTGTTACATTGTACCTCCAACTCCTCTGCTCAGATAACCGCTGGGCTGGACCCTGTTGGAAGAATCCAGATGAGAACACGACGGACCCTCCGTGGTCACTTGGCAAAAATCTATGCCATGCACTGGGGGACAGACTCAAGGTACATCGCTCAAGGAGGGAGGATAGTGGCCAAGAACTTCTGCATCATGTGTTTCCCCATCATACCTAGGGTGGCTGGCCTTTAATGGTAGGGAAGTCTTTCCTTTAGGGGATCAGGAAAGCTTTGGTCAAGAGAGCTGGACCCAGGAGGAATGATCGATCTGAGAAGTTTTGGGGGAGGGTATTTTCATTAGGGTTCAGATTATGGTTGTGTCCTCATTCCTGCCTTTCTACTTCTACTTCCACCATAACCTTAGTACCAAAGAGGAAATAAGTATTCCTATCTAGAAGCCACTGACCTAGAACCACAGAATATTCTAATTGGAGAACATCTAGTATAATTCTCATTTTAGTCTAGAAATAAGCTTGGAATGAATTTTTTCAAGGTCAAAGCTAGGAGAATGCAGGAAGGAGGAATGGAGGGAAATTGTTCTGGGTAGGAAACTAGGCCGTGATTGCCCCCACCCCTACCTCTTCTATCCAGGCTTCCAAACCTTTCCTCTGCCCTGGCTTCTTCCTCCTTAGGCTGCTGGTCAGTGCTTCACAGGATGGAAAACTCATCATTTGGGACAGTTATACCACCAATAAGGTAAATAGAGTGAGCATATGTGGATCCTTGAAGGGAACCCTCTGGTAAGTGTGGGGGGTAGGAAGCCTGGGTTGAAGACTAGGCTGAGTTGTGACCCCATGTCCTATATACCTTCCCCCTTTTCCCCTTCAGGTCCATGCTATCCCTCTCCGATCCTCTTGGGTCATGACCTGTGCCTATGCGCCCTCAGGGAATTTTGTGGCTTGTGGGGGGCTAGACAACATCTGCTCCATCTACAGTCTCAAAACCCGAGAGGGCAATGTCAGGGTCAGCAGAGAGCTGCCAGGCCACACTGGTAAGAGGATGCTGGCTTGGGGAAGTCAGTTGGGATGCATTTTCTTTCCTTCCATGACAGCCATCCTGACTCCCCCACATACTCCTCCTTTTCTTCTACCCAGGATACCTGTCCTGCTGCCGATTCTTAGATGATAACCAGATCATCACTAGCTCTGGAGATACCACCTGGTGAGTCCCTGGGGAAATCACCCATAAGCCCTTCCTAGATTTCTCATTCTGCACCTTCTCTATTTTGTACGTTGGGTGTATTAGGATTGTTTAATGGGGCACCTGAGATCCCTGTACTATCCCTTTCCTGTTAAGCTTCTGTTAACCTCTCTGTGGTTGGAAGACCTTCCCTCTACTTCTGCCTAAGAAATTGTGGCACTCCTTGAGTATTTTTGAGCTGGGGCTGGGGCGGGGGGGCCGTGGGTGGGCAGGTAATGGAGAGAAAGCATATCAGGGTGTTCTGCCTGCTTACCTCTTATGTCATGTGATCTCCCATCAGTGCCCTGTGGGATATAGAAACAGGACAGCAGACAGTGGGCTTTGCAGGACACAGCGGGGATGTAATGTCCCTATCTCTGGCTCCGGATGGCCGAAGCTTCGTCTCTGGTGCCTGTGATGCTTCCATCAAGCTGTGGGATGTTCGGGACTCCATGTGCCGGCAAACTTTTACAGGCCATGAGTCTGACATCAATGCTGTGGCCGTGAGTGAGGGGACCGGGTGGGGTATGAAAAGATGGTGGGTTTTGATAGTCTCTTCTTTCACCTTTCTCTTGACTCTGCTGCCCTTCCCGTTCTCACCCTGCCAGTTCTTTCCAAATGGCTATGCCTTCACCACGGGCTCTGATGACGCCACATGCCGCCTCTTTGACCTTCGGGCAGACCAGGAGCTGCTCATGTACTCTCATGACAACATCATCTGCGGCATCACCTCCGTCGCCTTCTCCCGAAGTGGCCGCCTGCTGCTGGCTGGCTATGACGACTTCAACTGCAACATCTGGGACGCCATGAAAGGCGATCGGGCAGGTGAGAGGAACTTTGGGGAGGAATCTAGGTGCATGAGGAAGTGTGTGGGGATCTGGGACAAGTACAGGGCTGATTCCAATCAATTTCTTCCCAGGTGTCCTTGCTGGCCATGACAACCGTGTTAGCTGTCTTGGGGTGACTGATGATGGTATGGCTGTGGCCACGGGTTCCTGGGACTCCTTCCTCAAGATCTGGAACTAGCTGCCACACCCCCAATGTATCAGGCCAAGACGGGGGAGGGAGGGCCATGCCCCACACTACAGGCCAGGAGCTGGGGGGGGAGGGAGGGGACTGGTGGAACACACCTGGGCCTGGGCTCCCTCCTCCCTGGGGCTCATTTCCTCCCCCAGATAATGGGGATGGGATTGGGGGGGGGACACCTCCCTACCCTCTTCTTTGCCTTCCCTGGTCAGGAGCCTCTCCCTGCTGGAGGGCCAGGGTCAGGGCCAAGAGTGGGAAGCTCCAGGAAGTGGCTTTTTAAAACTGGTTTTATTTTAATTTTTATTATATTTTCTGTTTTTCCATAAAGGAACCAATTCCAACTCTGTACCTAGCCTCTGCCCCTGCTTTGCCTCTCTACTTCCCAGAAGTCCCTTTCTAGAGCCCAGAGAACCTCAGGGCTATTGAAAAATGAGATGCACCCATATTCCAGAATGTGGGGTGCAAAGACAAAAGGATAGGTGGTATAAGCAGCTGCAACAAGCATATATGCTGTCTTGAGATCAGAGGGAAGGTTAGAGGCTGCAATTTTGCCCCCTTCTCACAGTTTCTGGAGTTTCCTCCATTTGACCGAGGGTCAGGACCCAAGTGATTGTAAAAGATGAGGGTGTGGAATTTCCTTACCTAAGCCACACGTGAAGTCTACAGAAAGTATCCTTGGGGGGGTAGACTAGCTTTATCTTCCGAAGGAGTTTCAATCCTTTTCTTGGTAAATGTTGGACTGCTGTCCCAGGGGCAAACTGGCTCCATTCTCTGGAGTTGACATGACCCCGTCTTCCCTCTACCCCCAATAAAGAGACAGCTGAGGCATAAGGGGAGAACACACACTAAGTTTTATTTAGGGGTGGGATGGGTATTTACATGGGGGAGGTGAGGGGTATTGTCACATGGAATTTGGGGTATGGGCAAAAAGGCAGACCAAACAGACTGGCCCCTCCCTTGCCCCGCCCCAGGAAAGAGGGAGCAGCCAGGGCCCAGGAAGACCCATTTGTGGGAGGTGGTAGGGGGAAATAGGATGGAAACAGGGTACAGAGTCCCTGGGCTGAGGGGCTCAGAGATTTGTAAACATTGACCACTCTCAGAAAGGGGGTTGGGGGTGGGGTTCCCTCCCTCCAGCTTCCTCACAGGGTTAAGGCCACTCCAGGCTCAAGGGTCCCCTAAGTTCAAAGTCTCTTCCGCTGGGGGAGGGGAGGGGAAGACACGAGGAAGGGGATAATCAGCCTCCCTACACACACTGGCTGTGGCAGGGGGGTGGTTACATTCAGTCACAATAGTAGCCCTCCCCCACCTCTAATGCCACTGAATACTGGCAGAAGGGGGGCAGAGTGAAGGGAACGGGGAGTCAGGGAGGCCAGCAGCAACCAAAAAAAAAAAACAAACATTCCCCCCCATCCCCATTATTGCTTTAGAGAGTATTACACAGACACTAACACTGTTGAAGAAGCCAAGGGGAAGCAAGTAGGGGAGCCTCCCCCACCCAAGGCCATGACCAACTCTGAACCAGTTGCCACTTTGGTGCAAAAATAAAATAAAAAAATATGGGATCCAAGGGGGTAATGTTGCTCTTCCCCCTCCCCTCCTCCCCCAGGGTAGGGGAACAAGTACATTCATGAGGGGGAGGTAGAGGCAGAACCCTAGCCTAATACTGTGCACTCTGGGGGGTTGAGAGCAGTGTGGATAATGTTGGGGAGACAATGTAAGAAACCCAGATGGTATCAATTGGATGATAAAAGAAAAAAATAATCCCAACCTCCCCTTACACAAGACAGACAGACGTGTCTTCTTAATATCCTCCCCCCTCCCCCATCACAGTATTTGTAAAAGGGAGAGGGGAGCAGAGAGAGACCATTTGTTCCTCTCCAATTTGGTCAAATTTAAGTTGTGTGAAGCACACCTCTAACCCTCCCCCCGCCCCCAAACCCCATCTCCAAGCTGCCTTTCCCTGGGTTCCTTCTCTTCTACCTCAAAGGGAGGGCAGCTGCTGGAGAGGGTTGTCCATTTCCTATTCCTTCTGCCAAAAACTGAGTAGGGCATAGGGCATAGGTGCCATGTCCCAAAAAATACATTCATATGGGGGACTGGGGAACTGGGTTACCCAGCACTAGTCCCTCCCCCCACCCCAAATGGCAGATGGAAGAAAGCCCCTCAACTTGGGCCACTGCTTGTTGCTCCCTTAACAGGGCTAACACTGACACAAGGCCCCATTCCTACTTACCCAGCCAAGGGGAACAGGCTGGTGGGCCCATCAGATTTGTGCAACTTACCCCTAAAGCAGCAGAGCAGGGGTGGCTTCCTCAGCCCCTGCTCCCCAGAAACATCAGCAACAATCACAGGAACCACCCCAAGCAGTTCACAGTGGGTCCAATAGTCAAAGGAGACCCTACTGTGCAAACTGTTCTTGCCCAAGCTTCCAGTTACACAGAGGGCTGGTGTATGGGGTAGCAAAGGCTAAGTACAGCCTAGGGGAGGAGGAACATGGACTAGGCAGGTCCCTGGGTCTTAGTTCCCTTATCACCCCCAAATAACAGTGTTTTGTTTTTTAATCAGAACCCACCCTCCCCTCTCATCATTTTTAAAAAAGGGACCCTTGGGACTCCATTACCACCCCAATCAGATCCCAAACCCATCAACCCCCAATGGGGAGAAAGGGTGCTGGGAGGGGAGGGGGAAGTCTAGGTTGTTTTTTTTTTAACATTTTCTTCAGGTTTTAATAAAAAAAAAATCCCTCTCCCCCAGCCCCCCCCCCTCCCCCCAATCTGTAAAGTGCCTCGTGGTGGGTGAGTTAAGGTGCATCATGTGGTTTGTAACAAGTGCTGAGGACTCTGCCTCTTTTTCCTCCAGCTTCTGCCTTCCCCCTATCCAGGGGGAACCTGGCCAGGCTCAGGGTCCCAGGTATCTATGCCACCTCCTTCCCCACCCTCAGGTGGGGCTGGGGGGCTGGCTGTTCAGTAGTCCTCCACACTCTCGATCTCACTGGGGGATCCATGCAGGGAGTAGCCTGGGGCCAGGGAGTAAGGGGTTTGAAAACAAACTCAGTATTCTCTCAGACTGTCACCAACCAGTTCCATTACTCCTACAGCCCTCACACACACTGTACCCCCTCCCCACCCAGTTTTGGCTCCACAGGAGGTGATCCCCAACCATCATACATACCCAGGATGCTGGGGTCTGCATGCAGCATCAGTGCTCTCCTCTTGGCCTTGCTGCCCTCTGCGGGGCCCAGCTTCGTGTTGTGATTGGTTTGGAAAGCAGCTTGTAAGGAGCTTGTATTGAGCCATGCCTCCTGTAAGGACAGGGGAAGATCAGAAGGAAAGCTGAGAGACATCATTTTCATTGTCTCATACCCAAGCAAGGAGCATCGGTCCCCTACTGGCCACGGATTAGTCCCTCCGGATCCCCACCTGCTGCTGCTGCTGCTGCTGCCGTTGCTGACTAGCCTTATTCTTGGCCCTTCGCTCTAAGAATTGTTTGGCAAACTCTTTGGCTTCCAATGTGTCCCCTAGACAGGACCGGATGTAATCATGGACATCATAGGGAGATTCCACCTCTTTCAGGATCGCCACAGCCATGGGCACTGTAGGGGTTTGTGGGAAATATCAGGGACCACCTGAGTATGGTTACACAGGCCCCTGGCTCCCCCACTGTGCCCTGTCCATACCATCTAGGCTCCCAGTGGTGCTCAGCGTGTGAAGCATCTGCTCACACCACTGGGTGAAGCCGTCCTGGGGCTTAGGAATGCCCTGCAACAGCTTCAGCAACTTCTCTTCCTCATCTGTCTTCTTTCGCCCAGGTCGGCCAGAAGGGTGGCCGTAGGAATCGCTGTGTCAGAAGAACGGAGTCAAGTCAGGGCTCAGAGCTGACCCTGCCCCATCCGTCACCCTGCTGCTTCCCTGCCCTCCCCCTTCCTCCCAGACTAGATGAGGCCCTGCACGCACCTGAGCAAAGGACTGCTTCGGCTGTTCTTGAGGCCCAGGCTCCTGGCCAGGTTGCTGCTGCCCTTGAGTGTTTCCTCCCAGAGCCCCAGACTTCCACTGCCCCCGCTCTTCTCTAGCCCACCCCATAGGGGTCCTGCCTCTGCCACCCACTGGGATAGAGGGGCGCTGCCCAGGCCCCCATGCTGCAGAGACACAGAGAGTAGGGGGAGTCAGATTAGTAAAGACAACAGAACAGAAGAGCTTTGTAGAACAGCTGCCAAGAGAGATGGATGAGAGAAACCTATGCTTGGTATTTGTATAGGGATGAGGAAGGGGAAACAGGAGGCGAAGGGCACATATTTACAAAAAAAAATGGAAGATCCCTAAAATTAAACTGGGCTTTAGAATAAGAGGAAGGGGGCAGCTAAGTGGCACAGTGGATAGAGCACTGGACCTGGAGTCAGGAGGACCTAAGTTCAAATGTGGCCTCTGACACTTACTAGCTGTATGACCCCAGGCAAGTCACTTAACCCCCATTGCCTCCAAAACACACAGTAAGAAAAAGGGGGGCAAGAAGAACGAGGACTGGGGTGTGCCTCTACTTCTAGATGTACTCGGCTTCCCATCAAGCTCTAGGTCACGCTAAGAAGCTGAAGGCAATAGGCAGGATGGTCCCTCTCAGGTTCTAAGGTACCACTCGTATGTGGTATAGATGAGATGGGGTGGAAAAGACAGTGAAAGAAGGTGAGGGGACATCAAAGTAGGATTTATGGAAGCATTGCTCAGATCTGGCTCTGGCTTACCGCCCGTTGGGCTGGGGCTTGGGCTCGAGGAGGCTCCCGATGTTGCTGCTTGTGCAACTGCCGATCACCCTCCAGCTGTAGCTCCAACAGGGTTTTCATCGAGAGGCCTTGTTTTGCCAGGCCTGCCCAGAGTGGAGGAGGGGAGCCTGGTGATGGAGGCACTGCCTGCTGCTGCTGCAACAGCTTTAGGAGCAGTTCCTGCTGCCGAACCTGGGAAGAAACACATGTTTAAGTCAAGAAGGTTTCACCAAGTTAAAAGTAGGGGATGTGACTAGACAGCACCTAAGGTCCTTTCTAACTCTCTAATGGATGAAGCTAAGACTCCTGACTGCCAATTCTTTGGTCTTTGGAAGGAGCTGCCCCCTTTTCATTCCCTACCTGCTTGCGCCGATACAGCTCCTCTTCTTCCTGCCTCCTCTTCTGTTCCTCCTGCTGCTGCCTCCGCTTTTCTTCCCGGCGTTTCCGTTCCTCCTCCTCTCGTTTTGCCCTGAGTTCCACGTCTCTCCGCTCCTGGAGCTGGGAAGGAAAACAGCATACAGAGTCCTGCCCTTTGGCCTTGAGTCAATCCCACCCTTATGTTAAGCCTCAAAGTGACTCACTTTATGTTGCAGCTGGAGTTGTTCTAGAATTGGACCCTGAGTCGAAGAGTTAATTGGTATGTCCCACAAACTGGCCTCACCACCTGAAAAGAGGCAAGGGAGGGGAAAGAGTTGATTTTCAGAGAGAACTTTTTATCCTGCAGACTTTGCTTGGAAAAGGGATGGCATCAGAGGAATCAGATAAGGGGAATAGGTCAGGTCTGTAGTCGGTGGGGCTCTGATGGATGTTCCTCTAGGTGAAGGCAGATCAACTGCTTCCCAGCTTCCCAGCAAGGAAGGAGAAGGAAGGTAAATTTTGAGTGAGGCTCGTGATAGCAAAGTGGATACTTTGTCTTTTTAGATAAAGGTAGAATTGTAGAATAGCAGAGGAGAGGTGGGAAAGGACTCAGATGGCCTTGCCTGGTCATATACATACCTGACTGTGATGAAGCTGAGGTATGCAGATCCCAGAGGGTGCCTGAATCTGGCACCGACAAGGAACGATTTATCGTTGGAAGGAGGTTCTGGTCCCCACCTCTGAGAGAGAATAAATCTGACTTAGGACTCTGATCTTATTCCTAAGTATGATCCTTTCTTTCACATTCTGGGGACAAAGACCTCATGTCCTGGTTATACCTGGGTTTGAGAGCCTGTAGCTGCTGCAGAAACACAGTGAGCTGTTGCTGCTGCTGAGGCGTCAGGTCTCCCATAGCTGCCTTTTGCTGGAGTGCACACTGTGGGAACTGGCGGCTGGGTAGTATGGAGGACAGTCAATCTCTAATCCTTCAAATCTATGTTCCAAATAGCTGAGGGCAGGGACCCCCTCCCTCCGCCCACCCACCTCAGCACTACCTGTTGATGAGCTGAAGGAACTGCTGGTGCTGCAGCTGCTGGTACAGTGCAGCTGTTGCTAACTCCTGTTGCTTCTTCAGCCGCTCCTGATCCATGTTTCCCTGAGATGGACGGACGGAAACAGAGGCAACAAGGTTCAATGTGGTAGACCACGGGAAAGCACTCCGCAAGGAAACATTCTTCTCTTTCCAGGCAGCCCCTAACCCTCTAACTTCCTCAGCATTGCCCCTATCTCCTAACCAAACTTTTCCTGGGCCTTCCCTGTCACCACTCATGAGCTCTCTCTCTATACAAATCCTAGTGCCCTGGGCAGCGTATTACGTGTGCTTACCAGCAGCGGGGGAGGTGAGGGTCCTGGGGCAAAGGGCACACGCCCCCACATCTTGATAACCTCACCCAGTGGTTGGAAACCTTCGTCACAGCCCCGTTTCACCAGCAATGCCATGGAGAAATAGCCAGCTTGAAACCATTCTGCCATCTCCTGTGTTGTGAAGGGACCTAGGCCAGAGAGAATACACTGAGTTCAAGAGGAACTAAGCACATGGATGTCCTTTCTCCAACCTCGAATTCATCCTTTCTTAGACCAAGTTATCAACTCCCTCACCCTCTGAAATACCTTGAATCTCTCCCTGTGGGTCTTTGTAGAACCACTTTCGGGCAGCCCCATGGCTGAGCGGAAGAGCAGCGGCAGCAGCTGAGTGCCGAAGTCCTTGGCCCTGCATGGCAGCTGTGAACTGTTCCTCCTCTAGGGAGCTATCCTGTAGTGATGCTACCAGCTTTTCTGCTTCCTAGGACCCCAGGGAGGAAAAAAAATGGGGTTAATGGCTGAAGCCAGAGCAGGATAAGGGGCAAAAAGGTGGAAAAGGTCGTTTAGAGTTAGGGATGTGACAAAGTGAAATTGGGCAATGGTAAGACCTATGGGCTAGGGAGTACTCAAGCAACCCCTTCATCACCTGCTGCAGATGTTTCATGCCCTCATCATCTTCTGTGTCTCCAGGAGAACCAGGTGGTGAGCCAGCCTCAGGGTTCACCCTAGTTTCATCCCCTAAGAAAGAAGGATCAGGAAAATAAAGAAGGAGCAGCATATGCCCACACAGCTTACCTCCAACTCTAGAGCAACTGAAATAAAAAGATCTGCTCCACCCATTACTCCTTCCCAAGGGTGTTCCCACCAACCCCTAAAATCACTGCCTTCTATTACCTTCAAACACTGGAAGATCTTTCTCAACAGCCTCATCCCCTTCTCCATCAGGTCTCCAGAGAGGATCCAGAGTAGGCAGGGGGGATGGAGGATGCATTTTCTCCTCTTGGATGGGTAGTGGGCCTGGCTCCATGCCTAAGAGAGAAGTGACATAGGAAGTATCATAAAAATCAGTGAACTTGCTAAGATACAAAATGAATAGCTTAAAGGTGATGAAAATGAAGCCAGAGAAGTCCTCATCTTTTGCCCAAGGCTACATAACTACTCACTGGAAGAATATGGACTTTTGATTGGCGTCCAGTGTCATTTCCATCACTGGAAGCGTGGGCCCACCCTGCTAGTGATCAGATAGTCTGATCCTATTCCTTTCAGTAAACTTATCACAGTATTTTATCTTATTCCCCAGCCTTCCAAGTTTCACATCTTAGCCATTCCATTCTTCAGTCTTACCTGACTCAGTTCCCTCTCCATTCTGCCTATCCAACTTCTCCTCTTCCTCTTCTTCTAGACCCTGGAAGTCTAGCTCTTGTTCCTCAGGGATTGGCTCCTTGGGACCCTTCTGTACCATACCATTTATTTATTTGGGGGGAGGAAGGGTGAAGAATGAGAAGACCTAGTCAAGGTGGAAGTTACTACAAGTTCTCTCAGCCCAATCTTTCCCAATTTTCCTCTTAAGATACCTTAAGGGGCAAGAAGGCCCCAGATGAGTCAAAGGTGCCCATTTCTTCATCTTCATCCTCCAGACACCATTCAGGGAGTCCATCCTTGTCATCATCAAAGCCATCAGGGCCCCGAGACCTCCGGGGGTGGGAGCCTCCCCCACCCCGCCCCTCTTCCTCGACACCCCCACCCCGTTCCCCTCGCAACTCAAACTCAAATTTTCTTCTCCTCTCCCCATGCTCCCGCCAGCCAGCAGATCGGGGTCCACCATCTGAGGAACAAAAGGAAGTAGAGAAAGGATCAGCATCTGAACTCTACAGTTCATACAGAATTCAATAGTCTTGGAAAAAATGTTCAAGTCCAAGAAGCTACTTCCTTATCTTCTCATGATTTTCTACTCTCCCTTCTTTGCCTTGGGACTCTAACGTGGCAAGGCTTTCTACTTAACCTCAGTGCCTTTTTTCCCCATTCCCTCACCAGGACTGGTGGAACGCCATCTTTCTCCATCTCGACGGGGACCTGCCCCAAGTCGCCAGCTACCCTCATCTTCCTCTTCTTGGTCCTCCCGTAGAGAACGCCAATTCTCACTGTCTGAGCGAGCATGTTCCTTCCGGGGTCCTGATCCACCCTCCTCAAACCCAGAACGTACTACGAATAGGAGAAAGAATAAGATTAGGGTTGGGGGGCAGAGGTGTATGGAAGACCCCTTAATATGAACTTTACTAGAAAATGAGGCATTCATTCCTTGCATGATGATTCCCAAAGCTTCTTTCAAGGGGAGTCCCCAATCCCTTTCTTGCCCAGGCTTAACCCAACTGTACTCTTGCTACATCTTCTGTACCTCCATCTCTCCTTGTTGACTTCTCAAACCGCCTCTCGCCTCTGTAAGAGGTAAAGTGGTGGAGGAGTGTTAGGTCAAATTTTTTAAAAATCCCCGTTTCCCTGAACTGTAGAAAGTCCTACAGCCCCCTAGCCATTGTGTACTAAGAAAGCAGATGGAGGTGACAAAGGGGAGCTAGAGAGAGGCCCAGGTGAAAGGAATATTTGAGACAAACAGAATCTGAATTGGGTAGCCGGGGAGGGGTGGAGAAGGAAGTAAGAATAAAACACAGGACCAGAAGTGAATTTAACAAAGGGTCCAAAAAGATATACGAAAAAATAACAGGCCTTCCAGTGACCTTACCTCTCTGTCCAACTTATTCCCTGTCTACATATTCCTTTTTTTCAGCCCGTACCTATCGTCCCAGCTCTGGCTGCGCTGGATCTCCCGAGGACTTCGTCCAAAAGCTCCATCTCCTTCTTCAATGCTTCTTTGGTAAAAGCCACTATCACCTCTGCCCCGGCCTGGAAAAAGAGGGGCTAGGCACCTAAACTGGTTGGCAGAAGAAACTACCAGACCCCACTATTAGGAAGTCTTAAAAAATCAACTGACCCACTTCCCTCACCATACCAGAAATCCCAGTAATCCCCTACTACCTCGGCTCCTTGTGCTGCCTCTGCCACGAGAGATACCACCTGGGGGGGGGCCAGCCCCCTTCCCCATCAGCCTCAGCACAGCCACACTGTTCACTGACAGGGAGAAGTTTCTCTGAGGAAGGAGCCAGTGTTGGGAATGAGAACCCAGGGTAACTTGCTTCTCCAGCACCTGGCTCTCTACAAATCCACCCTAATATCCCACCCTCAGAAGTCATTACCCTCCCCCACACCAGGTATATGACTTTCCTGTCCATTTCTTTTTTCTTTTCTTTTTTTGGGAGGGGGGAAGGCAGGGCAATTGGGATTAAGTGACTTGCCAAAAGTCACAGCTAGTAAGTGTGTCAAGTGTCTGAGGCTGGATTTGAACTCAGGTTCTCCTGACTCCAGGGCTGCTGCTCTACCCACTGTGCCATCTAGCTGCCCCACATTTACTTTCTAAAACATAGTTGTCTAGTTCTTAAGCCCCACCTGCTCTTCTTCTGTCACAGGCTCCAATGCCAATGGCTGCAGTGGTTCCTCTTGTAACACTGCAGCAAATTCTTTGTCCTGCAGTTCATCTGGGATCTGCTAGTTCCAGAGGTAGAAAAGTTGAGACACTACATACCCCACATACTTCCCTAATGAGGTGTGCACACTAAAAGAACAAAATAGTTTTTCTGAGTACTCTTTTGGGGAAGCCAACCCACCTTATTCTCCTTGACATAGAGTGCCAGCATCTCCTCACGCCCATAACGATACTCAGCCAGCTTATATTTAGGCATGGCAGGGGAAGGAGGTGGGGAGATCACACTACTGCCACTTGACAGTGCTCGAAGCCTAGAGTAGGGTACAGAAGCAAAGAGAAGGTCACAGAAATCTCTCCCTTCTCCCCTCTTATGGTTCTTCTACTCTCATAGAATAGGTCCCAACTTACCATTCTGGCCCAAAGTTGAGAGTTTCTGCTGCCATTGTGAAGCTGCTTGAGTTTCCTGAAGGCAGGAAGTTGGGAGGAAATGGGAACAGTGTGACAGGAAGGCGAAGGCTTGACACCTGATATCCAAACGAGGAAGGAAGATGGCACACTGGGGAATGAGAAATCAGAGAAAGGGATCAATCAAGGGCACCAGGGTCTGGGAATAAAATTAAAGGCTGCTTTAGAATACCTGGATTATAGACACTTGTTCAGGGCCATTCACAACATAAGATGCCAAGAGATAAACCAATCTAGGAGGATAACCTAGAGGGGGATAAAATGGACAAGTTAACTAAATCTGATTCCTTTTTCCTCTCTGGAGATGCTTGGTCCTTGGTCCTTCACTCCATCCCAGAACTTACCTGGCAATCTGTCCCCCAGATACCTGGGGACAGGGAACAGAGGAGATGGCTCTCTTCAGGCAGAGGCTGGTGTAACGGGCTGAGCCAGGGGTCACCAGTTATCAGATATGGTCCTTAGTATAATGGTGACCAGGGGCCCTTCACATCTGGGAAAAGTTCCTTAAGAAGGGGATGAAGAAGAAAAGATAGATTTACTTGCCCTTGCCCTTGACTCTTCAGTCACCACAGATTTCACAGACCATTTCAAAACCTACTTTTGTACAGAGTACAGATTATTGCCTACACTAAAAACTTAGGAGCTGTTTATCCAGTATGTGGATTACCAAAGCCCCTAGTTTTTCTACTCCCCTCCCCCATTACATAATGCCAAATGACCAGCATCCCTACCAGAGGAAGGTAGGGTAAGAACAGGATGAAAAATTACTTCATAAGTCACTCTGTGAAAAGCTCAGTTGGAGAAGAGGGAAAATCTAGACCAGGAGTTCTCAACTTGGACTACATGGATAGATTTCAGGAAGTCTGTGAACTTGGAACTTTTAATATTTTGATAATTATTTCAATACAATTGGTTTCTTCTGTAATCCCATGTATTTATCATATATATTTAAAAACATTATTCTGAGAAGGGGTCCATAGACTTCACCAGCCAAAGGAGTCCATGGTTAAGGACTCCTATTCTGGATAAACTAAATCCAGAGATAATCAGAGAAGAGTTGGCTGTATATAGACAGAGTATGAAAAATAGAGGAGAAATCTGTTTTCATGATAAATAGGATACTTGAAGGAAAAGGACCAAGAATAGGAAGAATGTTAGAGGGACAGAGAAGGGAGGCTCCTTAAAGGATATTGATAGGAATCCTGGTAGGCACAGGACAAGTGTCTTTTTTTGTTTTGTTTATATTTGAATTCCCAGCACTTAGTGCAGCGTCTGGTACCACAGCGCTTAATAAATGCTTGTTGCAAGTTCTGGAAAGAATCAAGTTCTGAGTTAACTGGGATGGAAAAGTTTAGAAGCATACTCAAAGGTAAGATGTAGTCATCTGACAGGAATGGACCACTGAGGCACTCTCCAAGGCCTCCCCTTCCTCCTCCAAGGAGAGGAAGGAAAAGTTGAGAAGTAGTTACTAGGTAAAAACTTCTTTTGCTTGTAGAAATAGGAATTAAAGGAGAGAAACTGAAGGCTTTTATGCCACTGGAGAGAAAGAATAAGGTATAAGATCTATGCATCTAAAATGTAAAAGATACAAACATGAGAAGATGGGAAGAAAGAAAGACAGACTATATGAAAAAGTTCTCACAACTCTAATAGGGAGTCAGGGAAAACAGATAAAGCTTTCTTCATTTCCTCATTTCCAATAGTTATCGGACTATTCCAATGCAAATGTACTGTGTCTTTCTAAGAAATAAAGACTGAGAAAAAACCCACCAATCAGCACCTGAAAGAGACAGGTTTTCCCACAAGGAAAACCTACAGGAATATCATAGCTAGATTACAAAGTGCCCAGCTCAAGGAGAAAATATTACAAGTGATAAGAAAAAAACAATTAGAGTAAGATGGAGCCACAACTAGAATCACACAAGACCTAGCAGTGGCTACACTAAAAGACTGAGGGTCTTGGAACATTATATATCAAAGAGCAAAAGAACTGTGGTTGCAGCTGAAAATATCATACCCAGCAAAGTTAAGCATAATCTTCAATGAAAAAAAAAATAGACATTCAATGAATTGCCAGACTTGCTGGATTTTGTTGCAAAAAGACCTGAAATCAACAGCAAATCTGACATACAAGAGAAATATAAGGTAAACATCAAGAGCTAACTGCAAGGGACTTAATAAGGACAGACTTCTTTTGCAAAGAGAAAATGTAAATCATATGTCTAAGATTACAGCTGAGTATAATGCAATACTATAAAGTGAGCCATCTAGGAAAAGGTAAAAGGAATAATTATCTTATACAAATGAGATGTGAAAAGAAGAACTTAGAGGAATTAGATGGGGGAAGGGGACTAGAACCCTACTCTCACTGAGAAAGGGCTAAAGAGGGCACTATACACATGGACATATTCACAAACACATGTATATGTGTGTGTGTGTTTAAGGGTAGAAAAGTGTTCTAAATTAAGAAAGAAATAAAAGGCTAAGGGGGATACAGAAGGGGGAGAGGATAAGGGAGGAATTTGGGGGGGAAAGAGGATAAAGGAAGAATCTTTGGCAGGAGGTACATTAAGTAATAGGAGGGCAAGGTAGCAGTGGAAGTAGAGTAGAGGAGTCAGGAGGGATAGGAAATAGGAGATCCATATAAACAAAATAAAGATCAATAGCAGCATTTATCAGGGGAAAGAAAAAGCAGGGGTAGTAATCATGATCTCAAAGTTAAAGCTAAAATAGAGTTAATCAAAAGAGAAAAATTTGGAAAATATACTATGTTAGCCATATTAATCAATATTGTTTTAGACTATTTAAAATAACTAGACAGCATATATGGCTGTAATATTGCTGTGGTATAGCAGACAATAATGAGTTGGTGGACTAAGAAAAATATGGGAAGACTTGGACCTGTGAAGAAAGATGTTATCCACCCTCAGAGAAACATAAGACAAACAAGTATAGTATGGTCTTACATTGATGCATATGAATGTATATGTGTATATGTATGTGTGTATGTATGTATATGTTTGTATATATGCATATGTTTATGTGTATATATATACATGTATGTGTATATCCGTGCTTGTGTGTGTGTGTGTGTGTGTGTGTGTGTGTATCTCTATCTAGATAGATTGATATCCCCACTTAATCATAGCCCTCTTGGGGGGGAAGGGGAGAAGAACAAAGTAAAAAGTGCACAGCAGAGAACAAAAGAAAACTTACAAGGAAGCAAAGAAAAGCTGGGTAGCTTTGAAAACAATGTGTAGTATTTATTATATAGGCTTTCTTGAAATGAAAATTTATTGCTGTATATTTTGAATCTTCTCTGGGTCAACAGTTAGTGGTAATTAGGATGAAGGCCTTTGCTTCCTTTCTTAATCCCTCTGCCCAGGTTGTTAGAAACAAATGCAGCTTATATGAGGTAGGAGAAACAAAAAAGTGTAGATGAATTGGGGAAAAAGGAAACCACACTGGAGGCTGTAATTTAAATAGAAGTTATTTGCTTTGGTAGACATGTACAATGCTCCCACACTCTGGAAAGACAGAACACATGATATGGGTTTCCTTCTGGGTTAGAGAAGGGAACAGGATGCTTGGGCCCCCAAAGCTATGTAGTTCTATAATCCCATTTTTGCTTTTGCTAGTCCCCTTATAGCCCCATCCTAATTCACTGTGAGGCATTAGACTTGCTCAAACATTCCCCATCCTACTCAAAAACTAAATTGTTATTATGTGCCTCTTCTATATAAATGGCCAACTCTTAATTCACTGTGTTCTTTTAATTCAGCAAACATATATATATATATATATATACACACATATATACATATATATATATATATATATATATACACACACACACCTACTACATGCCAGTGGACTGTGCTAGCAGCTATGGATACAAAGAAAAAAATAAAACATTCCTTACCCTAAAGAAGCTTATATTCTAGTAGAAATAACATTTACACCAATAAAAAGATAGAAGTCAAGAAGGTCAGGGAAACTTGAAAAGGAGGGAGAGAATATCAGGCAAAAGATGAATATAAACTGAGCTTGTAAGAATTCTATTAGGTAAAGTGGAATCCCTAAAAAGAATTTAATTCCACTCATGGGGCACCATTTGTGCAAAGGCATTGAGGTTAGTAGAATGTTGTGTTTAAGGAACAGTTAGCAACCAATTTGGCTAGAATGGACGGCATACAAAGGTGAATAATACGGAACTAAAGACTGGAAGTCACTGGTAGCCAAGATCATAAAGTGCTTTAAATGACAGGATGAAAATTTTATATTTTATCCTATCACAGGGAGCTACTGAAGATTTATGTATATGCCAGGGCAGGGAGGGGGGAGGGGATGTCACATGGTTAGATCTGTGTTTTAGGAATATCAAGCTGGAAGCTGGCCTAGAAAAAGGGGAGACTGGGAACCCTCACAATAGTTCAGGGGAAAGCTGAAGGCATAAGATGGGTCAAAGTTGTTTAAGTAGAGACAAGGGAATGGATAGGAGAAATGTTTTGGAGGCAGGCTAAATAAGATGTGGGAAATGACTGGATATGAGGACTAAGGAAGAGAAGAATTACTCCAAGGTTATAAACCTGGGTGACTAGGAGGAAGGTGGTACCATTAATAAGGATGTACAAGCTTAGAGGAGGTATGGATTTTCAGATGGGAAATATGAAATAAGTTCTTTTTTGAACATGTTGAATTTGAGGTGCCTCCAAGACAACCAAGTAGAGATGTTTAGCAGGCAGCTGGTAGTATAGGACAGGAGTTCAAGAGCAAGATTATGACTTGATATGAAATCTAGGAGCTGTCTGTTTAACTGAAGCGAAACCAAACTCATGGAAGCTGATGAAATCACAAAGGAAGAGAATATATAGAGAAAGACGGTCATGGGGAAAGGTAAGGGTTACTTCATCATACTAAATTCACAATGGTTCAGTTTCCCATTTGCACTAATGGGGAAACCACCATACTCTGAAGAGATTGTGATAGGAGGGAAAGGAGTAGTTTTTTAAAATTTAGATGTCCTATCCCAGCACACAGTTGTTGCTTAAAATGTGTGCTGAGAGGAATTGAAGGAAGCAGAGCAAGGGAAGGGTGGGAAGAAGAAAGAGAGAATTGTTAGGGAACTACGGGATGATTGTCCTAAAATTTTGTCAGATTCAAGGTAAAAGGAAGAGAATCACACATAGTTAAGCTTTCTTTTCTTCTCCTGGAACTTAATGACCATATTCTTCACTTCTCCCAACTTCTGTTTATTCTTGAGCCTCATACCTCTACACACACACAGACACACAGACAGACACACATGCCTGCTCACGCCTCAGTCTGAACTTTCTTCTCTATGAATACAGGAAGAATACCACTAAGAAAATGGGTCAATGGAAAACAAACCAATCAGTTTTTCAGTCTTTGCTAGTGTCAGGTCTGTTAGGACTACTCTTACCAGGAAACAGGAAGGAAAAGAAAGATGGAGGTGGGAATTAGGTGTCTATTTAGCAAAATTCTAGTCAATGCCTCATCACAGTGTGAACACCATGGTGTTCTTGAAAGCGATGCCAGCAAAGCAAAATCTCTGTCAGACTGTACGTATTGTCCGAGGGCAAGCCTGGCTAAGTGGCAGAGGTTCATCACCAGGTCGGCCACAAGATATTTTTTTGGCCACAACAACTTTTGAAAATAACTAAGTCATAAAGGAGGTTAAAATCTGCACTGGTGGAGGAAGGACTCGAACTAATGAGAGTCTAGATCCCTGAAGTACTTTCTTCCCAATACTCCAAATTTAGCTCCAATCATTAAGTGATAGAAAAATCTCACTCAAATCTCTAATATCCAAAGTAGCTGTCTCTGCTTGGGTCTTCAAGATTCCCCCTATTTCATAAAGACCAGATCTTCTTCCTATCCTACTGAAAAGTTTCTCTGAAGCTTCGAAAAAGAGCCAGTCTACTTGGGGGCAAGCAACTCTGGTCCCTAACTCTATTTCCTGAAACCATCAATATAATCAGTCACATTTGTGCAGTGCTGAAGTGCTTTCACACCCTTTCATTTTGTTTAAGCTCTTCTACGGATTCCTCCAAACTGATGGGATCTGAATGAATTAAAAGTATTTATTAGTTGCTCACCACATGCAAAACACTGTGCTGAGAGATAGTTGTTGCTCCCTAAAACAATGATTCCTGTACCAAATACAGGCTGAGGAGGACTTTATGTCAACTGCAAATCTTCTCTCATCATCCCTAATTCCTACGGATACTTTAGTTTCTGAAATTTTATCTGTTAGATTGCTTTTCTTCACTTTACTTTCAAAGTCAGGGATGGGTTCAATGTACCACTTTAGAAGTCCTCCCCAATCTTTTCCCTCCCAGTGACTTACATTTTTATATTACTATTTCTAGGAACTCAATGGTACAAAAAATTCTAGTATACAGCCTGAATAACTGTCACAGGGTTAAAATCCAAGAATCCAGTTTCCCTAAGGATTCAAAGTCCATCAATTCCCACACACTCTCAGGTAGCCCAAACTCTTGATTCTCTAGTCTTCAATCACTAAGTACCCTGAAGACCTTGATTTCTCAGCTGAACAAGACCCCAGCGTGACATGATTCAACATAACCAAACACTACCAGAACCCTCCAAACATTCCTCAGCCTATTCATATTTGCATAAATCAAAATGACACCCAGACAGGTGGCTTATTCTGAAAGAAAAACAAGAGCTGAGGTATTAGGTCTGGTTGTAATTCAGTTAAAGGGCAACAGTGGGAGAAGAACCAAGTTCACAGAATCATATGAACCTTAGACATCATCTCTTCCCGTACTTTCGTGATACAGTTGATAAAACTGAGGTCCAGAGTTATTAAGTGACTTACCTAAGGTAATACAAAGTAGCACAGCTAAGATTCAGTTCTACTATACCAAGTTATTACTGTTTATCTAAAAAGATCTAACGCCTCTAGCAGAAGAAAATGCAATGAATGAATAAGAATGTAGACACAAGTTGCAAGGGATGATGAGGTTGAGATGATTTTAGGCTAGGATCTCCTTGTGAGGACGAAATAAACAGCAATTTGGGAGGGGATTCTTTTGGTGGAAACTCAAACAATTTACTCAGATAGTCTCTAAAGATGGTCTTGTGGGCTATCATAAGTATTACATGACCAGCACTGCGAGAGCAGAATCCTGGAATTTCTGGGAGCTCTGCAGAAAGGTTGAAGTTCTGATTGGAATGGGGTTCATGAAGGTGCCTGTTCTGTTTGTCACTGCCAGACAAGAAAATTTAGGGGAAAATCAGAACAAAATACTCTAAAGGCAGCATGGTCTAGTGCACAGAGTCGTGGACTTGGAGTCATTGAGACACAGGTTCAAGACGAGGATGTCAGACTCCACCGACTCTAAGGTCCCTTCCAGCTCTACATAAACCTATGATCTGAAGACCTAGGAGTAGAAAAGTGGGGACTATGACACTGTATTTCTTTGCCAAAAGGGATGAGTGTATTGTTGTGGAGGGGAGTTTAGAAGAGCTTCACTGTGTCCATGGGGAAAGAACTTCCAGGTGAAAAATCAAGACTCGCAATGTCAAAGCTACAATCGGGATCACTATAGTGCGACCCCCTTATTTCACTGGAGAAGAAACGGGGAACGATGGGCAGGGGGCATTTTTAAAGAAGAGTGGGGGGGAGAGTGTGCGGAGGAAGGATGGTGTCCAGGACCCCGGGCGGCACACAGCCCACCCCTCGATGGGATTCGGGGCCCAGAAGGGCTGTGGGTCCGGGGTCTCCACCGCTCTAGTGGCCGCGCAAAGCCGGGGGGGGTGGGGTGACTGGAGAGCAGCCCGAGATGGGGCAGGGTCTCCGGCGGAGGCCGGGATGCTGCCGGTGCCCCGCGCCGTGGGGCGTCCAGCCGGAGATCCAGGAGGGGCCTGGCCCGCCCAGTCCCGCCCTCAGGGGAAGAGGGGTTGGCCCTAGCGGGGAGGGGGGAGCGAGCCTCGCTATGGCCTGCCGCCCCTCCAGCCCCTGGGGTCCTGAGAGTGGCTGCCGGGGTTGGGGGAGGGCTGGGGGGTGGGGACGCCGGCTCGTAGGCCCCAAGCGCCCCCCGGCAAAGCTGGGGGGCTGGGCTGGATGGGACGGACGCGCTCCTTACCGCTGGTGGGCGGGCGGGCGATCCCGGGCAAGCTGCGCCAGGCTCGGGCTCCAGTTCCGGGGCGTTGGTGGAGCGAGGCTAGGGCGCGCGGCAGACTGGCCGGCGAGGGGGGAGGGGGAGGGAGGCGAAGGGGGGGCGGCGCGCGCTGGCGCTCCCGCTGCAGCCGCTCCTCAGTGTTTGTGTTTGTAGCAAGATGGCTGCCCGCCTTGCGCCACGTGACGAGGGAACGCTCCGCGCCCAACCCCCCCCGCCCCCCACAACAACTACCCCCACCCCCCCGCCTCGGGCGCCGCTACACACATACAGATCCACGCGGGCGGGCAGACACACGCACGCACCACACGCTCACACACCTTTGCGAGGGGGCTCCGGTAGGCGCGCCGAACAGCACCTACCGATCTGCACGTGATCGGGGAGCCCAGCCTGGCGCGTCACGTGACCCGGAGCCAGTTGGGATGGCTTGTTTGGTTGTTTTATACCGCCCTCCCCTCCTCCCCTCCTACTACTCCCCCAATTAAGTGCGCCAGCTCCCCCGGCACCTGACAGGCGGCCCGCCCTGCAGCTCCGAACGGACGGACGGACGGACCGACGGACGTACGTCAGGGCGCCTCATGGCGTCATCGAACCTCGAACATTAGCAGTCAAGCCGCGTCTCTGCTCCCGGGGGTCCGAGTTAGCTGGGCGACATTCGAGTCGGATCCACGAGGATCGCTTGCAATCAGACACACAAAGGGGGAGGGAGACCCCAGGCCCCGCCAGGGCACACGCAGCCCAGGGCGGCGTGGGACGGGAGAGCGGGAGTGCGCCCCTCCCCGGGTTATTATTGCGAGGCGCGCATGAGATCATGGATGTGAAAGGCACTTTGCAACCCTGTGAAGTGTCGGCCATAATAATAACAGCATCCGTGTGGCGCTTCAAGGTGCGGAGAGTGCTTTACAAACACTTATTAGATACAACCACCGGGGGAGGTAGGTTCTGCTACCATCCCCACTTTAGGGGGGAGAAATTGGCAGCTGGGGTTTAGTGACTTGCCCAGGGTCACGTAGCTAGTGTCTGCGGCTGGATTTGAACTCGGGTCTTCTGGCTCCAGGACACCTAGCCGCCTCTCTGCCATTTATTGGGTCTGTATCTTGTTTTTGCAAGTTGTTTCCCCATTAGACCCGAAGGTCCTTTGAGAGCAGGAACTGCCTTCCCTTTCTTTGCACCTCTAGAGCCTAGCGTGGTGATTGGTCCGTAGCAGGTGTCTAAATAAATGTTAGTTGATTGTCTCAGAAACGTTCATGCCAATTTCACGAACATCGGTCCATTGTTGTGGTACAGCGGAGCCTCTTTCACCGTCTACTGAATTAACCAAAGTGTTCGTTCTATCAGCCAACAAGCATTAAGGGCTTACTAATAAGCCAGGTGCTGTGCCAAGCACTGGGGACACAAAGGAAGAAACATGGTTCCTGCTCTCAAGGAGCCCGCTTAATTCATTAGAATCAATGGGGAAAGCAACATTAAAACAATTGTATATACGATGTGTATAATGTAAATGGAAAGTAACTTCAGGCACCGGTGGGGTGGGGTTAAGTGGAGTGGAGATCAGGAAGGGCCTCCTGCAGAAGGTAGAATTTGAGCCGAGACTTGAAGGAAGCCGGAGAAGTCAAGAGGTGGAGATGTGGAAGAACACTTGGAGTACTAGAGACAACTGGTGAAAAGTCACAGAATTGGGAGATGCAGTGTCTGTCCTGTGGGAGAAACAGCAAGAAGGCCGGTGTTGATGGATCGCAGGGTTCATGGAAGGATTGGTTGGTTGTTGTCCTTCATTCCGGAAGAGGACTAAAATATCGCTATGTTAGAGTCAAGTTACAATGTGTCTGACTATGGCTGATCAGACCAATGTGAGCTCCAAATGCTCTACCACAGGACAGGCAGAAATAGTCCATGTGAACATTTGGGGTGGATTCTCTAAATTTGCGCATCTCACTTTTTTTTTTGAGCTACTTCAACTCTGCCCCACTCATAGATCACAGCATTTTCTCTGATGAGGGCACACCATGCTGGGCAGTAGTGTGCCAGTGTCTCCCGTGTCACACAATTCTAGAGTTCTTAAGAGTGTCCTTGTATGACTTTTTCTGACCACCACATGCTTGCCCTGTGTGGGTTCTCCATAAAAGTCTTTTTGGCTAGCATACATTTGGCATTTGAACAATGTGGCCAGCCCATGGGAGTTGTGCTCTCTGAAGTACAGTTTGAATGCTTGGCAGTTTAGTTCGAGTAAGGACCTCAGTGTCTGGTATCTTTTCTGCCAGGCAATCTTCAGAATCTTCCTAAGACAATTGAAATGGAATTGATTCAGTTTCCTGGCATGGTGCTGGTAGACTGTCCAGGTTTCACAGGCATACGACAATGAGGTCAGCACAATGGCTCTGCAGACCTTCAGTTTGGTAGTCAGTCTAATATCTCTTCTTTCCCATCCTTTCCTTTGGTATGGTTTGAATGATGTCTTTTCATTAATGTGTAAATTGGATTTAAGTGAGGCAGAGTTGCATAAAATCATTAGCCTCACTCTTTCTTCCAGAGTCATCACAGCCTAGGATAGAGTCAAGATGACTGGTGATGGCTTGAGATGCATTGGATGACCTTGGCGTCTTCCATGTCTAACCAATCTCTAAGTCCTCCACAGCACCTTCTTCAGCTGCCTTCATGGCCATTGGAAGAAATTGTTCTCCGCCCATTCCACCAAGGGGAAGTCTTCTCATGCTTAGGGTAGACATCCCCCTAACTCACCAGCAGGTTTGAAACCCCTTGGTTACCCTCAACCTGGTGTAATCTATCTGCCAAAACAGTTTAACAGGGTGTGGCCAATGTGCAACAACTTCTTGGAGCCACAGGAGGTGGATCAGGTGGACACCAGAGGAAGAGAGAAGCCCTCAAAAGAGCTTACAGCCCTCACACCCCCTCATGGAAGGAAGTAATGTGTAAGAAGCAGTTTGTAGGATGCCAAACAGAGGACTTAATATTTGATCCTGGAGGTAATAGGAAGCCACTAGATTTCTTTTTTTCCATAGGGGGCTGACATAGACTTGGACTTGAAGAAAATCACCTTGGCCTCTGAGGTAGACTGGAGTGGAGAGAAATTTGAGGCAAGGATACCAGCAAGAAGGTTATGGCAAAGATTGGATATGTGGGGAGTGAGGATGACACTAAAGAATGTCCAATGAGTGAGGAGTTGAAGATGACACCAAGGTTTTAAGTTTGAATAATTGTGAGAATGGTGCTTGTCCTCTACAGTAATAGGAAAGATAGGGGGAAAGGAGGGTTTGGGTGTGAGTATAGGAAAGAGGATATAATGAGTTCTGTTTTGGACAATAATATTTGCGATGCTTAAGGGATAACCAGTTGAGAGGCCCAAGAAGGTGTCGGTGATGAAAGAACTGGACCTTAGTGGAGAGATTAGGGCTAGCTCTGGGGATCATCTAAATAGGGATGATAATTGAACCTATGAGTCTTGATGAGAAAACCAAACAAGATCTTCTGGAGGAAGAAAATGTGAGGGCCCAGGATATTGCTTTAGGAGATCTTCATGGTTGACCTGGATGTGGATATGACCTGAATGAGAAGATCCAGCAAAGGAAACTAAGACAGAACATTCAGATAGGTCAGACAGGTGGAGGAGATCCAGGAGAGAATTGAAGTCTTCATACATTCTTTCATTTATTCACTACATTTGTAGTGGGAGACTAGCCAAACATTAACTTCTATTCTTTTTAAAATGAATTCATTCTCAACTTAAATACCAAAAAGTAGAACAGAAAAAGAGCATTGTACATGAAACCTCAAATCTCTATTATGAAAAGATTAGAACACTTAGCACAGTGTCTGGCGCATAGTAGGTGCATAATAAATTCAACAAATTTTCAAAAATGTGCTGTTTCTGTTTCATTCTGGCCTTTCCTAGGTTTTCTTCTGTACTCTCTTTTTTGGCATAACTCTCTTTTTTGTATTTTCAACCTTATAACCCTCTTCTTCCTCCCAACCTGACCCACCCAAGAAAAAAGAAAAAAGAAAAAAAAACTCCTTGTAACAAATATGGATAGTCAAATAAAACAAACTCTTACATTGCCTTTGTCCAAAAAATGTGTATCTTAATCTATATCTTGAGCCTGTCACATCTGTATCAGCAAGTGGGTTATTAGCATCATCGTTGGTTCTTTTATTCTGAATGTAACAAACATCACATAAAATGGGCATTTCCACTTTGTACAGAGTAGAAAAGTGAAAGAAGACTGTACGTGAAACTTCGGATTTCTATTATGTCCTTTTAATCGGGATCTGGCACATGCCTAGAAGGCCTTAAATGGTATGTAGAAGAAGCTGAGGAGAAGATGGTATCTCTGTCATCAAGATGCTAGGGAACTGCTTCTGAGAGAACTGTGATGATGTGTAAGAGACTTTCTTGGAGAGACAGACTGTGGAGCATGTGTAGACATTCTGTAACTGCTTCTGGTTGGCTAACCACATATTGAAGAAGAGGCTTTTTGATTTGCTGAGGAGGCAAAGACCCATCAGCTTCAGCTATTGTCTCTTTTCCTCAGCACCCTTTGGGGAGCTTGGCAACAAGTGAAGGAGTGGATCCTTATGACCTTGTGAGTTTTAAAGGTCCGTAGGGTTCCTCAATGATTTGGTTATTCCAGAGTTCAGGTTTACAGCTAGAGCAAAATATGTCTCCAAGTATAAACCAATAGAGTCTTCTTCTACATCCTGGAGTTATGCAATGCAAGTTTATAACCAGAGCAATATTATGCTGACAAGGAATAAGGAAGGACCTTCGGGATTCCAAACTGGTGGTAGCCAAGACAAGGACTCATCTGGCACCTCTGGACCTGAAAACTTGGTGGAACTGATACGTGGGAATTGAATTAAATTTTTAATTTACTACCCCAGAAACTGAGGTAGTGAAGTAGTATGTTTGTAATTTTTGTGTATTTGCTCTTGCTTTATCTTTGAAATAAATTTAATAATTTAATAAATTTATTTTGTAAAAGCTAATCTGATGTTAAGTGGTTCAGTAGGACTGTGTACTATTCACTGGCCCGTTAACGAATGGGGTGAACATAGAAGGTGGGGGCTCAAGCCAATGACAATGGAAAAGAATGATAGCTCAACTGAGGGAGTGAGGCAGCAACCTGGCCTTTAGAGCTACATGCAGCTTATTTTTCTTCTTAAATATACAATAAATTTAATATATAACCTTTAACACTTCTCTTGTCTTTATTTCTAGACTTCGTTATTCTTGTCTGCATATGAAAAATGTTTCAATGACTTTATTTCCTTTCTTTCCATTCCTTTCTTTTTTGTGGATAGCCTATCCCTGCTTTCTCTATCCCCTCCCCACAAGCTAGAAAGACCCCCTAAAAACCTTGTCATAAGTATACACACATTCCTACACTGTGACTGAAAATGTGTCTTATTCTGAATCTTGAATACATAATTTCTCAGAAGATGACTAGTGCCTACCTCTCTGGAATTGTGTATGACTGTTGCGTTGATCAGCATTCTTAAGTCTTTCAAAGTTGTTCTTTTTGATGCTGTTATTTGTATAAATTGTTCTCCCATGTATGTCCTTGAGAGTGATCTTTACTCTGAAAATGACAGAAAAAAAAATCACAACAAGGAGTTGATACTCAAGATAAATAATGGGATAGATGCCGTTGGTGAACTGAAGACACTTGATCCAGAAGAACTGCATCTTCAGGTCATAAAAAAAAAAAAAACTGGCAGGGGGCAGCTAGGTGGTGCAGTGAATAGAGCACTGGCCCTGGAGTCAGGAGAACATGAGTTCAAATCTTGCCTCAGACACTTGACACACTTACTAGCTGTGTGACCTTGGGCAAGTCACTTAACCCCAATTGCCCTGCCCTTCTCCCTCAAAAAAAACTGGCAGATATGATTGCCGAGCCATTGTTAGTGATATTTGAAAGATCCTGGAAAATTGGAGAAGTATTACAAGATTGGAAGACAAATGTCTCAATTTTCAAAAAAGGAAAGAGAACAGAATTTGCAAACTATGGGTCACTGAGCTTGATATTAATTCCTGGGAACATTCTAGAAAGGATCTTTAAAGAGATGTTGGCAAACATCTAGACAGGGAAGTGGTGATTATAAAGGGGCAGCATGGCTTCATTAAGAATAGATCTTCCTAGACTAACCTAATTTCTGTTGTTGACAGGCTAACTAAACTAGTAGATGAAGGAGATGACTAGTAGATGAGGGGAATTCTAGGGATGTGGTTTACCTGGATTCTAGGAAAGCTTTTGATAAAATATACTGTTCATGTGCAGAAGATGATATAATCATGTGTATTCTGAACTGGTTGCATGGCCACTCAGAGTATTTGTTAATGGTTTATGTAAAGGTTCCTGTTCAGGTAATGGTTCATTGTCAATATTACAGGAGTTCTCTAGGGAAGTACCACAGGAATCTGTGTTTGGCTTTGTGCTATATAATTTTTTTATCACTGATTTGGATAAAGGCATAGATAACAGGTTATCAGATTTGCATATTTCACAAAGCTGGGAAGAGTAAGCTCCAAAGGGGTCTTGACAGGTTTAAATAATGGTCTGGATCTGAAACTGAACTCATCGTTTTTCCCCCTAACCAAATGTTCCCCTTCCACATTTCCCTATTACTTGTCAAGGGTACCATCATCCTCCCAGGAATAAGAAAGGTAGTAAACTTATTGTACTCTGCCCTCATCAGATCACACCTGGAGGGATTATTATGTTCAGTTCTGGATGCCACAGTTTAAGAAAATTGATAAGCTGAAGAATGTCTGGAGGAGGGTAGTATAGATGTTATAAAATATGGTTGAAGGAAATGAATATGTTTAGCCTGGAGAAGAGAAGACTCAAAGGGCTATGATAGCTGTTTTCAAGTCTTCGAAGGGCTATCATCTAGAGGAGGAGTTGGCTTTATTTTTTGGATTCCACAAAGTGGAACCAAGAACAATGGGTAGAAGTTGAAAAAGTAAATTTAGGCTTGATGTTAGGAAAAACTCAAGCTATCCCAAAGTGAAATGCACTGCATCTATGGTTGGTGGGTCCCCTTTCCTTGGAGATCTTCAACTGGAGGCTAGATAATTACTTGTTGGGTAGGTAGTACTAAGTAGTCACTGAGATCCCTTTTAATTCTCAGGTTTTGTGATTATTTTGTAATGGGGGTTTGGTGCCGGTTCAGATCACCTAAGATGGAATTACCCACATGGAAGATACTGGGGGCCTATTTCCGAGAGGCTTGGACATGCATGGGCATTCTGCACTGACCTACCATGTGTCTAGGAGCAGTCTTTTTCCTTTGGCTAGAATTGTCTGTGTCTTTAAAACTACCTGACTAACCACAGTCTGCACTTTTCCTTGAATTTGCATTTGAGGGTAAAGGACTCCTTTACTCATAGCAGATGATACCATGCAATAAGAGGAAAGGGCCTGAAGGCTACCTTTCCCACCTCCCAAAGATTAGGCCATTTGGTTCCAGAAATGGGCCTATGACTTTATTTTCATTTGTCTTCAGTTCAAGGAATAGAGCCTCTAAACCAGGAGCACAAGCCATGAGGATCTCAGAGTCTAGGATCCAGACTAGGTGTTACAGCCAGGCAAGTAGGGAAGCCCTGAGAAGCAAAGGTGAACTTAGTGGGACTAATTCTATGTAGGAACTGAGTTAAGCTTGAACATAATCTTCCTCCCCTTCCAGAGACTGAGGAGTTGTAAGGAGGAGGATTATTTCTCAAAGTGTTGGGCAAAAATATTTACATGCTTGTTCTTTCTATATTTTTTAAGTAGATATTCCTTTACAAAAGCTAATCTGATGTTAAGTGATTAAATTGAACTGGGATACTAGTTACTGGATCCCCCTTATATTGAGGGAATACAATTGGTCGGGGCTTGAGCTGATGGTAAAGGATGGAGACTCCACTAACCCACTCAGATTGCCAGGGAAACCTGGATGGGAAGGGCACAGTAAAAATGTGACAGACCTGACCCATGGACCATAGAGCCAGAGTCAAACCCATGTTCCACTTTGAATCTATGATTCTGTAATAGTGGTGATAATGGGCACATTGGAAAGGTTTCTCTATTACATGTAACGTTAGCTCTTGGTTTTATAAAGCTACTATTTTCCATATTTAGGAAAGACTTATTTATTTGTACACTGTTTAGTGTTTATTGTAGCTGTTATTGTTGTTTTTTAAACAAAAAGAGGTGCTAAATTTTGTCAAATGTTTTTTTCAGTATCGATGTTACTGTGTGTTTTCTTTATTGACTTCTTTTCTAGTTTCAGTTGTCTTCTGGGTTTCAGTTGTTACCTCTCACTGTTGTCGTCATAGTTATTTCCATCAATCCCTGACTGTTCTATCCCCTTTCCAATTTGGTATTTCTGATCTGATGATTGGAGTGAGAAACCAAATAACTAAGCTTGTTAGAATTATAACTAAAATAAATCAACAGTGGTATACCCTCTGACCCAGCAATATCTTTATGAAGTCTATACCCCAAAGAGATCAAAGAAAAAGGAAAAGGATCCATATGTGCAAAAATGTTCATAGCTCTTTTCATTGAGGCAAAGAATTAGAAAAGGAGGGAGTGCCCATCAACTGGAGAATACCTGAACAAACTATAATATATGAAAGTGATGAAATACAACTATACTGTAAGAAATAGTGAAAGGAGATGGTTTCAAAAAATCCTGGGAAGTCTTCTATTAACTTGTACAAAGTGGAGTGAGCAGATCCAGGAGAATAATGTATACACTAACAACAAAATACGAAGATAAACAACTTTTAAAGACTTAGGAATTTTGATCAACATCATGACCTGCCACAATTCCATGGTAAAACATGATATCCACCTCCAAACAGGGAGATGATGGACTCAAAGTACAGACTGAAGCATATTTTCTTTTCTTTCTTTCTTTTCCTCCTCCTCCTCCTCCTCCTCCTCCTCCTCCTCCTCCTCCTCCTCCTCCTCCTCCTCTTTCTCCTTCTGGATAATGTGGAAATTTGTTTTGCTTGTGCCATATGTGGCTGAAAAGGAGGCAGAATAGACATCTCCAGCCTCTTCTCCCAATCCTACTGCAAGGGAGATCTTATTTCCTTCCAGGAGGAAAGTAAAAGATGAGTCAGAAATTGGCCACTCTACTCTTCCCAGAGGGAGAGGGTACAAGGCTAAAATTATCTATATCTGCTCCCTTAAATATTACTAGTGTAGGGGATGTAGTTTTTATGTTAAAGTTACACTTCTGATCACTAATCATTAATGGAGAAAGGAAGACCCCTAAGCTCTGTATTCAAAGCCTGACCCCTTTCCCAACAAATGCCATTCCACAATGGACAACTACTTTCGGTAGTCTTCTGGCTTTCAGTTGTTACCCTTCACTGCTGTTGTCATACTTATTTCCATCAACCCCTGATTGTTGTACCCTCTTTCCAATTTGGTATTTCTGACCAGATGATTGGAGTGGGAAACCAAATAACTAACCTTGTTAGAATTATAAGAAAAATGAATCAACAGTGGCATACCCTCTGACCACAGCAGTATTCCAACACAATCACATCCTAAGAGACTGTCTATGAAAGTCCCCCCCCCCACCTCCCACCCCCACACACCAATTTCCTGCCTTCCTTCTATCCTTGGCTACATCAGTTTTATTTATACAAGAAATTTTTAATTTAAAATAATCAAAATTATCCATTTTATACTTCAACAATGTGCTCCCTTTATAATACAGTTTAAGGTCTGATACTGCTGAATCTCCTTTACATCTTTTCCCCCTAGTTTCTTTGAAATTCCTGACCTTTTGTTCTTCTGAATGAACTCTGTTATTATTTTTCTAACTCATTAAAATAATTTTTAGTAATTTAATTGGGATGGCATTGAACAAATAGATTAGTTAGGTAAAATTGTCATTTTTTAAATTGTATTGGCTTTACCTATTGTATCAGTAAGGCAATAATAACAATGTAGATGTTAATTGTCAAAATGCCAATGTAGTTCTGTATCGCAAAGGATGAGAGACTCTCCATATAGAAGGTACAAGGAGTATTACATTTATTCAGACACCAGAGAACCATATCCACAAGCCATCTATCCAATCTATCAGAGCAGTAAAACATTCAATATACAATATCACAACATGGAGCCTCACTGTCCAAAAACCTCTCTGACCCCCTGCTGGGGTCTTCCCAAAAACAAACTCATGGTACAGCTAAGTCAGCTTGTTCAGCTCTAGCTATCACCACAGCCTTTAGCAACCGTAACTGCTCTCTCTCTCTCTCTCTCTCTCTCTGCATTTCCTGTGACATAACTTCCTTTTTTTGTCAGGAAGCTCCTCCTACCCCATGTGACTTAGGCTTCCTGTGATATAAGCAGGTCACATGGCCTATTAATAGGTGGGAAAGATCTTCAAATCTAAATTGCTACTACACCTATCTATGAATAATAAATATTACTTCAATTATTTAAATCTGACTTTAATTGTATAAGAAATGTCTTATGTTTTCATATAGTTCCTGGGTTTTGGCAGGTATACTCCCAGGTATTTTATACTGTCTAGTTATTTTACATGGTCTAAAGCAATACTGAATAATATTGTTGACGTATAGTGTAGTTTCCCTATTTTTCTCTTTTGATTACATCTATTTTAGCTTAAACCTTATCTAAGATCATGATTACTACCCCTGTTTTTTTTACGTGATAATTTCTTCTCCAGCCTTTTATTTTACCTTTATATGTATCTCTCTTTTTTATTGTATTTCTTGAAAGGAACATATTATTGAATTCAGATTTTTAATCTGCTATCTGATTCCATTTTATGGGTAAATTCATCCCGTTCACATTCTAAGCTATAATTACTTGTTGTATATTTCCCTCCTTCCTATTTTTCCTCACTATCCTTCCTGCCTATTAACCTATCCTTCTTCACTCCTCTAATTTACTTCTAACCCTACCTTGCCCTCCTATTCCTCAACCTACCCACTCCTCTAAGAGTCCCTCCTTTATCTTCTTCTCCTACCCTAACCCATTGCCTTCTTATTTCTTTCAAAATTTAGATGACTTTTGTACTCATATATATGTAAATATATATATATATATATACACATATATACACATACACATATATATATATACATATTATATATATGTTATTTCCTCTTTAATCCCTTTTTGATGAGAATAAGGTTCCAGTGCTACCCACCCTCCCTCCCCCTTGCTTCTTTTGTATCAATTTTTCCTTTCATGCTTCAGAATTGCTCCTTTTTAGCTCTCTCTACACAGTTTTACTTTTTTATACTCACTCAATCATACACCGTTTAGCCCAAACCTTTCTTTCAAACTACCCAAATAATGATGACAGTCATAAGAGTACTGATAACATTTTCACATGTAAGAAGTAAACAATTTGACCTTATTGAGTCCCTCATAATTGGTCTTTAATGTTTACCTTATATTTCTCCTGGATCTTATATGTCAAATTTTTCATTAAGTTCTGTTGTTTTTGTCACAGACACCTGAAAGTCTTTCAGTTTATTAAATATCCTTTTTTCATTCAGGATTATACTTAACTTTGCTGGGTAAGTTACTCTCGATCATAACTCTAGCTCTTTTGTTCTACAAATATAGTATTCCAAGACCTATGGTCCTTAAACATAGTAGTTGCTAAGTCTTGTGTAATCCATATAGTAGGGATTTTTTTTCTTGTTGCTTGTAATATTTTCTCTTCACCTGGGAGCTTTGAAACTTGGCTATGATATTCCTATAAGCTTTCCTCCTGGGATCTCTTTCAAGTGGTGATTGGTGGATTTTTTCTATTTCTTCTTTGCCTTCTTGTTCTAGAACTTCAGGGCAATTTTCCTTGATAATTTCTTATAATATTGTATCAAGATTCTTTTTTTGATTGTAACTTTCAGGCAATTTGACTATTCTTACACTGTCTCTCCTTGATCTGTTCTCCAGATCAGTTGTTTTTCTGATGAGATATTTCACATTCACATTGTATTTTTTTCATTCTTTAGATTTTGTTTTATTATTTCTTGGTGTCTTCTGATAGTTATTAGCTTCCCCTCGCCCAATTCTAGTTTTCAAGGAATTATTTTCTTCCTTAAGTCTTTGATTCTCTATTTCCAATTGGTTGACTTGCTTTTCATAATTTTCTTGATTTTCTTGGATTGCTCTTTTTTCCCCCTAATTTTTCCTCAGTCTTTCTTCTTTGATTTTTGAAGTCCTTTTTATGTTCTTCTGAGAACTCTTCTGACCATTTGATGTTTCTGATTGAAAAAGGTGGCTCATGTACAAAAATATTCATTGCAGCTCTTTTTGTGGTGGCCAAGAATTAGAAATTAAGGGGATGCCCATCAATTGGGGGATGGCTGAACAAGTTGTGGTATATAAATGTAATGGAATACTATTGTGCTGTAAAAATGATGAGCAGGTGCACTTCAGAAAAACCTGGAAAGACTTATATGAGCTGATGCTGAGTGAAGTGACCAGAACCAGGAGAACATTGTACGCAGTAATAGCCACATTGTGCGATAACTAATTTTCATAGATTTGGTTCTTCTCAGCAATGCAAGGATCTAAGACAACTTCGAAAGGTTCATGATGGATGCTGTCCAGATCCAGAGAAAGAACAATGGAGTCTGAATACAGATCAAAGCTTACTATTTGCTCTCTTTTTTTCTTTTGATGTTTTGTTTCTTCTTTCTTGAGATTCCTCCTATTGGTTCTAATACTTCTTTACAACATGACTAAAGTAAAAATGTTTAATAGGAAAGAATATTTAGAACCTATATCAGATTGCATACTGTCTTGGAGCGGGGGAAGGGGAGAAAATTGAAGACTCAAAAGCTTATAGAAGTGAATGTTGAAAACTAAAAATAAATAAATAAATTTTAAAAAATAAAGAAAAAGGAGTGGCTTTTTTTTTTTAGCTTCACTATCTTCCTCTGAATATGAACCCAGATCTTCTCCATCCCTATAGTGGCTGCCTATGGTTGAGTTCTTTCTCCTTTGTTTACTCATTTTTATTTTTATTTTATTTTTTAGCAGCTAGTTTTGTGATCAAGTTCTAGTCTTGAGGTGTGGGGAATAATGCCCCAATGCTCAGGTCCTTCTTACTGTTATTTTCTGAACTCTGTGCCAGGCCCCAACCTTGGGGACTCTTCTCTACCTCTAAGCCACAGCTAGGGACCCCAGCCATGCTGTTCAGCAAACACTCTTGCTCCCTTTGATTCCTCTGGTGGCTGCAAACAACAGCTGTCCTCTCTGGCCTGGAACTGAAACCAGGGATTCTGCTTTCCTGCAAGTGCCCACAGCCATCAGGGTCCCCACCTCTCTGCTACCACACTCACCAGAGGTATGCTTCTCCTCCTCAGCAGCCATAGCATGGGACCACATTAGGTCTTCCCAGCTGTGCTTGGCATCCCTCGACAGGTGGCCCTTCAGTTTTCTCCTATTCAACCATCCAATCCCCACACTGTCTGTGAGGTGAAAGTTCCTGGGCCAGAGGCTGCCTCCCAATCCAGCTGTTCCCTGGGCTTGTCATTTGTAGACTCTTCAGAGTTGGCCTGGAGGTGTTTGCACTTCACTCAAGCTGAAACTCTGCCCCTGGAGGTCCAGTCTTTCCTGGGGTCTTCCCAAGTTGTCTTAGGAGGACAATTGCTTTACCCTGACCCCTGTTTATTTCTGCTTTTCTACTTCACTTTGAGGTGATGTTCACTCTTTTTTGTGGAGGAAATTTGGAGAGCTGAAAATTGATCTATTCTGACCTATTCTTCCATCTTCCCAGAATCCTCTCCTTGGCAAAGTTATGTGACTTTCCCACAGGCACATTGCTACTTAGTGTTCGAGGCAGTACTCAAAACCAGGTTTCCTGACTCCAAGTTAAGTACATTTTAAACTGTGGAGTACTGCCACATTGGGACACTGAATTGAATTGAATCAAACAGAGGCAACAAGAAATTGGATTGAGAGTTGGCCTTGGAATCAATCAATCAGTCAAAAAACATTTATTAAGTGCTTGCCATTTGCTAAGAATTGGCTAAGTGCTGGGAATACAAATATAAGCAAAAAGAAAGAAGCCTACATTCTATGTGGGAAGACAACATATAAAAGGAGATTGAAAAGGAAAAGAGAAGGAAGGAAGATACCTAGTTTAGCTGGAGGGCATGATGGAGAAGTCCAGATTTCAACCTAATGAGAAATGAAGATATGGCTGACCTGAGTGCCTGAGAGAAGCCATCAGCATCAAAAAGACTCGGGTTCAAGTACCGTCTCTGTTATCCTGGCTATGTGGCCCTGGACTAGTTATTTTGACCTTTTATGGGGCCAGGCAACTCTCTAAGACTGTAAGTTGTAGAGGAGGAGACGATTTGCATTGGTAGAGGAAATTTCATCTCTAAGAGCTTCCTATACCAATGAAGTTACAGGTCTGGTTAAAAAAATTATTAACTGCTTATTATCTCATGCTGTATTTATAATCCCTGTTGCATTTAGTAAGGGCATATAAAAACATAGAATCTCACCCTTAGAGGTCATTTAGGGGTCCAACTGCTCCCTTCCTGAACCTACTCAAGTTTACCACTGAATGCTTTCCTTTGCGTTCATTTCTCCTTTGCATTACCTTTGGAATGGAAGGACTGGCCAATGAGGGTCCAGTCCCCAGAGGATTCACAATATGCTTTGCAGGCTGCAAGTCTTCATGAATCTTTTGTGAGCCTGTTTCTGGAAATGCATAATACAGGGTTTCTTTCCCTATCTAGTTCACATTAGATTCAAATATTTTCTGATTATTTCCTTTTGGTTTATGGCATGGTGATGAAAAGCCTTTTAATTGGCTGTTGAGCTGGAACTGAGTTTTCTCTTTCCTGTGACTTTCACATGATGAGGAAGAAATGCTATGGGTCGTGGGATGAGGAGAGAGCAACAGTAACAGTAGCTTGCAACCTACTGCCACGATTGAAATGTAACAAACATCCCAAACCAGGAGCACCACACTACCTCTTCTACATACCTCTGTCCTGGGGAAGAATGTGCTCAAACTCAAGGTAGTTGCTACAAAACATTCCCTCCTTAGCATGGCACCTGGAATATAGTAAGCACTTAACAATTTCTTCCTTTCTTCCTTCCTTCTTTCCTCCCTCTCTCCTTTCCTCCCTTCCTTCCTTCCTTCCTTCCTTTCTTTCTTTCTTTCTTTCTTTCTTTCTTTCCTCTCTCTCTTCCTTCCTTTCTCTCTTTCTCTTTTTCTTTCTTTCTTTCCTCCCACCCTCTCTTCCTTCCTTCCTTTCTCTCTTTCTCTTTCTTTCTTTCTTTCTTCTTTCCTCTCTCCCTTCCTTCCTTTCTCTCTTTCTCTTTTTCTTTTTCTTTCTTTCTTTCCTCCCACCCTCTCTTCCTTCCTTTCTCTCTTTCTCTTTCTTTCTTTCCTTCTTTCTTTCTTTCTTTCTTTCATCATCTCTTCTTCTCCCGCCAATCACCTCTCCTCCCAAATTATCTATCACTTTGTCCAGACCCTAAGGCAACGAATATTTGGCAATGGGAGAAATAATAAGAAAGTGGCCATCAATGAGGAGGGAAAGGAGTGATCATCATCATCATTGATGACCAGTAAAAATAATAGTAGGGAATTGGCCGTCAACTATCATTAATTGTTATTATTAATTCATAATAATGATAATGATGATGATGACCAGTTTCCCTCCATTCCCTAACTCCCACTGCCTCAGGCTCTGGGGAAAATGGTAATTATTTGGGGGAAGAGAGTTCATGAGAGGCAAGGAGATGAATGAATGAAAAAAAAATGAGTGCTAACTACAAGCCCCTCATTGTGATAATTAAGATGATGATAACAGGTGGCATTTATATAGCACTTACTATGTGCCAGGGGCTACGCTAACTAAATATTAACTCATTCGATCCTCATTAAAAACGCTGGGAAGTAGGTGCTATTATTATCCCTATTTTACAGATAGGGAAAGTAAAGCAAAGAGAGGTTAAGTGACTTGCCGAAGGTCATAAGTGTCTGAAACTGAACTCAGGTCTATTCTGATTCCAGGCCCAGCTGCCTCGCCATGCTGTGATCATGTTTTCCGTCCTTCACTGGGAAGAAACCATGCAAGAAGACAGAGTGGTCTGTGAGTCTACTGGATTGGCTGCCTAGTGTTCTTCTCTTTAGCCTTCACATTTGAACTCTTCCTCCATCAGCAGACACTGAGCAGATGATGCTGGCATAGCTGACTGAGGAATAGAATCTTTAATTACGGTGAAGAAGGGGGTAAATTATAAAGAAATGGAGACAGCAAATAAAAGACCGCTCAGATCGGGGGTTTGGCTATGTGAGGAAGAACCATAGATGGAAGGGATCACCTCCATCTATAGCAATCCACCCACACCTCCTCCTCTGTAACCTTTGTCCCTTTTTCCCTGGAAATCCTCCAGAGAGGGTCCATCTGGAGTCCTTTCTCCAGATCTTTTGACACCGCATGGGTAGCTATGCAGCGTTCAGATTGTCCATCAGTCCTCTTTTGCTACATGATTGGTCTACCTCTCTTTCCCCATGATTACTATATCTGATAATATAATTTATACCTCTTTTCCTGCATAATTCTTCAATAGTAATATGCTGCAGCCTACTTATACTCCCAAGGGTCTCTCTGTTCCCTTTGGATGACCTATAACTTTATTTCTTCAGATTGGAGGAGCATGGGTGAATTGAACTACGGGGTTAGGTCCTTCAAGCATATGTAGATATTTCCCACCCGGTTTCAGTACAAGATATAACGAATAAACTTTGGGCAGTCATTTTCTGGCTATGATGGCACAGAGTTTGGTATTTTGAGATGATAAAAAGTTTTCTCATTGACTGTGAAGCCGGAAGAACTAATGACTCAGGAAGTTCTGAGCCAAAATTGGAGTGTGCATAGAAAACCTGCTCATGTCTTTTCCTTTGCAGTTGCTTGGAGGCAGAACTGCTTTGAGCTAAGAGCTGGGTAAGGAGGCCGTTGCCTCATAGTCCCTTTCTCCTCCACCCCTGGAACCAATGGTTAGAGTACTCATCTAATATTAGGAAAGAATAAATATAAAGAGACAGAGGTAGCCACAGTTAATATTACATTTGGTATTAACAATTTTCTGTCACATGTAAGGGTGGTATCTTAGTGAGAACAGAGCATGTGTAGCCATGCTGTGACTGGTTCCAGTTAGGAATCTTGTGGTTGGGAGACTTTCTTGGCTGGTTATGTAGCCAGAACAATTGGTGTCTTCAAAAAGGCCTGAATTTGCTTTGGCCAAGGCTTTGCCTCATTGTCTTCAGGGGCATTGTGTTGCCATGATGGCATCTGGTGAGAAGCCACGTTATAAAGGGAAATGCTATAGGGTCTCCCTCTACCTCCAGGCTACACAGTCCCTGAGAAATAGGACCTCCTTAGCCTTTTTGTTCATTATTTTCCCTTCTACATATAGGGAGTGGAGTCTTTGACCAGGGTCGCTACAAGAATTCTAAAGTCAGAATCTCAGCTAAGTTTACAGCCAGCCCAGCATCAAAGTCCCAAGGAGCAAGGAGTGATCTTTGGGACTCCAGTACGGTGGAGTGATTCATCCAAAAGGCGTGTAGCATCTAGAGATGCTTAGTGGGCTCAATGCTGTGTAGGAACTGTGCTGTTTGTGAGCCTACACTCCCAGAGGCTGAAGTGGTATAGAAGAAATTATGCCTTGGAGGCATTAGGGGGAAGCTCATATATTTATTCTTGTTATATTTTAAAAGTAAATATTTCTTTGCAAAAACTACAGTGTTAAGTAATTAAATGGAATGGAGGCTACTAACTGGCTGCTAAAAGATGGGGGAGGGAGGGTGGAGAATGTAGCAGGTGGTAGCTCCAGACAATAGCCAGGGTACCCTAGAATCCTGAGTGGAATGGTAGCTAGTCTGGCTCTGAGAGAGTAGGGCCAGAAGGGACCATAATTACAAAATGATACCGAATGAGTTAGATAAGAAAGATGGCCTAGATGTGTGTGTGTGTGTGTGTGTGTGTGTGTGTGTGTGTGTGTGTGCTTTGTTCTGGGAGTTTAAGGAAGGGAAAGAGAAAGGAGGGTAAAAGGAGGAATATGCTAATGCAGAAAGGAGAAAGAAGGGGGATGACTTGTTATTTCTCATAACTGGGTGTGTAAAAAGAATAAACAGATACGTAAGAAGGAATGAAGAGAATGGGCATTGGATGAACCCTTTTATTCTCTGCAATAGACAAGGGAAGGTTGAACACACACAAATAGTTTGGTATAGAAATACATTAAATTCAACAAGGAAACAAGTGGACATAGGATGGAGTATTTAAAAGGGAGGATACTGGAGAGAGAATACTCAGAAGCAAAACAAAATGTCCTCATCTGAAGGGAAGATTAAAGAGGAAAAAGAAAAGGAAAAAAAAACCTAGACTATAAGGGGCACTCTAGAGTGTCTGTTAGACCATTGTGGAATGGTTGAACAAATTTTGGTGTATGAATGAATGTGATTAAATATCACTGGGCCATAGGAAATGACAAAAGAGACATTTTTCAGAAAATCCTACGTAGTATGAACTGATGCTGAGTGAAGCAAGCCAAATCAGGAGGGCAATTTATACCACCTGGTAAAGGAAAACAACTTTGAAAGACTTAAGAACTGTGATCAAACTGACAACCAACCGCGTCTCCAGGGGACTGATGATGAAGCATATTGTCCACCTCCTGACACGGAGGTCATGGATACACGGTTGGGTAGGGTCACAATGTGGATCTGTTTGCTTCACACTGCTAATCTGTTAAAGTTTTTTTCCTCCTTTCATTCTGAGGATTGGGGCAGGCTTCGTGATGCTCCCCCCAAAAGAGGGCCACTGAAATATTTATTAAAATTTGTAAGACAAAGTTCAAGAAGTGTGAGATATGACTCATCAGGGCCCCTACTCTGTTTTAATTAGTATTCATCAGTTTGATATTTTACATAATAGAGATAATTAGATAAGATAGGTTCTTACAGTAGGCTTCAAATTTTAATGCGATGTTCACTACTTGTTTACCAGTAATGAAGTTCACTTGCTCAACCACAAGAATGCTGACAAAAATATCTCCATCCTGTTTTACTCAAATTCCACGTCCAGACCCAGTATGGGTGGGATGCCTTGATTCTTTGGAAAGTCCTCCAACTTATTTTTGTACCTCAGGACCACCCTCTCTTGCCCAACATGAACAAGTGACCATCTTACGATCATTTGGTCACCAGACATGACTCTTGCCTTGCCCAGATTAAGTTTTGACTCTCAAGAACAAGGTCTATTAACCAATGAGGTTCTGTATTTTACCATAACTCTTTTTCATATTTGGGTATCAAACCCCATAAGATCCTAGGGTCCACTTCATTAGAGGGTCCCCTTTAATGGACCCTTTAATAAAGTGCCATTGGGTCAGAGCTCTGTCTCATTTTTTTTTATTTTGTAGGTTTGACAATTTTAAACTCCACAGAAGAAAGCAGAGACAAGTAGGCCAGTTTTGAAAGTAATAGGTAGAATTTATTACATAATTTTAAAAGAACAAGCAGTGTAAAATGGAGATTCATGGTTTTATGTAGAATCTTCTTTCTGTGTTCTGTGTATATGATTGTGATTTTTGGTGAGTATTTAAGTTCAAAATTTAAACATCAAATTAAAAAAAATTTCTTTACATTGAGCTAAAATCTGCCTCCCTTGATATTCCATTCTTTGGTTCTTTTGCTTATCTTTGGGAGAATCAAGCAGAACAACTCTTAATCACTCTTCCACATGAGGCCCTTCACATATGTGACAGGTGTACACTTTCTGTTGCTATCAGAGCTGGCTCATTCCCCTGCTTTTTGAGATCTACTGAGAATCAGGCTGGGGACACAGTATATATTTTGGCCACTAGAGGTCACACCAACTATACAGAAGTAGGCTACCCTCTCCTCCCACTGCCACAGCTCTAATGAATGAGCCTGTATGCAGCATCCATCATCTGGATCTGGATCCTGTAAAGATCCAGGTATACAACTTAGAAAATGCTCCAAAATACCAAAACTAGGAAGATTTTCATTTCTCCTCTCAGTCTCCATCTCCATTTTGGGGCTCTTCCTTTCTCATTCACAACCTACTGATGTGATTTTACTCATAGGCAATTTGTATAGTAACCATAAACTATAGCATGGCAAAAGAACCAGATTGAGAAGGAGCTTTCAAATAAATGTAAAGGGATTTTCCCCAAATACTTTGATCTTTGATCGCTTGAGATCCATTGTAGAACAGAGTAATACGTTCACAAGTATGCTAGCAAATAAAGGTTTAACAACTGGGAAAAAATGTACAATACACTTTTAAATATAAACTCCATTATTAAAAAATAAAATCAAATTAAATTAAATTAAATTTAAAAAGGGGCAGCTAGGTGGCACAGTGAGTAGAACACTGGCCCTGGAGTCAGGAGGACCTGAGTTCAAATCCAGCTTCAGACACTTGACACACTAGCTGTGTGACCTTGGGCAAGTCACTTAACCCCAATTGCCCTGCCTTCTCCCCTCCAAAAAAAACCCAAACTCCATTATTAACATTTTCTCCATTACTTTTTTAAGTGTAGATGATTAACAAAACAACAAATCGAGCCCCGCTTTGTAATGTTTGCTGATTTTTCTTTTTTATTAATTATTTTTTTGAGTTTACAACGCTCGCAAGTTTTTGAGTTCCAAATTTTCTCTCTCTCCCTTCTCCCCCCACCCAAGATGGCATGTAATCTGATATAGGTTCTACACTTACCTTCACGTTACATTTCTTTTCCCAATAGTCAAATTGTAAAGAAGAATTATAACCAACGAAATGAACCATGAGAAAGATGTAACAAAACCAAAAATAAATTTTTTTTTAAAAAAGAGCAAATAGTTTGCTTCAATCTGCATTCATACTCTGTAATTTTTTCTCTGGATGTGGAGAGCCTGTTCCATCCTGAGTCTTTTGGAGCTGTCTTACAACCTTGCATGGTTGAAAAGAGCTAAGTTTATCAAAGTTAGCCATCACAGAGTCTGCTGATTTTTCAAGGTGTAAATGCTCACAATGAAAATGCAACAATTAACACTTGGGAGCCAGATATATAGTTTGTCCATCGTTCTTGAAAAGGACCACGACATCAGGAAGACAATGCCATGACGTGCAAATAAATTGGATTTAAGTGAGGGAGGGTTTGCAAAGCCACCAGTCTCACTTTCTCCTCTGAAGCTATCTGGATCCAGTGGACAGATATAGATCAGGGCAACTGGAGATGGCCCAGGATGCAGTGGGAGAGTTCTCATTATGACTGAGCTTAGGGCCATTTAAGAAGTGAGCCAAGGGATGACGCTTTTAATGAAAGAAAGAAAAAGGAAGGAAGGAAGGAAGGAAGGAAGGAAGAAAGAAAGGAAGGGCTGGAGGGAGGGCTGGAGGGAGAGGAAGATCCTCAGGATTTGTGGCCAAAAGAGAAATAATTACTATTTACATTCACTCTGAGCCATCAGGGCCCAAACAGTTACCATTCAGTGGTACTTGGGTAGGGACCTATTATTCCATAGCTGCTCTAGCATACCTCTGAATATATATTCAGATATATTCAAATATGTATCCATATATTCAATTTTCACTTTTATTTATATATGGATTTCTATGAGTCCAAAAAGGATAGTCTCATAAGCAATTGATGATATGGTCAGATTTACTCTCTTGGGGTCCAGCATGATCTGTCTCTGGTTCTATTGATCAATCAATATTTATTACGAGCCTACTATGTGCTAGCCAAAGTACTTAGTGCTGGGCATACAAAGGGAGTAAAAGGCAGTCTCTGCCCTCTGTCTAATGGCCTACTTCTTCTCTAGAAGTCTGTTCTTTGGAATCACCTTCTGGGACGCCAGCTCTAATTTCTTTTCTTGGGTGCATCTGACTTGCATGTGTTCATCCAAACTGTGGTGGTGGCAGAAGATACTCTTACTTCTTTGACTATACTCCACTGGTGGTATTCTCGCATCATGCTATTAGGACCTCTGTTCCCTTGATTCTTTGTCTTAGAAGCAGAAGATTTTTGTCTGCATTCCATCTCTCACCAGGTTTGCTGTAGGCTCCTTCCTTTGAACCCCATCACCAGTGAAAGTCCCTTGCTTCTTTGACAAGGTGAAGTTGAGTTTTTCTGAGGTTGGTGATTGTTTCTGTTCCCAATCAGTCTTCAAAGTTTTCCATTTGTCTTAGCAACTTGTCACAATTATCCTTATGGGATGGATGACCTCTAGCTACTTATATGCATATGATAACATCCACAGTCTTGGGTTGCTACCAGCTCACATAGTAGTCTGTGCCCAAATTTGTTTGGGCCTTTACCTTTGTGCTTAATGGTAAAAGGAAATTTAGCATACACTTTCAATGAATTCTGACTACCTTCATAAGTCCTCTCTAGCTTTTGTAAGCATTCTTAACATAACAGGGCCTTTGGAGCATGCCCAGCTCCAAATGGAGGCATTCTTTGTCCTTACCACATGAGTGGTATCCTTTGATATGCTGTACAGACTGAATAGGATGGAAAAGACTGAATCTTTAAAACTAGAGATAATGAGGTAATCATCCTTTCTGGCACTCTCCTTCTTACTGTGTCCAGAATAACCAGTGAGAGGAGGACTTCTTTCTCCTGCTCTCCCTTTCTCACCCCTTTCTCCCTCATCTCTGAGAAATGGGCCTCCAAGTGTTCATTTCTCTTCTGTTTCATTTGTCCTTCTCAGTTTTAGGTGCCCGTGATAGGCCAACGGATGGGGAGTTGGAACCACGGTCACCTAGGAGCCATGATTTCAGGTGAGACATTGTAGTCATCCTAGTAGGGAAGCCTGAAGAAACCAGGGCTCTGGGGGCCCAAGCCTGAAGAGAAGTTTTGTATTACAACTATGTTCTATAGGATTTAGTTCTATAGAACTAATCTATGAACTTAATAATTCCCTTCCACCCCCTGCCCCAGACTAAGGTGGTGGTAGTGGTGGGAAGGATGGTGTGGAAATTATGCTTGTATTTATATGTCCAAAGTTTAGGCAACAAACAGAGGAACTAGCGAATCTATTACAAAGGGCCCATATTTGACTTCACAGGTATCACTGAGACTTGGCAGGATGTAACCCAAGACATAGGTATACTTTAATCAGAGGAATCACAAAGGTAAAAAGGGGTTGGGGTAGTACAGTATTGTGTATTAAGAAGGTATACTCATGAGGAAATCACCTGAATAAAAGATCTTAGCAGTTTCCCCTTGAATAGAAGACAGTGTCAAGAAGACTGTGTCCTGGTCTAAAGTTCTTTGATTTAATTCAGAAAAGGCCTACCCAGTTTCTAAAGACAAACTAAGTCAGAGTTTGAGAGGAACTCTGATCTCCCTGAAGAAAGATTAGGGTGGTGACTAGACAAGAGCAGTGACCTCCTTTTAAATACAATTAAGAATTTTGCCTTTTTCTACATCCTTGAGTGATTTTAGAACTCTCTAGGGTGTACCAAAGTTAAGCCGCTATTTTTTAAGTTACTCAAAAGTTTTAACCTATATTTTGTTTAATCTTATCTGTAGGATTTTGTCTTTGTTTCTTAACCCTTTAATTTATAATTAGAAAGTGGTTTGAATCAGAGTGGTATTTTTCCTTCTAGTTTTTAAATTTTTGTTTTTCAAGTAATGAGCATTTTAAAAAGTTAATCTGTCCCTACCACTGTTCGCCTCCCCAATGAGCAAACAAACAAAACAAAACAAAAAATCAAATACCTTAATATATATCTACATCGTCTGGCAAAACAAAATCCCACGTTAACCATGTCTGAAAATGCCTGTCTCTCTCTGCATTTTAAGTTCCTGACCACTCTGTCAGGAGGAGTGATATGTTTCATTATCATTCATTTGAATTTGTCAAAGTATTTTGGAGATAGACTATTTTCCAGAGCTAAGGCCTAATAAGCAGGCTGTGCCCTCAGTGTGGCATAACAATAATCCTTTGCGCTCAGGATGATATCACCCTCTAGCAAAGTGTATTGCTTGGACCAGTACCAGGTGTTCACTGAGGGATTTAGCCCCTCTTTCTTTCCTAGGGCCATTCATCACATGTTCACAATCACTGACAGGTACTGCATTCCTATGCCCATGGTAGAACTCTGGTTCTGTGCCTCGCAGGATGGGCATGACCCCCAAGACCTGAGACAATACTTTTCCCACAGTGTCCATGGGAAGAGTAACTCAAGACCTAAAATGATTATGTCATGGTCCAGCCCAGGATGTATATAAGACCTGCCTTAAAGTGGAGTACATTGGGGGCGGGGGACTTCTATATGCTTATGTCATTTTCCTCACTCTGAAATTGATTAAACTCCTGTTTGTGTCCTGACTCTCCTGTCTCTAGCCTGCTCTGTTGCTTTGGCTTTGGCTTCCCACAGGTTAGAGGCCAGTTCTGATCCGGTTGACAAACTGATGGTTTATCATTGAATTAATCAAAATTCTAAAGTCTTTTGAAGCTGACTTTTTTCTACAATATTGTTATTACTATAGTTTTGATCACTTCTCTGCATCAGTTCATAGCCTTCTTCTCAGTTTCCTCTGAAATTGACCACTTTATCATTTCTTATGGTATGATAATATTCATTATATTCATATACTACAATTTGTTTAATCATTCCCAAATAGGAATGTCTAAACAACTTGTGGTATATGAATGTAATGGAATTTCCATAAGAAATAATGAGTAGGCAGACCAGAAAAAACTGGAAAGACTTGCATGAACTGATGCTGAGTGAAGTGAACAGAACCAGGAGAACACTGTATACAGTAATAGCCACAACTGTATGACATTGCTTAGCTCTTAGATAGACTTAGCTCTTCTCAGCAAAGCAAGAATCTAAGACGACTCCAAGGGACACATGATGGAAAATGCTAATCACATCCAGAAAAAGAATTATGGAGTCTGAATGCAGATTGAAGCATACTATCTGCTCTCTCTTTTTTTGTTTTTGTTTCTTCTTTCTTGTGGTTTCTCCCATTGGTTCTAATTCTTCTTTACAATATGACTAACGTAAAAATATGTTTAATATGAATATATATGCAGAGCCTATATCAGATTGCATGCTGTCTTGGGAGGAGAGGAGGAGAAAATTTAGAACTAAAAATCTTATGGAAGTGAATGTTGAAAACTAAATAAATAACTGAATTTATTAGAATTTTAAAAAGTAATAATTCCCAAATAAGACGATACACATTTAGTTTCCAATTTTTCACTATCACAAAAAAAGCTAACATAAGCTATTTTCATACATAAAAATCCTTTTCCATTTTCTTTGATATCTTTGGGATTTAGGCCTGTATGATAGGACTAGAGCTGCCCATTTCCCCACAATAGGGATTAATTTTCCCCCGGGACTTGATTAGTCCCTGAACCCCTTGACTCAGCTTCCTGGTTACCTAAGGGCATAAAGAATCCCACCCATCTTGAGTCAGGGCCCCTCCAACTTGATGGTTGTCTGGAGATCATGTGAGCAACCAGATCCTCAGCTTGGGTGCCTGTGCCTGGACTCCAATTCCAAAACCACATCCAGTTCCAAAATCACATCTCTCCCTAGCCTCAAAATACTGTCTCGGGCAGTTCCTCTCTAGTTCAAGGGCAGCATGCCTTAGCAAAACACTTATCTCTTCCTCCTGATACTGCCGCCAGCTCCACCTATAGGATTTATTGGACTCCCTGTGTACATGCTAATTGGCTGTGCACTGGGCCATAATATTTACTACTTACTGACCTTATGATATGTATCCTAGACATAGTCAAATGTATGCTCCCTTACATTCATCTTGTCTAACAAGACATTTGACGAGAGCCACCAGGATATTTCCAGTCAGCCCTGACCGTTAGTTGATTCAGTGACATTTCACAGTCAAAACCACACCTCCAGGTCGCCCCTCCCCAGCTTGGGCTATTTTCCAGTGAACTCTGGGTAAGATACCTGCGCAGTAGATACAAAAAGTGTAAGTTCTTTTGAGAACTGACCACCCCTTAACCACTCCCAAATTCCACCCCAAAACACCTAATTGACATGTTTCACCCCCAAATCTCATACATAAACTTTCCCTGCACCTCTGTAAGGTTGTTCCCTAAGAACTCTTGCCTGCTATAAAGCGTAATAAATCTTTGCCACCTTGACTTGAAGAATGCTTGAGATCATGAATTCATTCCAGATGGCCCTGACCCTCTCCAGTACTCGGGTCTTTGAGGGGCACTCCCTCTCAATGACCCCATCTTGGGTTCCTGGACCTTGTCTCCCTCAACCCTCAACAAAACCATTGTCCAGATAATGTAAAAACTATTGTATTCTTGCTGCATATTGCTATGCTAAGGCAAAATAAACCTGCATTTGTTAACTGTTCAATGACTTACAAATGTTTTTCCCTACTGAGTGACATGTATTTCTTTTTTTTCCTTTTTTTAAATTAATTTATTTAATATATTTAGTTTCCAGCACTGATTTTCAAAAGAGTTTGAATTACAAATTTTCTCCCCATTTCTACCCTCCTGTCCACTTCAAGATGGTATATATTCTGCTTGCCCCGTTCCCCAGTCAGCCCTCCCTTCTGTCACCACTCCCCTCCCATCGCCTTTTCCCTTACTGTCTTGTAGGGCAAGATAAATTTCTACACCCCAATGTCTGTGTATCTTATTTCCTAGTTGCATGCAAAAACTTTTCTTTTTTGTTTTTGAACATCTGTTTTTAAAACTTTGAGTTCCAAGTTCTTTCCCCTCTTCCCTCCCTACCCACCCTCCCTAAGAAGGCAAGCAATTCAACATAGGCCACATGCATATCATTATGTAAAACCCTTCCACAATACTCATGTTGTGAAAGACTAACTGTATTTTGCTCCTTCCTAACCTATCCCCCTTTATTGAATTTTCTCCCTTGACCCTGTCCCTTTTCAAAAGTGTTTGTTTTTGATTACCTCCTCCCCCTATCTGCCCTCCCTTCTATCATCCCCCCCTTTTTCATCTTCTTCCTCCTTCTTTCCTGTGGGGTAAGATACCCAATTGAGTGTGTATGGTATTCCTTCCTGAGGTCAAATCTGATGATATCGTCCCTTCATATTCAACTCACCCTGTGCCCTCTGTCTCTCTCTGTCTCTCTCTCTCTCTTTCTCTCTCTCTCTCTCTGTGTCTCTCTCTGTGTGTCTCTCTCTCTGTCTCTGTCTCTCTCTCTCTCTCTCTCTCTCTATATATATATATATATAAACACATACATACATACACACATATACATATGAATATATATATACATACACACACAGATATATATATATATATACATATATATATATATGCATATTCCCTTCAGCTACCCTAATACTGAGGTCTCAATTATACACATCATCTTTCCATGTAGGAATGTGAACAAAACAGTTCAACTTTAGTAAGTCCCTTATGATTTCCCTTTCTTGTTTCCCTTTTCATGCTTCTCTTGATTCTTGTGTTTGAAAGTCAAATTTTCTATTCAGCTCTGGTCTTTTCACTGAGAAAGCTTGAAAGTCCTCTATTTTATTGAAAATCCATATTTTGCCTTGGAGCATGATACTCAGCTTTGCTGGGTAGGTGATTCTTGGTTTTAATCCTAGCTCCATTGACCTCCAGAATATCATATTCCAAGCCCTTTGATCCTTCAATGTAGAAGCTCCTAGGTCTTGTGTTATCCTCATTGTGTTTCTACAATACTCAAATTGTTTCTTTCTGGCTGCTTGCAGTATTTTCTCCTTGATCTGGGAGCTCTGGAATTTGGCAACAATATTCCTAGGAGTTGTCTTTTTGGGATCTATTTGAGGAGGTGATCTGTGGATTCTTTCAATTTCTACTTTGCCCTCTGGCTCTAGAATATCAGGGCAATTCTCTTTGATAATTTCTTGAAAGATGATGTCTAGGCTCCTTTTTTGATCATGGCTTTCAGATAGTCCAATAATTTTTAAATTGTCTCTCCTGGATCTATTTTCCAGGTCAGTGGTTTTTCCAATGAGATATTTCACATTGTCTTCCACTTTTTCATTCCTTTGGTTTTGTTTTATAATATCGTGATTTCTCATAAAGTCATTAGCTTCCACTTGCTCCAATCTCATTTTTAAGGTGGTATTTTCTTCAGTGGTCTTTTGGACCTCCTTTTCCATTTGGATAATTCTGCCTTTCAAGGCATTCTTCTCCTCATTGGCTTTTCAGAGCTCTTTTGCCATTTGAGTTAGTCTATTTTTTAAGGTGTTGTTTTCTTCAGCATTTTTTGGGGGGTCTTCTTTAGCAAGTCATCGACTTGTTTTTCATGGTTTTCTCGCATCATTCTCATTTCTCTTCCCAATTTTTCCTCTACTTCTCTAACTTGCTTTTCCAAATCCTTTTTGAGCTCTTCCATGGCCTGAGACCAGTTCATGTTTTTCTTGGAGGCTTTTGAGGTAGGCTCTTTGACTTTGTTGACTTCTTCTGGTTGTATGTTTTGGTCTTCTTTGTCACCAAAGAAGGATTCCAAAGTCTGAGACTGAATCTGAGTACATTTTTGCTGCCTGGCCATGTTCCCAGCCAACTTACTTGACTTGAGTTTTTTGTTGGGGTATGACTCCTTGTAGAGCAAAGAGTACTTTGTTCCAAGCTTGAGGGGATGTGCTGTCATTTTCAGAGCTATTTCTATACAGCCCGCTCTGCCACATCAGCCCTCCTCCTTCCTCAAGAACCGCCAACCTGGATTGGACACAGATCTTCAGTAGGCTCTGCACTCCTGCTCTGATCTGCCACTGAATTCCTCCCACCAGGTGAGGCTGGGGCCGGAAACAACTGCAGCTGTGGTTCTGTAGATGCCCCACCTCCACTGCCCCCAGGTTGGTGGCTGAACCACCAACTACTATCACTTTTTCCCTGCAGCTTTTCCCACTAACCTTCTCTGTTGTCTTTGGTGTTTGTGGGTTGAGAAGTCTGGTAACTGCCTCAGCTCACTGATTCAGGGCGCTAGGGCCTACTCTGCCTGGCTCCCGGTCTGGGGTCTGGTTCATCCTGCCGCCGCCCACGCTGGGCTCTGCTCCACTCCGCTCCCACCTCCATGCACAATAGACCTTACCCAAAGACTATCCAGGCTGTCCTGGGCTGGAGCCTTACTTCCCTCTGCTATTTTGTGGGTTCTGCAGTTCTAGAATTTGTTCAGAGCCATTTTTTATAGGTTTTTGGAGGGACTTGGCCGGGAACTCACACAAGTCCCTGCTTTCCAGCCACCATCTTGGCTCCGCCCTCATGACATGTATTTCTACGCCCAACTCTATGTGTGTGTATTTTTCCCTCTTTTGCCCAATTCAAAAGAGAGTGAGGTTCAAATGTTATCTGTTGCCCCCACTCCTTGTTTGAATATACGTCTGCTTGTACACCCTGGTTGTATAAGACAATTTCCCCTAACTTTCCATGTTCTTCCTTTTCCAGTATGTTCCTTTTCCATTCTCTTTCCATTTTTCTTTTAAGATCATCAGAACATAACAGAACCACTCTATGACCCCTAATGATAATAGGGTTCAGAGGGGACACGTATCATCTCCCTATATTTGAGTGTAAGCAGTTTATGCTTATTTCATCTCTTATCATCGTTCATTAGTATTTACCTTTTCATGTTTCTTTTAACTCCTACGTTTGAACTGTAAAATCTCTATGCAGCTTTTGTCTTTTTATCAGAAATACCCGGAACTTTTCTATTTCATTAAAGATCCGTTTTTTCCTCCTGCGGCATAGTACTCTGTTTTGCTGGATAAGTTATTCTTGGCTGAAGGCCTATATCCTTTGCTTCATGGAATGTTGTATTAAAGGCTCTCTGTTCAGTTGTGAACTGGTCCAACTATTCTGGAGAGCAATTTGAAACTATGCCCAAAGGGCTATAAAAACTATGCATACCCTTTGATCCAGCATTACCGTTACTAGATCTGCAAACCAAAAAGACTTATAAACAAAACATTGTAAACAAAAAAGACCTATTTGTACAAACATATTTACAGCAGCTCTTTTTGCAGTAGCAAAGAATTGGAAATTGAGGAGATGTCCATCAGTTGGGAAATGGCTGAACAAGTTGTGCTATAAGGAATGACAGGCAGGATGATTTCAGAAAAACCTAGAAAGACTTACATGAACTGATGTAAAGTGAAGTGAGAAGAACCAGGAGAACATTGCACACAGTAACAACAATATTGGATGATGATCAACTGTGAATGATTTAGCTATTTTCAACAATACAGTAATCCAAGACAATCCCAAAGAACTCATAATGAAAAATGTTATCTACCTCCACAGAAAGAACTGATGGAGTCTGAATGAAGATCAAAGCATTTTCTTAATTTTTTAAGTTTTTTGGTCTGTATTTTCTTTCACAACATGACTGATATGGAAATGTTTTGTATGATTGCACATGTATAACCCATATCAAATTGCTTACTATCTTGGGGGAGGGGAGAGAAAGAGAGAATTTAGAACTCAAAAGAATTTTTAAATGAAAGTTAAAAAATGTTTTTACATGTAATTTGGAAAAAATAAAATATTATTGAATAAAAGTTCTCCACTCCTTTATAGTGGTGTCTGCTAACTCATGTGTGATTCTGACTTTGGCTCATTGATGATGTTCCTAGGAGTTTTCACTCTGGGATTTCTTTCAGGAGGTGACCAGTGGGTTCTTTCTATTTCTGCTTTGCTGCATGGTTCTAAGGGATTTGGGCAGTTTTCTTTTAAGATTTCTAAAAATATGGCTCTAGTTTTTTTTTTTTTTTTAGTCAGGACTTTGCTTTAGACAGTCCAATAATTATTAAATTTTTTTCTCCTTGATCTGTTTTCTATGTCAGTTGTTTTTGCTATGACATAGCATATATTTTTTTCTATTTTTTCAGACTTTTGAAATTAATAATATTAACATTTGAAATTAATTGTAATGTTTTAATGTTTCTTATTCAATGTCATGGAGACATTGGCTTCTTTTTGGTCTACTCTAGTTTTCGGGGAGTTTGTTGCTTAGTCAAGGCTTTGATTCCTTTTCCAATTCTTTCTTCATTAGTTCTTATTTCTTTTTAAATTTTTTCCTCAAGCACTCTCATTTAATTTATAAAAAAAAAATTTAAACTCTTTTTAAAAACTCCTCCAGGAATTCTAGTTGACTTTGTGCCCAATTTGTATTTTTCTCTGAGGCATTGCTTATAGATGTTTTGGAGTTGTTCTTGTCTTCTGTATTTGTGTCTTGAACTTACTGACACCATAATGACTCTATATGGTGGGATTCTTTTTCTTGTTTGCTCATTCTTCCAGTCTACTTCCTGACTTGAGATTTGATGACAGGGCAGGACTCTGTATACCTCTGGAGGGAAGGTATAGGCTGGTCTTGCTGCTTCTTTCTTGAAGTATTGAGTGTTTTGTTATTCCAGGAGATCAGGGACAGGCTGAGAACTGGTAAGTTTTCAGTGCTCTCCGAGTGGTCTGATCCAGGGAAAATTCTAATTGCTGTCCCCCTGGTCTGAGCTCTGCAAGTTCCTAGCCTGGATTTTGGTCTGAGTAAAAATAGGATGCTGTTGGACTCAACTTCTATAAGTTCTGCTGGTTCAGAGTGACAGGATTATAGGCTCTCTTTTGGTCTAGGATTCCTACCCTCATTACTCCTTTGCAGACTTCAGACGGGGCTGATGCTTTAGCTAAAAATGTGCTTTATTCCTGGCGTTTGAACCACACAGCTGCTGATTGCTTCTGAGTTTGCTATTTTCTTGGCACACCTTCCAGGGCCTTCCTCTCAGGAGCACTATCCAGGGCATAGGTTCTTTTCTCAGTCCACCCTGCATTTGTAACCCAGAACTGGGTAGTGTGCCCCAAAGTTGTCAGTTGGCACCTGTTCCCTAAACTTTGTAAGAGATGCTCCATATGGATCTAGAATCTCTTTTTGCCCTGGTTCACAGATGTTTCCTGGATGCCAGGTGCAGAGTATTCTATCTAAGGTGAGTTCCTGGCCAGATCCTATCCTCAATGTTGGTAGACCACTTTGTCTTCCTATGCTGAACTGAACTAGGCAAATCACTCACTGTGACTTTTTCTGGATTTTTAAGTCTGGCGCATTTTAAAGATCTTTTTGGAGGAGGTTTTTTTTGTGGGAGGAATTTACTATATTTTCTAATACTCTGCCATCTTGGCTCTGCCTCCTAGATTGTTTTTTCATGTGATTATTGATAGTTTGTATTTCTTCCTTTGAAAACTGCCTGTTCATATCCTCTTACAATTTATCTATTGAGGAATTCCTCTCAGTGTTATAAATTTGAGTTAGGAAATTAGACCTTTATCAGAGAAACTCCTTGCAAAGATTTTTCCGAGTTATGTGTTTAACTTCTAATTTTTGCTACATTACATTTGTTTGTGCAAAAACTTTTCAATCTTATTTAATCAAAATGGTCTATTTTGTCTTGATGATCCTCTTTATAACTTGTTAAGTCAAGAACTCTTCCCCAGTTTGTAGATCCAAAAATTAATTCTTCCTTGCTCCTCTAATTTGTTTAAATTGTGGCTTTGCATATCTAGGTCAAGTATCTACCTGGAGCTTATCTTGGTATATGGTATGAGGTGTTGGTCTAAGTCTAATTTCTATCAGTCTGTGCCATTTTTGCCAGCAATCCCTGTCAAACAGAAAGTACTTCCTCTAGTAACTGGGGTCCTTGGGTCCATCAGATACCATGCTACCTGTTTCCCTCTACATGTGGAATACCCAATCTGATCAAGCCCTGGACCTTATTTAACCAGTACTAAATTACATTATTAATCACATTGATAAATAGATGCCCTTCCCTCCAACTTTCTTCATCACTGCCCTTAAGATTCTTGACCTTTGATTTTTTAATATGACTTTTATTATTTTTTCAGCTCTATAAGATATTATTTGGGGGGTTTGGCATAACACTGAACAAACTTTATTTGGGTAATATTGTCATTTTTATATTGGTTGGACCTATCCATGAGCAGTTAATATTTCTGTGACGATTTAAATCTGTCTTCATTTCTGTTAAGAATGTTTTATAGTTATATTCATATAATACTTTGGTGCATCTTGGAAGCTTTGCTCCCAAATATTTTATAGCTTCTGTAGTTATATTGAATGGTATTCCCCTTTCTAGCTCTTCTTTCTGAATTTTGTTGGTCATACATAGGAAAGTTGATAATTTATGTGAATTTATCATATATCCAACTTTGCTAAAGTTACCAGTTACACTAATTTTTGTTGATTCTCTAGAGTTGCCTAAGGATTTTATCATATCATCAGCAGAAAAGCAATATTTTTGTTTCTCTTTTGCAATTTATTGTCTTATTTCTGTAGCACACATATCTAAGACTATGTTAGATAGTATTGATGATAATGAACACCTTACCTGTGATCTTATTGGAAAGGCTTCTAACTTTTCTAAATTACATATAATGTTTGCTCTTAAATTTAGATAAATATATTTATTATATTAAGGAAAGGTCTATTTATTTGTATCCTTTCTAGAGTGTTGGAAATGAGTGTTAGATTTTGTAAAAAGCTCATTCAGCATTTATTGAAAGAATCAAATGATTTTTATTATTTATATTATTAAGATGGTTTGTTATATTTATGGCCTTCCTTATATTGAACTAACCTCACATTCCTGGTATAAACCTAACCTGGTCATAGTCTGTAAGAAATGGGAGGAGGAGTTTTGTTTCCACAGAACTGAAGGTGTACTTCGCGCCCCCCCCACCCCAGCTTTAGCAGAAACCAGGCCTCAGGTCAGTCAGGTGAAAGGTCAGAGGCTTGTAAGCATGATTAAGGAGCCATTTGAGGAGAACATGACTAGGCAGTCGGGGAACTAGAGAGGCCAAACCGGTTGTACCAGTTCAAGCTTATCAAGGGCCTGGTTTTGGTCAAGAGTCCAGGCCTACTGATTTTCATAATTTGCATATGTTAAAGAGGGAAGGTAGGGGAAATAAAGAATGTAGATTAATCCTAAACTCAGACAAGGAAAATCTAATTAACTTCACTTTTGCTTCTGTATCCTTATTATCCTACCTATATAGACTGTATAACCTAAGAAAACAATGTAAAAAGTAAAGAATATAAACTAACCATAACTCTAGCAGGAGTGGAGGGAATGGTTACCCCCCAACCCCCCCCCCCCAAGCTCCTGCAGCTGTATCAGTGTGAGTGTTCCCAGTGAGCACTATACCTGAAGTCTTGAGGGGTGTAATAAATGCCTTCCTTTGCCCACTCTGGTCCTGAGTTCTTTGGGTGAGAATGGGCAAATTACATGCATCTTCCCAAGGTCATGGGAAAAGGAAAGCAATGAGCTGCAGAAGCACGTCTCAGGATAACTTCCTGACCCTGCCTTGGGAAGTCCTGTGATCCCCATTGCGGTGTTAAGAGGGCTACCACTCAGAATTTCCCTGGGGAACCCTGTGGTCTGCACAGCCTTCTTAAGGGGACATCACTTGGGTCTTCCGGCCCTGTCTTGGGAGCCTTGTGATCTTACTGCGGTTCTAAGGGGCCATCACTTGGGTCCTCCTTAGGAGCACTGTGATCCCCACAGATTAAGGGGGTTACCACTTGGTCTTCCTCTGGGAGTCCTGAGGTCTGCACAGCCTTCCTTAGGGAATATAACAGGGTTCTCCCTCAGGACTTTGGCCCTGCCTAGGAAGTCCAGTGGTCCCCAAAACCACATAGTCTTTCTAATATGTTGTTGTAGTCTACTTACTGATATTTTATTTTTAAAAAATTTTAAAATTTTTTAAAATTTAGTGGGAGAGACTGGAGACACTGGAGCGTCTCCAGTCTCTCCCACTCGACAGTTGGCATAGTTGGTGTTATCTGTGTTACACACAGTTGTTAAGTGCTGAGGCCTTGCACTCAGGAAGATGAGTCTTCCCAACTACAGTTCTAGCATTGTACCACCATACTAGGCACTAGGGATCTGTATTTGATGAAATTTGTTTTTTCTCCACTGGTCTAGTTTTATTCTTCTTGCTCAGCCACTGATTACATGTTCTTACGCTTTCTTTGCTTTTAAATCTTGTAAGGTTGGAGTTTGTTTTGCTTGTGGCTATCTACCCTGAATCTATCTTCTCCCTCCTCTTAAATCCATTTCCCCTTTCTCAGTATTTCTACAACAAGCCCTCTGTGTGTGTGTGTGTGTGAGAGAGAGAGAGAGAGACTGTGTCTGTGTCTATGTGTGTTTTCAGCCCTTCTTTGTCCAGTTGAGAGGAAAGTAAAGTTTCGTGTCTCTAGTAGATACATAAAAAATATTGACCTTTCCTGGGATAGATATATTTTTATATTGTCAGGATCCCTGTGCCAAGACCACTCCTCTCTTTTTGCTCCTCTTTTTACTACTAGGAGACACCTTGTTGCCCAGAAAACAAGTTGCACTCTGAGCCTGGCATAACAACAATTCTTTGTGGTCATCCATTGGAGGAAGTCTGCTGCAGCAAAATCCCAGAATTGTTTCATACTAGCCCCAGCTGGTCCCTGAACTTGGACAAGCATCTGCAGGAACCATCTTCCAGTCATGTAACTGCTATGAATCAAACTTGTCTCGTTGTTGCTGTTACCCCTTATCATCACTGCTACAGCTCACTGTGTAGGCACTGCTATCCTATCAAGGCTTGGCCTTGCTAAAGTGAGTCTCCTCCTAGAGAAGGCCTTGGCATGCACATCTAGTTTCCCTGCTACAATGGAATGAAGAAAGCTCTTTGCTTATGACCCCTGTTAGCTCTTTGGTTTTATTTTAGTTTAATTTAGTTTAGTTTTCAGAGTTAACAGTTGGGGTATTACTTCTCTAAGCTCTTTGGTATTTTCCAGAGTTAATAGTGGTTGCATCACCTCTGTATTCTTTGCTCATTTATTTTCAGGGTTTGACAATGTTCTCTTCCCTTGCTGAGGATCCTCCAAACTTCCAAAGTTGGATACTCAGTTCTGAACCTTACATGTATAGGGGGTGATATGTCCTCAAAGCTCACTTATCTGATTTCAGCCCCCAGTTTTTGTCTACTTGGGAATCTTGCTTTAGATCTCAATGACCAAAGGAAACTGATTCTAGGTTTTATGGTCTAGCAGGAACCTGGTCTAACCCTCATTCATATAATCAGTTATCCTATCTTATTCTAGCAGCATTTACCACAACTCTTCTATATATCTGTATATACCTACATTTCTCTTCTGTATACTTGCCAGCTCTGTGTCTATCAATTAATCAATAAACATTTATTAAGAACCTACTATGTGACAAGTGCTCTGCTAAACACTGGGCAAAAAGAGGCAAAACAAAGTCCCTGCCCTTAAGGGGTTTGTAGCCATGGGATCTTGGACATGGGACAGGATATTTCTGTTCCAAAAGATTCTTCCCTCAGTTGCCTCTTAAGGCATTGGGGAAAAATTGGGAAGGGGGACCCTAAGAGAGAGTATCTCATCTTTTTCTGTAATATAGCCTGGCCACAATATAATCTAAAGGACCAGGAAAAATGGCTTGTCAATGGCTCCCTTAATTAAAATATTATTCTACAGTTAGATCTTTTTTGCCTCAGGGAGGTTAAATGGATGGAAGTCCCCCATGTCCAAGGCTTTTTGGCTCTTTCTCAATTCCCTGACCTCTGTGATTCTTGCAAAATGCTCCTTGTGCACTCTCAGGTCCTGAACTCCCCAAATTTGACAGGGCACCGAACTCCAAATCCGTCATTCTAGATGATCCAATCATGTATGGGATTAAATCGAAATCTCCACTCTCTTCCCTTAAACCTCTTGTCCCTCCTATTCCAAAACTTTATCCCCATTTGCCTCCTCCTTACCCAGACCCCAAAGGGGCTTCTCCAAGTCCCTTAGCTTCCCTCATACCCCCTTCCCCCAATACCAAGTCCTTCAAATACCAGACAGGGGACTCCCTTTTTAGCACCCCAAGCCCCAAACCCCCCTCAGTCTGTTCTGATGCTCCCTCTAAGAGAAGTCCCTGATCCCAGAGTGGGGAATACATGAGTTTATGTTCCTTTTTCAATGTCTGACCTTGCTTAAAGAGAAAGTTGGCAGTTACTCAGGGGACCCCACCAAATTTACAGAAAGATTTCCCTCTGTTTCCTTTCAATTTGACCTAACCTGGGGCAACATCAACCTTATTATTTCTACTCCATGTTCTGTCGAGGAAAAGATAATGATTTGGGACTATGCCCAGAAATATGGTGATGATCTAGCCAGATCTGTGACTGGCTCCCACTATCCACCAGGGAATTGCATAGAGTTAAGTACTTAGTAAATATTTGTTAATCAATTAATAGGGGACAGTAATTGTGTTATGATCCTCATTGAGTCCTAAAGCTGTAAGGGGAACTAGAATGAGGAAGAACCTCTCAGGGTAACGGACAGAGTCAGAATTTTACTAGATGAGAGCAGGAAAACAAAGCTGTGAAAGAGCAAAAGGTCCCCAAAAATCAAGGTTATAAAATAGAGAAAGAGGAGAGTGCAGGAGAATGATGACGATCGCTGATGTGACAAGGCACGGGAATGACATGTGATCGACACGTGAACAGCATGCAAGTGACATGACAATGACATGGGAATAACATGCCATCTACATGAGAGTGACATGTGAATAACACACAAGTGCCGTGCAAATCGTCTCACGGATGTGACATGTGAATATCATGAAAGCGACATGGGAATGACACACAAATAACATGGATCGACATGGAATGACACAACAGGCAAGTGACATGGTAATGACATATGAGTGGCATGGGAACTATGTGTTAGTGACATGTGAGCACCATGTGAATGACATGCGAGTGACATGTGATTGCTGTGTGAATGATGTGGTAGTGACACGTGAGCAACATGGGAATGACACGTGAGCAACAGGCAAGCTACATGGGAATGGTGATTTACACGTGAATATGCAAACTGCATGGGAACGACATGGGAATGTCATGTGATTGACACCTGAATAACATTCGTGCGACATTTCAATGACATGTTATTAACATACAATTGACATGTGACATGCACCATTGAGTAACACACTACATACATTGGAGTGACATGCAAGTGACATGGGAACAGCATGTGATCTACATGGGGACTATATGTGAATGCTGTGTAGCAACACAGGAATATCATGTGAGTGTTGTGCGACCGGCATGGGAATGCCATGTGACTGCCATGCAAGCTACACGAGAATATCATGCGATCAACATGGGTGGGTGTCGTGTGAATGACATGAGTGGCACATGAGCAACATGGGAATGACACATGAGCACCATGGGTACAACATATGGGTGACATGTGAACACCGTGCAGGCGACAAAAGAGTGGGGGTGACATGTGAGTGGCATGTAGTGACATGGGAGTGACATGAGTGACATGTGAATGGGAATGACATGAGTGATGGAATCCAGCCACTTTGCTTCCTGATACCAGTACTGAGAGCCTCACTCACACATGTGAAGAGACCCTTGATTCTGTATATTCTAGTCATCCTGATCTAAAGGACACCCCCCCCATGTTAATCCTGATGAGGAATGGTATATTGACAGTTCTAACTTTGTGGAAAGAGGGGTGAGGAGACCCAGTTGTGCAATAATCAGCCTGTACAGGGCACTATCTGTCTGTTCCTTTAGGAACTTCTCCACCAAAAGGCAGAGCTCATAGTGGTCACCAGAGCCTAGCCCATGGCGCTATTTGGAAGGATCAGGGATTCTTGACCACAAAGAACTCCCCTATTAAACATGGGACCGAAATTCTAGACCATCTCCAGGTAGTCCACAATGTAAGGAGGTTGTATATTGTAAAGGCCACCAGAAGGGGAAATCCAAACAGGCTGTGGGAAACTGACTGGCAGACAAGGTCGCTAAAGCCCCTGCTCAGGAACACCCCTGATACCTCTTAATATACCATTGAGGAATACCAATAATGTCAGACTATTGGATTTGAACTCTCCCTTTCTGGTTTCCTTCCAGTCAATTAGCAATCCTAGGATCTGGAATGTGGAAATTCCTTTTTGAACTCTACCAGGCTACACATCTAGGAAAGCATGCACTTTACAATCTGGTGAAATCCCTCTTTACTGGACCTAAAACGCTAGAAACAATTGGGCAGATTTGCAAGGCTTTCTCTATATGTGCCCAAGCCAAACCTGAAGGAGCAATAAGACCCCCTTCTCTCCTTACTCCTATCCAAAATCGAGGGACCTTGCCCAATGAGGATCGGCAATTAGATTTTATGCATATGCCACCCTGCAGAGGCTTTAAGCTTCTCTTAATGCTAATAGACACCTTTACAAACTGGGTAGAAGCCTTCCCTTGCCACACTGAAAAAGCCATGGAAGTGACTAAGGTAATTTTGAACAAGAGCATTGCCAGATTTGGGCTCCCTTGATCCTACAAAGCGATAATGGACCAGCATTCAATTCCCAGATCATTCAGGGAATTGCTGATGTGTTAGACACCTTCATTCTGCCTGGCACCCTCAATTCTCAGGCAAGGTTGAAAAAATAAACCATACTCTAAAAAGGGCCTTAACTAAATTGACCTTAGAAATCCAGCAGGACTGGGTTCAACTTCTCCCTGTAGCCTGACTTCATGTCCTCATGGCTCCTCAAATAGATACATATGGCAGGTTCCTCCTAACTGCTGATATTCTCATAGACTCAGAACACCAACTCCTGACTAAGTATTCCCTCACCATGGGGCAAGTGTGAAAGGCATTATCTGACTATGCCAACTTACACCTCACCAAGCTAGATAAAACCCTTTGCATTTTCTCCCTATCAATTAGTCCCAGATCTGAATCCAGGATGTGAAACTTCTCTTCAAAAGAGACAAGGACCATCATAATCTACTGATGGTTTTTCTGACCTTGCCCAAAATTCACCCCACCCAGTCCATCTTATCTTTGTGGAACTCTTACTGTAACCCCATTATTATTCTACTCAGCCAAGACTGGGTGGAGATGTGTCTCTTTGTCTCAGAGCTCTAATGTGATTAAAGTCACTACCCAGTCCCTCTTTAGAAAAAGTCCACGTCTCATCATATTAATTTTCTCATTAATTTTTAACCAATCAGAGTTGATTTTGTCTACCAGGTGAAGCCCACCCCCTCAAAATACAGAGACTTCCAAGCTGGGTTGAAAGCAGAAATTTTATTAGGAGGAAAATCACACACTACGGAGTGTCCCTAAAGTCTGGACACACAGGCAAAAATGCATATTTTGAAATATTTGGAATATTAATAGATCTTAGTCCCCTTGATTTCTTTTTCTGGGATATGCTAAAAGAGAAAGCGTACTCAATGAAAATCACAGATGCAACGCACTTGATTGAACGCATGAAGAGTGAATGTGCTAAAATTGATGGCAATGTGGAGTTATTACATTGAGTTCACATGAATCTTGCAAAACGCATTATCCTTTGCATCATAAATGATGGAAATCATATTGAAGATGTTATTTGTTAATATTCCAATTAAATAAAACGTCGAAATTTTCATTCATTTCATTTCTTGAACGTATGCATTTTTTCCTTTGTGTCCAGACTTTAGGAACACCCTGTAGTTCCGAAACCCCCAGCACAAGGTACAAAGGAGCCCACAGCCCAGGAGAGGCAGGGCAGATTTATGCATGAAAACTACAAAGAGGAGGTTCAGAAAAGGGTTGGGAAAAAGAATGGACAATCTTTCCCAGGAACAGGTGGACATAGAAGCAGTTGACTGAAAGGCAGGTTTGGGCCAGTTGGGGGGGGCCGGTGCACAATTAAGCAAGACTCTGGCTCACTGCAGGCTCCTGATTGGCTCCTTTCAGCAAACAGGCTTACTCTCCACAATTTTCACCCTCAGGGACACCCCATTTTCCAAGGGTAATTAAACATTCAGCAGCCTCCCTGTCGGGGGAGGGGGGTCTTTGGTTTCCACAAGGACCATTGACCTCAATTTATTATGTGATAGCCTAATTAATAAATTGATTATTAATTACCCAGAAACTCTGTCTGTCGGGCTTTTAATTTGTGCCAATTTGAACTCAGAGCTTTCTGAGTCCTGGACCAGTCTTCTATCCACTGCACTACCTGCCTCTTGCGTCACACATGAGAGCATATATGAAAATGTTTCGTAAAGTGCCATGCACATGGTAAGGGTGCTAATTAACCTAACGCCTGGCATTGGAGTCAACCTTTAAGGTGCCCCGGGGTGAAGACTGGCAATGATGGGTTCCACAAGGGAGTCCTCTGATCTGGCCTGAACGCCCGGGGCTGTGACGATTCACCAGACAGCTCAGCCTCCCCCTCCAGGAAGGATGTCCGTATTAGTTCGGCTCTGCAAGGCTGGCCCAGATTCTCCCCTTCTCCCTCGCATTGGCAAAGCAACGCCCCAAGGAAGTACGGCTCCAGCCCCCACCGCTCCTGCAGGCCAACTCAGGGCCCCTGAGCTGCCGCTGCCGCCGCCCCCGCCCCCGCCCCCGCCCCGCCCTCTTCCTTTGAGCTCCGCCCCCTCCTTTCACGTGGTACTTTCTTCCACGCCAGAGAACTCATCGCCCTTTTAGAAACCTCGCGAGACTCCAAAATACGCCTGCTAAAGGAGGAAAGAGGAAAGGCGGAAAGGGAGGGGGAAACCCAAGAAGGGGGCAGGCGATTGGTGCAAAGAGGAGGGGGAGGTTTAACCCTCCGGCGCCAAGTGCGCATGTGCGTTGTTACTCACGCTTCGGGGGCCCGGCTCTGCTTCTTTAGCTGGCGTGGCTGCCTCGTACCCTGAGCTGCCGCTGGCGTCTTTGGAGCGGGCCGGCCCCGGCACCCGGGGAGGAAGGCGCTCCCTTCTCCAGTCGGTGAGTGCCGGCGGTGGGGTGGGGTGGGGTGGGGCTGGGACAGCTGGGAAGCTGAGATAGGGGCGTGTGTGTGTGTATTTGATGTAGGTTGTGGTCTTTGAGTGGGGGGGAAGGGGTGTGTGTGGGGGGTGTAGTTGTATGGTCTTTGTGTGATGTGTGTTCTGTGACGGTGTGGTGTGTATGTGTAGTATGTGGATACATGTGCTGTATTGTGGTATATGTGTGTGTGGAACGTGGGTGTGGTTTGTGTATGTGAGTGTGTGAGTGTAGGTGGGCTGAGGGCTGATGAATGACGTATGTAGATATATGTAGATGTAGATATAGATATATGTCTGTTATGTTATCCATTTATCAGTCAGTGTTGGGAATTGCGGGAGCTTGGTGGTCTGAGCCCAGGATGCCTGGGTTCCCTTCTCCCTCCCTCTAACAGGCGGGGGGAAGGGGTTCAGGAAGGTAACTGAGTCTCTTTAAAACTTTGTGTCGCCTCCTCTGCATGAAGAAGATGGTAGTCATTGGGAGGCTAAATGAAAATTATGCCAAACACTTTGTAACCATAAAATGCTACATACTTACAAGTATCTGCTATTCTGTCCTAATGAAACCTGGTTTGGGCCGGGAGTCAGAATATCTGTGATATCTTTGGCAAGATTCCTCTAAGCATCAGTTTCCTTAGCTATAAAATGAGTCGTTTGGCTTAGATCAGGGGTTCCTAATCTGGGGTCCATGAACTTTTAAAAATAGTTTCATAATTGTTTATTAATATAGTTGGTTTTTTTTGGTAATCCCTATACATTTTATATTTTACACTTAAAAGCATTATTCTGAGAGAGGATCTATAGGCTTTGACCAGATTGCCAAGGAGGTCCCTACACACACAAAAAAGGTTAAGAACATCTGATCTAGATGAACTCTGAAGTATCTTCTAGATCTAGCATTCTTAGATTATTTAGAAGGATGAAGAGGGAAAAGTACATATGTGTGCTCCTCCTCAAGTTCTCATTCTGGGAGAACATCCATGGGATCCTATTTAACTGACCCCTTTCCTCTCATGTATCCGCAGGACACAGGAGCTATGGCCGAGAATGGAGAGCCATGGGGAGCCAGTGAGGCTGAACTGGACCCAGTGGAGTACACTCTTCGAAAGCGGCTTCCCCACCGTCTCCCCCGAAGACCAAATGACATCTATGTTAACATGAAGACTGACTTCAAGGCCCAGCTGGCTCGATGTCAGAAGCTTCTGGAGGGTGGTGGAGGGGGTAGGGGACAGGGTGGCTGCCCTGAGATTTACATTCATGGCCTAGGCCTGGCCATTAATCGGGCCATCAACATTGCCCTGCAGTTGCAAGCCAGCAGCTTTGGGGCCTTGCAAGTGGCTGCCAACACCTCCACTGTGGAGCTGGTGGATGAGCTGGAGCCTGAGACTAACACCCGGGAGCCATTAACCCGAACCCGAAATAACTCGGCCATCCACATTCGGGTCTTCCGTGTTACACCCAAGTAGCTGGAACAGAGTTCTACTGCATTCTCAGCTGGATAGCCATATTCTCTTCTCTACATTTGTGGTGGGCCATGGTTCTTTTCATTTTTCATACTCTGGGCTCTTGGGGATCTCAGTTCCCTCCCCACCTTTCAGGCTCTTAGAGAGAAGTCCTGTTGTGGGTTTTCCAGCTTTCTGCCACCAACCCTAGAGAAGGCCATTGGTTCAGGCTCCTGAAATAAAAAAAGACTCTGTGTGAGGGAGTTTCTGTTCTCTTTCTTCTTTGGGCCTAAGTAGTGAGTTTTTTTCAGAAGCCGGGATGTTCGGTAATTCTCTTTCTGACCTTCCATCGCTGTGTTACTATCTGTCACCCCACAGTCTTTCCCCCCTTAGGGTTCCTGGCCACTGTAAAGGAATGGGATGTTACATTTCCTGTCTGTGAAGCCTTCCTTCTGATTGACCCCAGTCACTGGAGAGTGAGCTTTGCTTTGATGGCTCCATGTTTTCCCCCATTACTTTCTCATTCTGCTTCATAAATCGTCCACAGATGATAAATGAATGAAAAAATATTGAGTAAGCTCTTAAGATGTACAGACCTCTGCTAAATGTCAGGGACATAAAATAGAAAAGTGAGAGAATCTTGTTCTCAAAGAGTTCATCCACATTCTAAGAAGGAGACAAAGGAGGGTTCGGCTATAGTACAGATGGAAAGGCCTACTGGTCCTTAAGATGCAGCAGGAATGCACATAATAAGGACATACCCAACATGCTGGAGGCCTTGTATCTCAGGGGTATTAATGTACTAGTATTACCTGTTACTTCTTATTTAAAATGATTGTGAACTAGAAAATCACAACCACTCACATATACAAGGACAGCCAGAAAATGAGGATTGTTATGAAACAATCTCCTATATATAGCGTGTTCTTTTTTAAAATATATATTAAATTTAATATGGAAATACTAACACTTCCTGCTTGTCTGTGTCCACCTCTGAGCTCTATTTTTCTGGTTTTCTTATTTTTTAAAATATATCACTGACCCTTTCTCTTTTCCTCTCTTTTTTTTAATCTATTTTCCCACTTTTCCTCCCAGTTCTTCCCCAATTTATTTTTCCAATAAATTTTCCCAACAGTTTTATCCATCTCATTTGTTTTCTGGCATTTAATTGGGCAGAATGGTTTCTAATTCCTTTATTTTGGGTATTGGCAGTTTGGTTTTCCAATCTTTTCTTGGATATATTAGCTAATATTTTTTCTGTTTTATCATTTCACTTTTTTGTATTTTTTGTCTCTTTGGTTTTCAGTATTTCTGTTTTTTGTGCACCTCTTTTTAATTGCCTGATTCATTGTCAATTAAAGTGTTCAGAGATATCCATCTCCTCATATCTATTGTTTCTGTGATTTGTTCTTTGTTCACTAATCCTGAAGTCATGGTCCTCTTTGAGGACTCTTTAGAGTCTTTAACTCTTTAGAATTAAGTCTCCATATAACCTCTCCTCAAAGGCTCTTTATTGATTATAATTTTTATAAATTATAAATTGGTCATCAAATAGTAAATAGTGATCAATAAATATTAATAATTAAGTTTTTCTGTATTTGCGCAGTTTTATGCCCTAGTTTAATACATGGACAATTTTTTTAAAAGATGTTTCACATTTTATATTCCCATTTAGAAATCATCATAGATTTTCCATATTAACTTTTCTAAGCCTTAGCTTCTTTATTATTTATCTTTTTGTTAGATTTGTCCAAGACTGAAGGGATGTCCTTGCTCTTAATAGTTTTGCTATCAGTTTTTTCTGGTAATTCCATTAACTTTTCCTTCAGGTACTTAGATGTCATGCCGTTTGGTGTGTATATGTTAAGTACTGACATTATCTATTGTACTTTTAAGCATAATTTTATTGTGGCCTTGTCTAAGATCATGATTGCTATGACTTTTTTTAAAAATTCCTGAAGCATAATAAATTCTGCTCAAGCATCTTGTTTTAATTCTGTATGAATATTTCTGTTTCAGGTGCATTTCTTGTAAACAACATTGTTGGGTTTTACTTTCCAATTCCAGTTTTCCTTTCCAATTTTTGATGTCTCATTCTGGTATTCTCTTAAATTTTATAGATAAGTTTATCCCTTCATAGTCACCATCATGACTGATGTATTTCCCTCTCTCATATCCTCTTCTACTTTTTCTTCTTTACTTTTCAGCCTGTTTTTACAAAGAATGGGATAGAGAAGCAGCAGGAATTGGATAATCCATAATTGAAATGACCACTGTTACTGCTTCTCTGCCCCTCCTCTCGTCACCAAAGTTCAGACTTTGATCTTTGGTTCTTAAGACTTTCTTTTATAAAAAATCACCCCCACCCCTATGATCAAATTTCCAAAACTGAAATTTGTTTTTCTTGGGACTATTTTCCTATGACTACTCTCCTATTACTCTCTTTCCCTCTCTCTCCCTGTATATTCGTAGACTTAAATATATTTCTTTTTTGTTTGTTTTTTGGGTTTTTTTGGAGGGGGGAAGGCAAGGCAGTTGGGGTTAAGTGACTTGCCCAAGGTTACAGTAAGTGACCCTTAGGTCAGATTTGAACTCAGGTCTACCTGACTTGAGGGCTGGTGCTGTATTCAAGACTTAAATATATTTCTGCATCAAATAGTGTGTTTAGTCTTCCTTTACCTTATCTGATAAGAGAGGTCATGAGATTCTTGCTTCCCCTAACCTTCTCTCTGTATACTTTTCTCCCTCACCCCATTTATATGAAATAGTAAGTTCTTTCTCCTTCCTCACTCATTCACTAATATATTCCATTTTTTCCCTCCTTTTTCTTTTCTTTCTCAGAACCAACAAAACAACAAATCTATATCCGAAACCTGTGTTTCTTAATTCATTCCCTCTGTGACCCTTAAAAACATTAGGATTCTAAAAGGGCATTTGTATCTTTGTATCATGAGTACTTATAGCCCCTGTGAAGTGCTCAAATGCGTTTGTAGAGACAGTAGGTGGCAGAGTGGATAGAGTGCTGGGAATGGTATCAGGAAAACCTAAGTTCAAATGTGTTCCCAGACCCTTACTGGCAAGGCAAGTCTTTGCCTCAGTTTCCTGAACTGCAAAATGGGGGTAATAGCACTTACCTCACAGGGTCATTGTGAGGAGCAGAAGAGATAATGTGTGTAAAGTGCTTAGCACGAGGACTGGCACATATTAGTGACTTTATATAAATGCTACCTATAATTCATTATACTTCAAAGTTTCCATTCAGGTTTGGAGTTTCATTAGGAAAGACAAAGTTTTAATAAAGGTCCATTTTTCCCATTGTAGGATTTTGCTCATTTTTGCAGGAAAAGTTATTCTTGATTGTAATCCTTTGTCTTTTGCATTGGGGACTGTCATACTGCAGTTATTTTCTTTCCTGCTGAGTCTTGTGTGACTGTGACTCCTTGTACTTGAAAGAACTGACTTCAAATATTGCATGCTTTGTTTTGTTTTTGTTTTCCCACTTAGAAGCTCTGGATTTTGGCTATGACACATGCATGAGCAGTTTCAGTTTGAGATTTCTTTTAGGAATATTTTCACTTTGACCCATGGTTCTAAAAGATCTGAGCACTTGTCCGTTATGATTAGTTGAAATATGGGACCCAGGTTTTTAATTTTGTTTGGTTTTCAGAGAGTCCAATGATTCTTAAATTATCTTTCCCTGGTCTGTTTTTGGGTCAGTTTTTGATTGTAGATAACTTACATTTTCTTCTATTTAAAAAAAATCCTTTTATTTTAAAAAAGTTTTTGAATTGTTTGCTCTTTCTTTGTTTGTCTACTGTCTGAGCAAGGTTTTGCACCTCTTCTTTCCTTTTAATTTTTTTCCTCCCAAACTCATTTATTTACTTATTAATTTACTTCTTCCACTGGAGCTCTGCTTATAATTGTGTTAAATTCTCTTTTGGGTTAACTTTTGCTTAGGTTTTGTGTAACCCATAGTATTTATTAATTGTGATTAGTATGTGTGTGTGTGTATGTGTGTGTGTGTTTTCCCCTTATATTTTCATCCTCAGTTGTTCTTGTTTGGGATATTGTGTTCAGGTCTGTCCTTTCTGGAACTCTTGAATGGTTTGGGTTGGCCTTGTTTGGTTGTCCCTGCTATAATCTGTACACCTTTGCTGCTGTTGATCTATCTAGACAAGTGGCTGGTATCAGGCCGCACTCTCTACTTCAATTTCTGGTGTCTGAATCTGGCTCCTATTGGTCCACTGTGAGTTCTGGCCTTGAGTGGTATCTTCTATTTCATGAACTTCAGTCAGGAGATTGCTATTGCCCTAGTGGACATTAATGTAGTGAGGATCATGTTAATCTAAGATTTCCTGCATAACCTTCTTCCCTACACTGGTGCCCAGGAGCTGAGTAAGCATGACTGCCTTCTTCCTCAGCTCCCAGGGCTCTGAGGTATGCATGCTGGGCTTGATCTCCCTGTGAAGTGTTATTAGGGCTAGTTCTGTCTCCCACTTCTATTCTGACAGTGCAGGTGCTGGCTTGAGACATCCTGTTCACCCCGATTCCTCCTTTCCTCACCTTTACTGGCTTGTACCCAGTTACTAGAGTTCGTGCTGGTTTCCATAGTGTGATGTCTGCTTCTCTATTTTACCCCTTTACCATTGTCTTTTTCCGGCTTTCCTTTCGTGCAGTTATAGAATGGATAGAACTTACTTTTTTTCATATTTCTTTATCATTGGTCTTTTCTGGGACCGTTTTCAGACATTTGTTGGGGTTTGTGTAGTAGAGCTGGGCTTGTTTTGGACCTTTCATGATACTGCCTTAACTAGAAGTCTTGTCATTCACTTTTGCTGCATGACTGGTTTACTTTCTTTTCGAGTCATTTGTGTTCCTGCTAGTTTCTCTTTACCCTGCTTATTACGGGTAGGCTGGCATTGGTAACAGACCCCTAGCTGGCTGCATTTGTATATCTCCCTTGTACCTCTCCATTATCTTCTTGCTTTTCATTCTATTTTTTTGGCAATAGCGATTTCTCAAGATTTGTGGCCATACAGCATTTCTAGGAGAATATTGTGGTTAAAATGATAAACGGGCTTGGGCAGCAGCCGGCACTTTGAGAATGACAAAGTGGTGGGTGGGTATGAGTGGGTGTGCGAGTGTGTGTTTTGGTTGGGAAGAGTGTCTCCATATAGTCAAAATGAACATGGAGTCATTTTTATTAGCATCCTTGTTGACTCGTTCATGGGGATGCTGTGTGTTAAGGGAGTGTAGCTAATGGGAAGAGCATTAGAGTCAAGAAATCTAGATTTGAATCCTGGTTCTGATAGTGGTAGTGTGACTAGGCAAAAGTTCTGTAGACACTTTGAGACTCACATTCCTCATGTATAAGATGGGTAATGTGATATTTGTATTCTCTACCTCACAGAGTCCTAGGGAAGGTAAGCTTTGTAAATCTGAATTCTTCTTCAGGGCCGTATGAGCTGTTGGCTCTTTTCAGGAAGAGGGCTAGAACCAGAGTCTGGCCCCTCTGCAAATCTTGGGAGAAAAACTTTGGAGGTTTGAGACTAATAGCTAAATAGGAAGGGGCTATTACTTGAAAGAGGGCTACAGGCCACCAGGTGTTTTATTGGGATAGGTTCTGAATGAGGCTAAGACCAGTTTTTTGTTTGCTTCTGTAGATTTGTTGTTTCCCTTGTAATTAAGAAATCCTTGCCATAATTAGCTTGGGATTCTGAAAGGCAAAGAAGGACTAACTGCCTAATTAGAGAAGTGTTCTGGTGGCAGAAATGTTTAGGGATACACTGAGGGAAAAGTGAATCCTTAGCTAGGCTATAGTGTAGAAGAGGAGCTAGAAAGATTACGTTTGAACCGGAGTTGGATCTACTTCTTGTGGGCCAGTGGGATACCCATCCAGCCATCCTACCAGGATGTGAGGCCTAGCCAACATAAGTATCTTGCAACTGCCCTCCCAACCTTCTTCACCTCCGCTATTAGGAACAGTGACCGCTTGGTCCTCCAGATGCACCTCCCCGGTGGAGGAAGTTAATTCACTCAACTCTGGGGTTCGCCCTGTGGCATAGCTGCCCTGACCATGGATTAGAAGGTAGTTAACTATCACATTAACCTTCTGTGTCCATTCAACTCCAGCCTATTCATCCACCAGCATACCAGGGCCTACCCAGGATAGGGAACTTGACATCCCCCAGGAGAGAGGGGTGGAGAATTTAGTGGCAGTGTAGGACCATAAGAGGCAGTGCTGCTATTTATCGTAGGAGGTAATGGACTCCCTGTCGCTGGAGATCTTCCAAGACTAAATGACCACTTGTTGAACATATTCTAATGTAGGGATTCCTGACCTTGTGGCATGGACTAGACTGCTGTCTGGCCAAGCCTATGGATCCTTTCACAGAGTAATGTTTTCCAAGACATAAAATCCACAGGATTATAAAGGAAACCAAAGATTAGTGAAAATAAAGATATACATTATTTTTTATCCAAGTACATAGATACCTTGAAATCTTAGCAATGGACCCGTTGGGGGTCTCCGAGCTTCAGGGTAAGAACCCCTGTTCTAGAGCTCATTCTTTTTCCTTCCAACTGAAATTCTGTGATGCAGTCACCCTTTTTATCAAATAGGTGACTTGGAGGAACATAAAATAATTCTGCTTTATTTTGTTTTAAAATGTTTGCTTTTGGTCCAAGTACCTGAAAACAAGACAGTGATAACTGAGACTTCTTGTCAACACTTCCCTATGTTACATGGTGACAGGGTTTAGGAAATTTAGAGGTTAAGTCCAATCCCCTCAAATTACGGCTGAGGAAACTGGCCCAGAGAGGAAGTGACTTGAAGTAGCAGAGTCTGGTTTTGAATTCAGGTCATTTGACTTCCAAAGCACCCTTTCTACTCCACCCCACCTCTCAGTTAATCTGTCTTTAATTATCCCATTCCCCAATAACAGCTGCTAGCACCTGAGTTCACATCTTGAAAAATGTCTGTCCTAAACATAAGGTACTTTCAGATCTAGGCCCTACAAGCTAACCTTCTTCCAGGTACTTAAACCCAGGGGTCAGGAGAGCCGAAGGGACCAAAAAAAAAAAAAACCAAACTAAAAACAAACCATTGGACTTGGAGACAGAAGATGGGGTGAATTCTAGTTCTTACTAAGGTCAAAGATGTCTTCATCCCTCTGGAGGCTGCACTGTTGGCCTATCTCTACAGGCCTGTCTCTACCTTGCCCCTGCACAACACCCCCTCCCCTTCCCAGCTCCTTTTTATGTGTTCTCTTTCCCTGTTTCCCCATTAGAATGTAAGCACCTTGAGGACAAGGACTATCTGCTCCCATTTGTATTGCCAGTACTTGGCACATAGTAAGTGCTTAATAAATGCTTGACAGACTGATTAGCTGTGTGACCTTGGGCACATCATTTAATTTCTCTGGGACTCAGTTTCCTGCTCTGTTAAATGAAGGCAGTAGATTCTCTGCAGTAGCCACTAAGGTTTCTAAATCTCTGGTCCTGCAAACAATGTGTGTGCCTGCACGTATGTGCAGCAGTATCCTTGGCTCGTTCTTCCTCTCTTCCTGGCTGGAGACCCAGCTGAGGTGGTGACCATGGGCCTTTTTACTTTGGGTTTGTTTTGGCCTCTCCTTTTCCAGGCCTGTTTGTTTGTTCTTTCATCTAAATACATTCCTTCTCTCCGCTTTCCCACTGTGATAGTTCACCACAAATACCTTTGCAACCTTAAATGAGATGTTCAAAAAAAGGCTGGAAATTGTACCAAGAAGCCTTCAAGGTGCGAAGGGATGGACTGACCCTTCAGAACAATCAGGAAAGATGAAAATTACTTCCATAACCATCCTTTGTCCCCTCCCCTCCTATTAACTTCTTAAAGTGACTGAGAAACACAGGAAGAAAAAGACCTTAGAGATCATTCTGTCTCTCACCATTCTATAGCTGAGGGAAGCTGAAGCTGAGGAGGGAAATAAACTAGCTCAGGATCGTCCTGGTGGTAAGTGACAGAGCTGAGATTCAAACTGATTTCAAATCTAGGGTTCATTCCACTGTATTATACTGCCTCCACTTTAATTGAAAGGTAGGGGGCAGAAGATAATTCACTTTTGAAAAACAGGTCCAAACTGGGATTGAACTAGGATGAATCATTCTCCTTTCTCTTGGCTCTAGCTTATAAGTTGGTTAAGGTAATAAGGCATAGAAGTTAGTACTTTATTTGATAACAATAAGCATCATAGAATTTAGAATGATAGGAATTAAAATTATTAGCTGGTTCATTCAAAAAATACATTCAAGAGTGTTAAGTATCTATTGGTGCTATGCTAGGCACTGGGGTGTGAGGGGAGGAAAATAAAATCCTTAGGTAAAGTGTGGTCTCTGCCCCTATGGGCCTTCCAGCCAAGTAAATCCAGGGAACTGTAATATGCAGTGCTGCATGATCAATGTGTTTGAGAGGGTTGCAAAACAAATCACTGTAAGAAGAATGAGACCCAGTGGTCCTTGTGGCTCGCAAGGTTAACTTAACATGGTCACTAGAAGATGAGTAGCAGGGTTTGGGGAGAGCGTCATGACATACAAAAATTGAGGACTTGGGTCAAGACCCAGTCATTTCACTGTACCTGCCCAGGTAAATTGGGAGAGGTATTAGAGAGCCCTTGTTAATGTGTTGCCTTAATTAAAAGACAAAAACCTTACACTTTTAATACTCTCAGATAAAATATAAACTCTTCTGACTTTTAAAGTTTTTCACAACCTGGCCCTCAATTATAACTCCTTTCAGCCTTTTACATGCTTCATGCACTCCATAGTCCAGCAGTCCAGCCCAACTAGCCTTTCTGTTCCATCTTCCAGCCTTTGGATCAATTATCCCTTATGCTAGCAAGGCACTCTTCTCATCTTTGCCTCTTAGAATCCTTGGTTTCCTTAAAAATTCAGCGTCTTCTTCACCTGAAGCCTTTCATGATCCATACATCAGAGCTTACCTCCCACTCTCAATTTGCATTTATTTTGTCTGTACCTACATGTAGATATTGCCTCTCTCAGTTGATTATCTGTGTGTCCTAGTACTTAGCACAGTGCCTGACACATGGTAGGCATTTCACAAAATGTTTGTTGAAGCCTGTTGCCCAGATTTCAATGTGTATGTGGAGGACCACCCTCCCTTGTAGGGCTTGTCCAACATTCAGACTTGTATAGATAGACCCTAAGTTGGGTGCAGAGTTGAACAGGAGGGAGAACAAGCTGGATTTTGTGGGGGGAAGAGCAAAGCTCTTTTATTGATTCCAGCTTCACATGAAATCAAAGACCTACCTTTTCAATATTAACATCTTACTAGTCTTACATGGTCATGAGACATGAAATACTCCTGCCTAGAAGAACTAAAAATGAGAATCCCACAGAGGTTAATGGCAAGGTGCAAGCTACAACAGATGAGCAGGCTACAATATGTAGCTAATGAGGAATTCCAAAGAAGGATAGGAGTAAAGGACATCCTCACAGAATTGTGTGCTAGGAAGAGAAGATGCAAGAGTGAGGGGTGGCATACAGCTAGGGTGCTCACTGCTCCCTTGCAGTATTGGAAGAAATTATGAAAGGATTCTCCTCTAGCAAACATACAGAAAAACATAGCCAAGAGTTGCCTATGATGGGCATGTATTAATAAGACATGATTTGTATGATTGGAGAGTACTCCCAAATTAATGAAATCAAACATCTATTTGAATATTTTTGAGTGGGGTATATGTGTGGGGTTGATCTTCGAAAGATGAATGGGAGAAGTAATAGGAAGGACCAACATCCTGATTTTTTTCTTCAAGAGAAGAGAATGGAGTTTACATATTGTAGGCTAGTCATGAGCTTGACTTTAATTTCTGGCTGAATTATATAGTGCCTTTTTAAAGGGATGGTTAGTGAACATTTAGAAAAGGAAGCAATGATCATAATGAGCCAATATGGCTTTTTCAACAGGCCATGCTATGCTAACTTCATTTCTGTTTTTGAGAGGGTTATTAGACTAGTATAGTAGGGAAAACCATAGATGCAGTTTACTTAGATTTTTAACAAAGTATTTGGCAAAATCTCATGCCATTCTTGTGACAAGATAGATGTGGGTTAGCCCAGTGGCGTCAAACTCACAGAAATGCAGGCTAGAGAACCATACAAAAGGATCCCTATCGGCTATACATTGACTTAGAAAACCACATATTAACTTTATCTGTCTTGTATTTTTATTTATTTTCTCAAATATTTCTTAAACATTTTAACCTGGTTCCAGCTGCATTTGGGAATCTGGATCATGTGTTTGACACCTCTGGGCTAGCTGTTAGTACAGTTAGAACTGGCCACACCCTGGAATGTTATATTGAATGAAGCTTCTAGTACAGTGGTCTCAGAACTTTTTTTGATCTTGTATTTCTACCAGTAAATTTAGCATCCTCTTCCAATATGTATATATTTATAAATTATTTATTACACTAATATTACGTACATTACAAACATATACAAAATAAAAGTTAAAGATGATATTTTTAATTTAAAAAAATTTTTAAGTTGAAAAAATTTTTTCATCTCACCAAAAATATGATTGAGATTTTTTTTAGTGACAAAAATGTGATTGAACATTATTTTTGAAAATCTTAATGTTTTGTGATAGGTTGTTGAATGTGTTATACTATGCTGAAGGTGAAGGAATGAATGAGGGCTCCACTGTCATCTTTTCAGACACCTCTAGCCTTGCTATCTCTTCCCCAAATCACCTGTACTCCCTTCTCACAGGAAAACTTGGACTCTGCTTCAAAACTCCCTGGGCTTTGATAGACTAGCCTTGGCCCTGTCTTGCTCAGGTCCAGGCCTCCACTGTGCACCTGGATGCCTCCAGTCACACCGATGCATATATAGTCAGTCCCTTCCTTTCCAGCTTCCCTTCCTCCATCAGATTGTAAGCTCCTTGAGGGCAAGGACTGCCTGGCATACTTTATTTGTATCCATAATACTTAGCACAGTGCCTAGAACATAGGAAGTATGTAATAAATGCTTTATCCACTTTGGAGAATTTCCACAATTTCCTAGGATACTTGACATGTGGTATGTGACATGAGACTGACACATGATGTCAGTGTCAGTACTTGCAATATTTATACCAAATATTAGTAAAACTTAATTTCTTATTTTAAAATATTTTCAAGTTCACTTTTTTTGAAACAGCATTTAAAATTTATTTTTTTCCAAATGCACATAGGCACTAATAATACCTCAATTTATTTTTTTTTACAGCTTGTTAATAATCAGCCATCATTGCTGAGGCATGACAGCATTCTACTTGTTTAAGGAGATCAAGTTTCTAAAATTCTAGGCTAGATTAGATTAGAATTAGGATTAGATTAGATTGGGATTAGAATGAGCCTCTTTGTTATGCCATATGTTTTCTGAAATATATGGCTGGCATCCTGCACTCACTATTCTGGAACACCAATTTGAGGGTGTGCTAGAAAGGTAGGAAGGGGCTGGGTTGTCAAGGGATTTAAATGCCAAACAGGACAGTGATGCAGAGACCTGTTAAAGCAACAGTGAATAGAAAAAGTATTACAAAAGATAGATTATGTTCAACTAGAAATGGATATAAAGCTACTGAGAGGCAGAAAGTGAAGGCAGAAAAGTAGAGGGAAGATGTTTCAGTATACCACTTAGCTAATAGGATTATAAATTTAGAACTGGAAGAAAACTCAGACGCCATCAAGTCAGATCTCTTTATTTTGTTAATAAGAAAACTGAGGCACAAAGACGTTAAGTGACTTGCCTTATCCAGTGTCATGCAACGAGTAAGGGTATGAGGCAGGATTGGAATTCGCATCTTGCTACTTGCCACTACAACACTTAGCTGCCCAGGTGATAGTAGTTTAAAAACATTTAAGTGCCTACCAGGGTCCAGGCACTGTGCTGAGTGCTAGAAATAAGAACAAAGAAAGTCCCAATTGCAAGAAGCTTGCAATTTGATGGGGGAAGGCCATACACAAGAGGAACCTGAAAATTTGTAGGGGAGTGGGGGCTGAAGAAGGTACTAGGTCTGGGGAGATGATGGAAAAATCCAAAGAAGATGAAAAAGCAATGGAGGTGGTAGGAAATGGGGAGAAAAACTGCTGAGCTCCCTCCTTACAAAGAGGCCCTGGAGTCCATGGCCCTGTCCTCCAATCAGAGGGACAGAAGATACTTATGAGATGTACCAGCCAGATTTCATCTTGCAGCCTAATGGAATTTCCCAGTGTTGTCTCCTGGGGTCCAAAGAAGTCCAGAAACAATTTGCTGGTAGGAAATGTGGTTTGTATTTAATTTTGTGGAGGAAAAAGAACAGTACATTGAAGCTTCAGCTCCTAAATGTATCTCAGCAATTGTGAGACCCTAGTTTCTTGTGGAAATTTCTTATTTTTTAAAATGCTGGTATTGTTCAATTGCTTATTTAACCCTCTTTGGGCACATTTTGGCTGGTGTTCCTCCACGTAAGAGAAATGATAGTTTACAGGGTAATTTTGTAGAGTGATTGTCAGAGGTTCTGGGTATGGTATGTGGTATCCTTGAAAGGGAAAGATGACATTTCTTGTTAGGTTGTTATGTGATTAAATGGACCTTTTGTGTTCAACTGATACGTATACACGCACATGAAATTCTGCTGTGAAGAAACTGTAGGACTGCTGTATATAGCAGGGCATGTACAAGGAAGCCCTGGTTGCTTCTAGCTGACCACATGTACTAGTTCTGTGATTGAGTGCTTTGGGGATAATGAAGCCCCTGGCTGCTTCCAACTGGCCATATGTCTGATTCAGCACCAGACCCAGGTGTTTTTAGGGATAACGAAGCAACCCTCTTATTGGGTTGTGTGTTTGTCTTTTGTTCTCAAATTGGATCATGACATCAGGGAAATGATGACATGACTTGCAGTTGACTTTGATTTGAGTGAGGGAGGGCTGTGCAAGGTCACCAGCCTCACTTTCTCCTCCAGAGCCATCTTGGTCCAGTGGCCTGATATTCATCAGGATGACTGGAGTTGACCCAGGATGCATTGGAAGACCCTGGCCCTTTCAGACTAAGGTCTTTTCAGGTTCTCACTTTGAGTGAGGTAATGCCCATTAAGTGAATAGGCCTCTTTAAGGAGTTAATCTAGGGATGGCCCCTTTAATCAAAACTCAGTAAAGTAAAATAAAATAAACTGGGAGGGGAAGACCCTCAGGTTCCTGGCCAAAAGAGAAAGTTATTATTTATTATTTGCATTCACTCTGTGCTGGGAGGGCAGGGACCTATTGTCCAATCTATGAGCTCCACAGTGAATTGGGTTTAAGTCTTGGCTTTTGAGGAAGAAATCTAGCCAGTAAACCTGAAGGTGAGGAGGCAGCCTTCAGTTGGAAGAGAGGAGAAAAGGGGAGGGGAGGGGAGGGGAAGGGGAGAGAGGAGGAGAGGCTACTCACAGGTTGTGTTTGTCCTTTGTTCTCAAAGAGGACCATGATATCAGCGAAAGGATAACATGACTTGCAGATGACTTTGATTTGAACGAGGCAGGGCTGTGCAAGGTCACCAGCCTCACTTTCTCCTCCAGAGCCAGGTGGGTCCAGCAATCCTCTTATTGGGTACTGATCAGGAAGAACCAGTGATACAATAGATCTTAAAAAGGGTGTGACCCTTCTTCCATTTTCTTTTCCCGTATATCAACTATAGCAACTGGAGTTCTAAGAGACTCTCCTCTGGCTAGCAGACACATGTTGCTCAGCCTGCCATTTTTCCACTTCATGTATCCTTTCCTGACTGAACAGCGACCCTGGATGGACGTGACCAGTCTTGGAGGCAAGTTTGTGAGCTTGAGAATTTGGAGATTCTGGGGTCCCTCGGTTGGAACTGAGCGGTGGCCAGGCAAATTGCTGCATCAATCAGGATACCATTGACAGGAAGGAGCCCAACTTCTCTGGCTGGCCAGAAGGCATGGGTGTTGAGGGAGACAATGCAGAGCTGAGGAGAAATGTAAAGAATATTTACCCAACATTTGCACTAGAGAAAGGAGAAAGCCCATGCACAAGACTTACGTGTCCAAAAGAGACTTATTCAGCCTCAGACACTTGACGCATTTACTAGCTTGTGACCTTGGGCAAGTCACTTAACCCCAATTGCCTTGCCTTCCCCCCACAAAAAAAAAAAAAAACAACAACAATGAAAGAGACTTACTATGAGAATAATTGTTAGACTATATTCTTTACAGCATAAGCTGTGGGGTGGGGGTATTGTGGACCTCCAAATCTGCGTCTGATTTAGGGTGATGGTTTAGCAGTTCCCTCTAATATGAATGAGTCTTTTCAAGGAGTTCTGCCTCTAAATTGCCTGGCTGGTGCCAAAAGGATGGCTTTAGGTTAATTTCTTAAGTGAGAATCAAAAGTCTTCTGGAAGTGTTTGTGGCTAATTCCTTGGGATGTTTATATATGAATGCAAACAGATTCTATAGGGGAGGGCAAGTGAACTTTTTTCTTTCAGTTTAATGTGTATTTATTTTTATTTTATTTTTAATTTCTGGAATAAAACAAGCATTTTCCTAACATAGTACAATAAAAAAGATGGTTGCACATGAAACTGCAAATCTACTATGGACAACTTGCTGTTTTTTCTTTTTTTTCTTCCCTCCCCCACCCCTACCCTAGAGATGATTACCATTAGACATAAATAGGTACATGTATATATATGTAAAATTATTCTATACATACTTCTATTTATCAGTTCCTTCTCTAGATGCAGATAGCATCTTTTCTTCATATGTCCTTTAGAGTTAATTTCGATATTTATAATATACAAAATAACTTGTTTGTTCAAAGTCATTCTTAAAACAATATTGCTTTACCATATACAGTGTTCTCTTGGTTCTGCTCATTTCACTTTTCATTATTTCATGTTTTTCTAAAATCATAGAGCTCATTATTTCTTACAGCACAGTAGCATTCTATCACAATCACATACCACAGCTTGCTCAGGCATTCCCCAATTGATGGACATTCCTGCAATTTCAGTTCTTTGCCACAAAGAGAGCTGCTATAAACATTGTTAGAACATAGTGGTTCTTTTCCTTTTTCCTTAATCATCTTTGGAAGTAGACCAAGGAGTGGCATTGATGGGTCAAAGGGTATAGGTAGTTTAATAACTCTTTGGCCATAAATCCAGATTGCTCTCCAAAATGGTCGGATCATTTTACAATTCCACAAACAATGAATTAGTGTCCCAATTTTTCTACCACCCCCTTCTATCATCTTGGCCAATCTGGTAAGTGTAAAATATCTCAAGGCTGTTTTAATCTGCATTTCTCTCATCAGTATTGATTTAGAACATTTTTATACAATTCTAATTGTTTAGATTTCTTCATTGGAAAACTGCCTGTTTGTAAACTTTGGGATTTGACAAAGTTCTAACTACTATTTGTGAATTTCCCTCCTTCTTATTTTTACTATTTTCCTTCTCAGCCTCTCTTTTTACCCTATCTTACCTCATCTTTTCCCCTTATTTTCCCCTTATTCCTTATTTTACCCACCCCTCTAAAAATCCCTTGCTCATCTTCTCCCCTCACCCTCCTAATCTTATTCTATAAACCCTTTTAAAAGTGTCTTTCCCTACCCTCCATTCTCTCACCTCTCTAGAAGTTGAGAAGGCTTCTAAACCTCTTCAGATGTACACTTTGTTTCCTCTTCAACCCAGTAGAAAGTAAGGTTCCAACATTACCAACCCTCCACTGAAACATGTTTCCTCTGTATTAGTTTTTCCTTTCATGCCCTGTTTTTATGAGATACTTACTTCTTTTGACCTTTTTCTACCCAATTGTGTTTTTTGGAATCACCCCATCATAACAACTCATCTACAACCTTTCTTTCAAACTACCTTAGTAGTAATAACAGTTTGAAGAATACTGATAACATTTTCATATATCATAAATAAACAATTTAGTCTTTATCAGTGCCTTACAATTAGTTTTTAATGATTTTTTATATTTCTTCTGAATCTTTTATATCAAATTTTCCATTGAGTTCTGGTCTTTTTGTTACAAATACCTGAAAGTGTTTCAGTTCATCAAATGTCCTCTTTTTTTCCATTCAGGATTATACTCCACCCTGCTGGATAAGTTAATCTTGGATCCAACCCCAGTTTCTTTGCTCTTCAATATAAAGTTCCAAGACCTACAGTCTTTTAGTGTAGAAGCTTCTAGGTCTTATGAAGTCCTGATTGTTTTTCCATAGTATTTAAATTCTTTTTTTTTTCTTTTTGCTTGCAATATTTCCTCTCTAACCTTGGAATTTTGGAACTTGGCTATGACATTCCTGTAAATTTTCTTCCTAGGATCTTTTCCAGGTGGTGATTAGTGGATTCTTTCTATTTCTACTTTACTTTCTTCTTCTAGAACTTCAGGGCAATTTTCCTTAATAATATCTTGCAATATTGTATCCAGATTCTTTTTTTGATCATAACTTTCAGGTGGTCTGATAATTCTTATACTATCTCTCCTCTATCTGTTCTCCAGATCAATTGTATTCCTAATGAGATGTTTCAGATTGTCTTCTGTTTTTTCTATTTTTATTATATCTTGATGTCTTATAACATCATTTGATTCTTCTTGCCCAATTCTAGTTTTCAAGAAGTTATTTTCTTCCTTAATATTTTGTGTCTCCTTTGCTATTTGGTTAACTTTCTTTTGATAATTTTCTTAGATTGCTTTTTTCCCCCAGTTTTTCCTCATTCTCTCTTATTTGATATTTGAATTCCTTTTTATTTGCTTCCTTATGATTTTGTATCTCTTTTTTCAGTTGGTCAACTTTCTTTCCTAATTTTCTTGAATTGATTTTTTCCCCTCTAATTTTTCTTCGTTCTCTCTCATTTGATTTTTTAAATCCTTTTTAAGTTCTTGAAAGATTTCTTTTGGGGCTTGTGACCACTTTACATTACTATTTAGTGGCAAGTGAACTTTCAATGCATAAAGATTCTATAAGAGGAGAATGAACTTTCAGTCCATAAAGATCTTAACAAGGGAGAAAGGCCTTAATATAGCCACATTCCTACATAGCAATATAAACTTATCTACTCAGAGAAAAGATAACACTCTCCATTACACAATTCTAAGAAACAAACATCCTTCTATACATATGAAGGGCCCTGAAACTACAAACCAGACACTATGAAATGAATCATAGCTGTGATGGTTTAATGAGTCCTGCAACAGAGAGGCAATTACTGGATGATTTCTGATTTGCACTGGATGGGATGAGGATTTATGTTGGGCAGTCAAGAATACTGAGACCAAATGTGGCACCCAGGGTAATGATCTCCTTTGGAAAGTTCACCAGATTGAATCTATCAGGCAGCAATGGAGTAGATATGAACCAAGGAAGTTCCCTCCACATCCCTAGTGTCACCTCTTACTTTGGGTAAAACCATCACAGCTATGATTCATTTCATAGTGTCTGACCAAGCTCTAAGTGTTTCGCAGCACCTGCTTCAGCCACCTTCATGGCTATTGGAACCAATTGTTCTCATCCACCCATTCCACTGGGGAGGGTCTTCACATACTTGGCGTAAACGTCTCCCTAATTCCACTGATGGGTTTGAGGCCTGTTGATTGCCCTCAATCTGGTTTAGTCCATCTGCCAAGACAGTTTTACCAGATTGAGACAGCTGTGTGTGCTCCAGCTTCTTGGAACCACAGATGAGAGTTGAGGGGCAGGTGGACACCAAAGGTGGATAAGCAGCCCTGAAAAGGGCTCAGTAAGCCCTCACACCAGAGGAGCTCCCCCAAAACTGCAAATATGCCTCTGGAGAGTCAGGTGCCTGATTCTATTTCCAGTGCCTCTAGCTTGCGATAAAAAACAAAAGAAACACATTCCTGCCTCAACTTCCCTTATAGTCTAATTGTCTAGGAGGGGTTTCTTTCTACAACTCTCTTGCCTTTTTCCTAGTTTCTTTGAAGTTCAGGAAGCCCCTCCTCCAAACCCCTGACTTCCTTTCTTCCCTAGCAAAGAGGCAGGCTTTCTTAGCCTCTGGCTGAACTCCCCAGTCTGAGAATCCTTGCTGCGGAGCAAAGAAGAGGGCTATATTGGGGAGTCTCCCACTCTAAGTCGCAGTGGAGTCGTGCTGCCTGGGGAGATTTTGGATGGCTCAGAAGAGCTATAAATTTGCTTCTCCTTGGATTTTCCATCTCTTCTGGTTGCCAGGAGAAAATTATGGAACAATGAATTCCACCCCCCACCCCCTTTATCTCTCCCCAAGTGCTCATTCTCAGATATTGCTCCATAGGCTTCCACAGTCTGTTCAGGAAGTGAAAGATGACTACCCAGAGGCCCTCAGTGTTCCCATGGGTTTTGGAACACTGTAATTTTTCTTCTCAACTTGAAACAGGATTCTGGAGATAGGGTTTTTCTTCTCCTTCTCCGTGTTTCAGTATCCCTCTTTGAGGAACCAATGTTGTGACAAGAAGGGAGAAGGATAACAAAGGCTCTATAAGATGGAAGGGACAGTGATGTTGGAAAAACAGTCACAGAATTTGGGTTTTCTACTTTATTATCTGCACTTTAGCTGACCTTCCCATCAAAGTGGTGTTAAGAGGGATCTGAAAATCCCTCTGAAAAAAAGTGAAAAAATCTGAAAAAAAAACTGAGGAAATAGCCCCTCATTTTATATCCCTTCAGGTTTCAGCTATGCTCTACAACCAACCAAAGACTTGCTTAGCCAAGTTGCCACAACTTTGTGAGGGTGGGGCAAGGCTAAGGAGGGGATGAGATGGGGAAATGGGATATATATGTCTTTCCCCTATCCCTCAAACTTCAAGGATATCTATCCTCCCTAAAGCCACATGAAAAGCAGCATAATTCCACCTTTCTCTAGATTAGAGCTTAGAGGAAAAGAGTCCCCGACTGTCTTGGGGTAACTGACATCCCCTTGGAATGCCCTCACACCTTGCTGAATCCCACTTGGCACAAAGGGCCTTGGGTTTGCCGTGTAGATTGTGCTTTGCAAACCTTAAAGTGCTATAGAAATATAAATTGCAATCATTTTTAATAGATCCGCTATGGGTTTTGACAAGTTGTTTCAAGGGCAGAGGACAGCTTTGAAAAACTCCTCTTTTCTCTTTTCTAAAGTCTGTGTCCTTCTTCCCCTATCATTTATCCTCCCCCTCACTCTCGGTTGTCCCACCAGCTGTCCCTGGCCTCTTTCTCCCTGGTCAGGGCAGGGCAGCCCAGTGACGCAGACAGAGAACAGCAAGAGCAGAGCCACTTCCCTGGGGGACAGAAGAGCAGGGATCCAGTGTGGACGTGTGTGGACGTGTGTTCAAGGAGAAGATGTACATGTATTGAGGCTGGGGGTGGGGTGGGGTGATTCTTAATCGCCTATGTTATGGGAAGGGAGTAAAATCTGGGGGAAACAGTTGGAAACTTGGGGAAGATAGAGAGCAAGGTAGAGAATGCTTGGGCCATCAAAGCAGGAATGAGAGACATACCGAAGGTAAAAAAGGGACTATGAGACAAGGAGATAATACCAAGGTTCTGAGAGAGGAGGAGACAAGGGAGCAAAGCCAGGGCCCAAAGTGAGACACCTGGCTTCAATAGGTGGAGTGGTGGCTGGACTAGTAACAATTCATATCAATATCTATTTACATTAAGTGAAAAGCATGGAGTGCTGGGCTTGGAGCCAGGAGACTTGAGTTCAAATCCCACCTTGGACACTTTCTAAAGGCACCCCTGGGCAAACCACTTACCCTTTCTGAGCCTCGGTTTACTCATCTGTGAAACAGTTACACCTCCCTCACAGGGTTGTTGTGAGATAACGTATGTAATGTGACACAACCTTAAATGTTGGCCACGTTATGTGTGTAAATATATGTATATACACGTACATGTGCACATGCATGTACACGCAATGTTTGGGTGCAATATGTGTGTTAGATGTATATATAATATATACACATACACTATATATAAAATATAACATGCATATTATATCTGTGTATTTTGCATTGTGTTACACGTGCATTATATACACCATGTAATATGCATACACACAGTACATACAGATATGCACAACATTCACAAAGCACTTTTCTCACCACAGTCCAGTGAGGTCCCTGCCATACATGAGAGGAAACTGGTTCAGAAAGGTTTAATAACTTGTCCACTGTAGATATACATGTATGTTGTTGTTCAGTCATTTGTCAGTTGTATCTGACTCTTCCTGACCCCATTTGGGGTTTTCTTGGCAAAGATAATAGGGTGGTTTGCCATTTCCTTCTCCAGCTCATTTTACAAATGAGGAAATTGAGGCAAACAGGGTTAAGTGACTTGCTCAGGGTCAAATTAAGTGTCTGATGCTAGATCTGAACTCAGGTCTTCCCAACTCTAGGCCTGGCACTCTCTCCACTTCACCACCTAACTGCCAATATATACATATATATACTCACATGCAGATGCACATTCACACGCATGTACATGTGCATGGACACGTATGTACACACACCCCTATACAGTGCATACACAAACATATATATACACACACACACAGAATATACATATATATATATATATATATATATATATATATATATATATATAGACACATGGTTTACAAAGCACTGCCCTCGCCACAATCCAGTGAGGTCCCTCTTTTACAGGTGAAGAAACTGTGCTCCAGAGAAGTTTCATAACTTGTCCCCAGTCACACGGCTAGTAAAATATAGGGCCAGGATTCAAATCCAGATCTTTTAACTCCATGGACGCTTCTTCAGGGGGTGATCTAAGGACACCTTGGGGGCTGAGAGAGAGAGATTGGGACTCTTGAGTTCTCTCTCCTGACGTTGTCTCTCAATGCTGCCTCAGTGTTGTCACGCAGCTCTAACGAGGACAAAGGCTCTGACCAGCGTGGATGCCTTTCCAGTTTCCCAGGGCCCGTCGAGGACGTGTAAACTGAGGTACAGCCGGCAGTTAGTTCTACTTGTCATCCCCCTCCCAATCCCCAGTTTGGTGTCTTGTTATCTCAGCTCCATTACTGCAGTGGCCTGCTCACCAATCTCTTCCCTTCTAGACACAGAACTGAGGATCTCAGGGAGGCGAGGGCCTTCACCTGAGAGAAACATGAGCCCCCCAGTCTTTCCTTGGAGACCTCCAGTGTCAGGAAGCCATTCCCCCGAGGCATGTTCTACTCTTAAATTCTTCACACGGAGCCCAAACTGACCCGCACATCCTGGGGTGGAACCCCTCAAACGTCTAATCCTTCTTCCACAGAATTACTCTTGAAATACCCGACAACAACCATCACATTAAGAGAGAGCAGGTGGCACAGTTGCACCAAGCGCTGGGCCTGGAATCAAGAAGATCTGAGTTCAAATTTGACCACAGATACATACTAGCTGTATGACCTTGCGCAAGTCTCTTAACCTCTGCCTCAGTTTCCTCAACTGTAAGAATGGGGATTATGATAGCAGGGTTGTTGTGAAAATCAAATGAGGTAATATTTGTAAAAAGTGCTTCTCGTGTGGTAGTACTATATGATTGCCTCCCAGTTCCTTTGAAGGTGTGTTGATCCTCAGATGGTTTGTTCTCAGGGCTCTTCATTATCTCAGTTGCTGCTCTGTATAAGCTGTGTATCAGAGGTTCCCAAACTTATTTGGCTTACTGCCCCCTTTAAGAAAAAAATTACTCAGCCCCCCCAACCCCAAGCTCTAATGTTTTTTTTTAATTTGCATCATTTCAAAATAATATATATTTTTAAATGATGTATCTTAAATTTAATAATTTGTTGTTAACTTGTGGGTTTTTTTCCTGCATTGAAATTTTGATGACACAATATTGAGTCATAACCATATAGTATCATATTGTAAACAAGTCATTACACGCCCATATTCCTGCCTGTGCATGCTGGACTTGACCACTAATCAGTAACAACTCGCATTTTGTGCGTTTATTTGGAAAATAATGTAATTACTACGACTTTAACTGTTACACAACAGATGAAACATGTACAAATTTTTCAAAATTCTCTTCTCTTCTTTCATTATGTTTCCACCTGCCCCTTATTTTTATTTAAGGCCTTCCCAGTTGTACCTGAGGCTCCTATTGCCCCCCTGGATAGTTCCAGCGCTCCCCCAGTGGTGTGGCGGTATTGCCCCCTTTGGGAACCTATGAGTCTACTAACTTTAACTTTCTAGCTTCTAACGTTATCCTTCCGAACATGTGGCACTTAGCTCTAGATGTGGCCTTCCTTACGAGGGCCTGTTTTCACTTCATTTATCACACTCTTGGCCCATTTTCAGCTAGATTGTTCTCAGCTGAATGGATAGGCAGCCTCTGTCCTCCTAAAATCATTCTATTGTACCACTAGGCACAGCTTGGGTCAATAATTATCATCACCATAAATGACATTTTGTATAACATTTTAACAGATTTTGTCTCGTTTGATCCTTATGACAAATCTGTGAAATAGATCGTATAAGTGTTTCTATAACTTCTATGCATAAGGATATAACAGACTCATATTCAGGGCTCTCCTGACTTTAACATCAGGACAAGATCTACATTTCCTCTTCAAAACCCTCGATAACTTCCCACTGTCTACTGAATAAAATCCAGACTCTGCAACCTTCCACCCAAGGCCCCATGCCTGGCACAGTGTTACATGCCAGAGCTACAAAAACAAAAAATGACAGTTCTTGCCTTCAAGGAGTTTTTTTCTTTTTCCTTTTTAAAAAAAAGCATGGTTCCCTTAATTTTTTTTTGAGGGGGGAAGGCAGAGCAATTGGGGTTAAGTGACTTGCCCAAGGTCAAACAGCTAGTAAGTGTGTCAAGTGTCTGAGGCCAGATTTGAACTCAGGTCCTCCTGACTCCAAGGCCACTGCTCTACTCACTGCACCACCTAGCTGCCCCTGTGGTTACCTTACTAGTAATAGGGAAGTCCAGAAGAGGGGAGAATTTAGAGGGAAACATGTTTTGGACACATCAAGTTTGAAATGTCTAAGGGATATCTAAAATATCAGAAGAGATATTGAGATACTCAGAAGTTAGTTGGTGATGTGGAAATGTAGCTCAAGAAAGAATAGGAGCTGATCTATGAATCTGCAGAGAGATAATGATTAAACCCAAATAAGCTGATGAGATCCTTAAGTGAAGATCAGAAAATGAAAAGGGCCCAGGAAAGAGCATCGGTGAGCACTCATGATTAGCAGGTGTGACATGGATGAAATACAAGAAAAGGAGATAGGAGGAAAACCAAGAGGGAGCGGTGTCAAGAAAGCCTGGAGAGGAAAGACCAATCAGGAGGAGGGTATAATCACTAAAGTGTCGAATGCTGAAAAGAGTTGCATAAAGATGAAGGATGAAACAAAAACCACTGAATTTTAGATCATTGGTAACTTTAGAGAGAGCAGCTCCGTTCCAATGATAAAGTTTGAAGTCAGATTGTGAAGGGTTTAGAAGGAAGAGGAGAGGGAGGAGAGAAAAAGAGAGATAAAGAGAGGGAGGGGGGGAGAGAGGGGGGAGAGGAGAGAGAGGAGGAGGAAGAGGAAGAGAGAGGGGGAAGAGGGGGCAAAGAGAGAGAGGAAGAGGGGGAGAGAGAAAGAGAAAGAGGGAGGGCGGGGAGAGAGAGGGGGAAGGGACAGAGAGACAGAGAGATACAGAGAGAGAGAAAGTTTGAAGAGGAAAGGAAGTGGAAGCATCTAATATGGAATGCTTTTTAAAAGAAGTTTAAGGGGATATAGATAGACACAGACAGACATAGATAGATAGATAGATAGATAGATAGATAGATACATAGATGGACAGATAGATAGTTTCCAAGGATGGGGGAGACATGGGCATGTTTGAAGGTAGCATGGTAGGACCTAGTAGATCAGTAGCTAGGAAGAGGTTAAAGATAAAAGAGAGAAAGAGCAGGGATGGGGCCCATCTGCTGGAGAAATTGAGAGAGGTTGCAATCAAAGGTGCACACAAGAGCAGTTGGCCTTGGCAAGGAGGAGGGCCACCTCTTTATGGCAGACTGAAGTGAAGGAGGAGAGAGTTAGGGAAGATGCCTGAGTGATATGAAATAAAGAGGAGGGGAGAAGTGGGAGTTCTCATTGAATGGCCTCAATTTCTTTTTCAGTGAAGAGGCAAGGGCCTTATCTGAAGATGGGTAGAAGGGGTCTTGGGGAAATCTTGGGTAGAGATGAGACTTTCTGGGACAATCACTGAGGAGAAAGGAATAGCAAATTTGGAAGGAGCAGAATGGAGAGGGCACAGTTGAGATTAGATATGTAGTGGATGCAGTCAGCATGGCTTTGTGATTTTATTCTGGTCCGTTCAATAGCAGGGAAGTGGATGTTGAGAATAATCCAGGGCTGGGACTTGGTAAGATATAATTGGTGATCTGAAAAAGGGACAAAGGATTCGAGAGTAGGGGAGAGTATAGAGTTGAGTTATTCCCCTGGGGACAAGATAAAGGAAGGAAGAGAGTATAGATGGTATATGAGTGATGACATAAGGAAGAACTGAAGGGTGAAGGAATTAGAGGTCCTAAAGAATAGGAGGTCATGAAGAACAGGGTTAGGGGTCATGGAAGTTTTATGGACAGTTAGATAAAAGTTTTATGGTCAGATAAATCAATCTTGGAGTTTTTGAACATGTTGGTGGAATGCTTGTGAGTGAGGGCAAAATCAAAGGTGTTACTCCTGTCACTGAGTGTAGCTGAGATGGAGAGGAGGAGTATGCCATGGGACCTGAATAGATTGAGGAATTGGGAAGGAAGAGTATTTGAGGGAGTATCAATATGTAGGTGGAAGTCCACTAATGTGAGGGTGAGGAGAAAAAAGATGTAAGAGAGTCTGTGGACTCATTGTGGAAGGAAGGAGAAAGTTGTGTTAGTTGATAGATATGGTCACTGGGACCTGAACTGGGGATACATTTGGTTGAACTATCTGGCCATAGGTCGCTGAATGAGAGTGGTAGAAGGATAGTCTGGAAGTGTCAATGGGAAACAAAGGAAGGGAACCAAATTCTCCCCCATACGTCAATAACTTATAGTCTTGGGATGTATTAGAATTATGTGTGTGTTTGTACATATGCAAGCACATATATGCATATAATATATATACATATTTGTGTGCGTGTGTGTGTGCATCTATACCTTCAGACTTCTACCTCTACATCTATGCCTACCTCTGCCTCTATCTCTATGTCTATCTTTACCTCTACTTCTACCTCTGGCTCTAGCTCCATCTCTATATCTATCTCTATCTCTACTTCCAAGTCTATCTTTATCTCCACCTCTACCTCTGCCTCTATCTCCGCCTCTGTCTTTATCCCTCCTCTCCCCAAAGTTAGGCTATAGAATCTTGCTAGATATATCCAGGGCTTTGCATGCTGTCTTGAGGTGTAGTGGGGAGGAGAGGGAGAGAGAGAAAATTTGGAACCCAAAAACTCGTGGAACTGAGTGTTGCAAACTAAAAATAAAAAATAAATTTATAAAAAAAACCAGGGCTTTTTTAGATCTCTAAAGAGATTTCCCAAATCAAATTGCGTAGTCCTTTACTTACGCTGTACTCTCAATTAATTCTGGTTGGAGGAACGAACATGTCATGGAGTGGAAGTGGAAGTGTGGTAATCAGAGCAACTTTTTAAACTATTTACAACTATTTACAATAACCCTGTGAGCTATGAGGGGAAGTGTTACTATTCCCATCAGACTCAGGAAATGAAGTCCCAGGGAAATGAAATGAAAAACTTAAGGTTAGTCAGAGACGAGAGATGATGATGATGACGATGATGATGGTGATGGTGGTGATGATGATGATAATTGAATTTATATAGTTTTAATTTTTATAGTACTTTAAGATTTGCAAAGTCCAGTAAACTTGCTATTCTTCCATATACTACAGAGGCATATACTGTATTCCAAGGGTTAATAAGCCACCACTTGTAAATTGGCATCACTATCCCTTCGGAGGTGACCTTTATTCCAGAGCTCCCTGACTCTGCAATCCTGCGGCTCTCAGCTAATTAATTTTATAGGTGGAAAAATCTGAAACTTGGAGAGGCTGAGGGCAATGTCACACATTCCTTCGCAGGGCAAAAGTTGTCTCTTGTTCTTGACTTGCTGGTCCAAAAATATTGGTTTCCTACCTGCCCGATGTTTCTTTTACCTGCTCTCAAACCTACATTTCTCACTTCCTAGAATCCTTATTGATATAGACAGAGAAGATGGAACCCCTAGAAATACAGTGTGGCTGTAGGAAGAAGACAAATTAAATCTACAGTGCGCTCCAGATTTAATCTGTCACTTGAACCCAGGGTCTTTTCCCGAGAACTGTATCTCTGAGAATGTAGGAGCTGTGTGCATCCTCAACCTTTCTCAGCTCACATTCTTCTATCAGAAATACTGTCCCTTACCCACTAGCCTCACCTTCAGCTGTCATCCAATCCTACAAGCTAAGAGATTACCACCTTCTCTTCCTTTCTGTCCCCAACCACCAGATCTCTCCCTTGACATATAGCCATGAGATCTGAGAACACTGGTGTCCCAACCACATTCCTCGTTGCCAGATCTTTCTCTTGTCGTAGCCAAAACGAAGACACGAGTGTTGCCCTTTGCCTGATCACTCGCCTGGCCCCCACCTCGGGCGACCCCACACGCACACACATGCTCCCACCCACCCCCACACACGCACGCACACATGCTGATAACAACCCCGACCCCCAGCCTGCAGGCAGCAGCAGTGTCCCAAGGGCTAGCCCCCAGGCGGCTGCTTTCGGCTCTCCCAGGAGCGGTTTGGTTTTTTTTTTTTTTTTGGTGGGGGGAGGGGGGATTCCTTTACCCAGGTTTAGTTAGACACCTTTCTGGGTTTGCTCACCTATTGAAACCCCTGACTTCCCAGAAGTCTTCAATCTGACACATATTCTTTCTGGGTAGTAACCCGCCTCCTTTAGAGAGCTGGGTTTGGGATCTGACCCTCTCCCAAAATGAGGGCTCCCTGCATGGGGACAGGCCAGGCTCCTGGTCTCTGAGGGTGTCGTGGCTCACAGGAATGGAGATGGGGGTTCATGGTGAGTAATCCCAGCCTCTCAGAAGCAGGGGAGCAGGCATTCAGGGTTAGTGGCTAGTGTGGGCTGGGCAAGTTACAATTCTCTTTTAGGTCCCTTGTTTGGGGAAGGATTTGGTGCTGGGGCTATTGACAGGAAGGTGACTGGGTTCAAGGACCACGGATTTGCCAAGGACCCCGGAAGGGGGAGGGGGAGCAGATGGGGCAGGACTCCACGTGCAGATTGAGAGGAAAGAGAAACTCCACTGTAAGGCATGTGCAGTGACCCCCTAGCCTGAGGGAGCAGGACATCTCAGTTCACAGGGACAAAGCAGAGGACTAGAGTGGCCAGCTTCTAGGAGACACAGCGGAGTTGGAGCTGGGATCTAGCTGAAAGGGTATCCCAAAGCAGGCTGGAAAGCAGAATGCTTAGGGTTCACTGGAGTGGGAGGTGTGAATGGGAAGGTATATGGATGCAAGGCTGGGAAGTGAACATCTGAGTTTTTGGATGGCAGTGTGCATATACTTGGGGGTTAGCTGTTAAACTGTTCTCTCAAAGCAATTCCTTATTGAGAGAAGCATTAATGTTGTGGAAAGACTGGCTCTGGAGCCAAGGGATGAAATCCCAGTTCTGATGCTACCTTTCTAAGCTGTCACTTAACCTTCTTGGCCTCAGTTTCCTCATCTGTAAAATGCAGGGTTAGACTAAATGATCTTGATGATCCCTTCCAACTCTAAGATTTTCTCCTTCATCCCTCCTCCCATGGTCACTTTCTATCTCACATTGTCTTGGCTTTTCCTCTCCACCAGAATTCCTTATTCTGCTGCAGCTGCTGCTACTTCACCTTGGAGTCCCGGTGTGGGGCTCTCCACAATCCCCCTTCTGTGATAGCCACATCCTGGAGAGGTACATCCTTGAGGCTAAAGAAGCACAGAATGCTACGGTAAGGCCCCACCCCAGGGGAAACACAGTCCAAGCCCTTTTGAATAGTAGTTGCTTAATAAATATTTGTTGAATTGTTGAACCCAAAGTTCACTTCCTAGCCCACCAATCCTGGAAATCCTCCCTATCCTCCACCCAAGTCTAGACAAGACCATTATAACTGGTGGTCAGATTCCTTCAGAGAAACAGCTGTATAAAAGAGGGAGAGCATGTATGGGAATGGGGGTGGCGGTGTGTAGAGTAGATAGCCACTATGTTATATTCATGTGAGGAAAAAATAGGAACCAGGAGGTAGAAAGCATTGGTGGAGAACATTTTGGCGGAGATTAACTGAGTCAGAAAAAGAACCCTCCTTAGTGTGGGAATTTACTACAAGCTACCCGGATTCACAGACGAGGAGTTGGGGAAACAGTCATAAGCCTGGCATGGAGGAATTGGAGAGCAGTAATAGAGTGCTTCAGTTGTCCGGACATCAACTGGAACAAACTCTGCCAAAAAGAAGGACAACTAAAAATCTGTTGACTCGGCTTGATGATAATTCCAGCTTTGAAAAGGTCTCAGGGAAGGAAGGCAGAGAACTCAGTACAATGAAGCTTGTGGAGCTTCGTTTGCCTAAGGACTTAGTTTGACAAACAGGACCTGGGTTTGATCCTTATTACCTGGGTGACTTTATGCAAGTCATTTAATCCGCCTGGGATCTCAGTTTGTGACATGAAGGAGTTTGACCAGATTACCTCTAAGGTTCCTTCCAGATCTCTGATCCTATGATGGGACGGGGACCCATTGTTAAACTGGATAAGAACCTGGAAACCCTGACCTGTTGCATTGGGGGGTTGGGGTATTTTAGGTAGCCTGCATGGAAGATTGCAGCCTGGGAGAGAACATCACAGTCCCTGATACCAGGGTGAACTTCCATACCTGGAAGAAGATGGAGGTAAGACTCTGTGCTTTCTTCCATGCTGACTTGGGGAAATGACCTCAGGATTTTGTCTGTTGTTTTTTTTTTTTAAGGACATAGCCAGGGGTAAAAGGAACAATGATAGAGAAAATTCATTGTTGGGTAGTGTAAGGATTGAGCTGGAGTAAGCCAGGAGGGGTGATAATGAGGAATTGTACTTACTGTAGTAAGAGATCCAGTGAGAATCAAGAAGAATCGAGGAATTTTCAGGATTTTGTAACTGATTGGATCTGAGAGACAAGAGAGAATGAAGAGTCAAAGATAACCCCAGGGTTACTACAAAGATAGTAACTGAAGTTAAAAAGAGAAAATTTGGAGAAAGAGAAGTTCCATTTTGGATATGTTGAGTTTGAAAGACTTCTGGGACATTAAAATAGAGATTTCCTATCAGAAGTTGAGGATATTCATCCTCCAAAAAGTCAGGGCTGGAGATAAAGATTAGGGAGTCATCTGCATGGAGGGGGTAGTTGAACCTATGGTACTCAATGGAGCTACCAAGGGAAAGAAAAGAAGGGAGGGGAAGGTAAAGAAGGTGAGAGGAGAGACCTGGGGACAAATCCTTAGGAAAATATCCACATTAAGGAGTCAGGAAGAGGATGAGAATGAGTATCTCCTTCCACTGAAAGAGAGAGAGAGAGAGAGACAGAGAGAGAGAGAGAGAGAGAGAGAGAGAGACAGAGAGAGAGAGACAGAGAGAGACAGAGAGAGAGAGAGAGACAGAGAGAGAGACAGAGACAGAGACAGACAGAGACAGAGAGAGACAGAGACAGAGACAGAGACAGAGACAGAGAGAGCTCTAAAAAGCCAGGAGGAAAACCAATCATATGGAATCTCTCAAGCCAAGTAAGGAAATATTACCTGGTAGAAGTCAATTGGGTCTAAAACTGAGAAGTCAAAAAGAATGAGGACTCAAGAAAGACCTTTGGATTTGGTGATTAGTAAGTCATTGGTGACCTTTGAAAGGGTAGTTTAGAAGAGTAGTGGGAGCAGAAGCAAGATTGTAAGGGATTGAAGAGACAGTGGGTAGTAAGGAAGTGGAGGAACTCTATATAAACAACTTTTTCAAGAAGTTTAGCCATGATGGGAAGGAGCGATATGGAACGATAGCCAAGGGTCTTAAATGGTTGCCGATATAAGGGAGCTGGTGGACAGGAAGAGATTCAAGATACATGCAAGAGAAGAGATAAAGATGCTCACAGGGAAGAGAAAAAGAGAGGCCAAGAAAAAGAAAATGCTTGAACACTGAGGCAGAGATAAGGCAAGGGCAGAGAGGAGGCCAAAGCTATTGGTGGAGGAGATGAAAATAACTTTAGGTTAGTCTGACTCTCTTCTTTCTCTTTAGATGGGGCAGAAGGCAGGGGAGGTCTGGCAGGGGCTGACCCTGCTCTCCGAAGCTGTTCTAAAAGGGCAGGCCTTGCTGGCCAACTCCTCCCAGACACCAGTAGCTCTAAAGCTCTTTGTGGACAAAGCTGTCAGCAGCTTGAGAAGTCTCAGATTCCTGCTTCGAGGACTGGGAGCACAGGTAAGGGTAGTTTGGTGGAACCACCAGGAATCAGGAGGACTGGGAACAAACTTCATTGGAACCGTGAAATTTGGAAACTCACCTCTGGGCCTTTGTTTCTTCCCTCCATGAAAAAGGGAGAAACTCTCTGCTCCCACTTGCCCTCCTAAGAGTCAACCAAAGCTCCAATTCTACCCCAGAAATTTTTCATTTGTAGGGTGCAGGTAGTTCACTAGACCTTTTCTCTCTCCTTGCCAGGAAGAAACTGTCTTCGTTCCAGATGCCCCAACAGCAGTTCCATTTCGTACCTTCACTGTTGGAACCATGGATAAACTTTTTCGAATCTACTCTAATTTCCTACGGGGAAAGCTCAAGCTGTTTTTGAGGGAAGCCTGCCAAAGAGAAGAGAGGTGACTAGTTGCTCCCCCACCTCTACTTTAGGCACATCCACCAACGCACCCTACTCAATGATACTGCTTGGGTCTATCTGTGCCATCACCGCTACCAGCACTCTCCAGAGGAACGAAGCAATCAGTGCCAGCTAGCTCATGGACACACCAGTGCCAAGGAAGATGCCTGAAGAGCAGGAGAAACTGATACTCAACTCTGAGTCCCAGGGCTATCACAATGCCAAGACAGAGAACTATGAGCTGAAGAAATCCAGCTCTAAATTGAGCCACTAGAGGAAAATACCTTAATTCATCTTGAAGACACAATGATGCCACTGTAGAAGTTTGGGGGAAGTGTGCTCCTATCTGGAGTTACAGACCAGGGAAGAAGCATTCAGGAGCTTAGGTGGCAAATAACCTGTTCCCCAGACCTGGCTAATTCACACGTTAGCCAAAGACTAATAGCTTGATGTAAGGGTGGAAGAACAGCAGAGATAGAATGGGGTCCCAGATAGGGGTATCCCTGATCTCATTGGTGTCCAAATTTTTTTGTTGTTGTCTTTATTTTTAATATTTAAGAACCTAACAGCCAAGAATGAAAAACACCAAATGTGTCTCGGCTTTTCTGTTTTCCCCTTTGATCCTGACTTCTAAAAAAAAACAAAACTGTACTGCCTCCTCCATTCTCTGGGTCCTGCCCTGGCCTGCAGCCCTGGGAAGCATGGAGGTTACAAGGGTCAAGCCCTACGTGCTGCCTCATCCCGCCTGCCTGACTTCTTGACCCTACTGGGCCTGAAGCCATAGGCTCCACCACTGTTGGTCAATAACCTGTCTCTACTCAAGGTTGTTCCCCAGGTAGCAGCTGCCAATTTCTGGCGGGAGAAGCCTTTAAAGGGAATGAGGGGGTGGGAAGAGCGCTAACTCGTGGCTAGAAAAGCACTCATGGGGGGCGGTGGGGGGCAGCTCCCAGTTCAAGGCAACTAGACACTTCCTTTGCTGCTTCTCCTCCCTAGACCCTAGACTTTGGCTCTACCTCTAATCTCTGCCACCGTTCTAGAACCCAAGCATCCCAGTATCAAGTTATACTACCTACCTCAGTTTCCCTATGTCTAATTTAATGCAGAATTTGGTTTTCCAGCTGGTATTTTTCTCTTGCCCCCTAACATCTAATTTTCTCCTCAGGCATGATGGAGAAGAGGCTTTGGAATACAACCCCTCAGTACCCCAATTCTTTCCATATTCACTCCTCCACTATCCCCCCTCAAATTCCCTGTATTCTTTTTTAAAGCTGTATTGATGCCTTTTGCTGTTATATAATATAAATATATATAAAAGAATGATTTAAAATTTTAAATTTCATTGATATTTTTTTCTTTTTATAACACTTTCATTTACAAATAGCTCTCTACCCCTTTCCTTCCCCACCAAGGCATCACTTGTGGCAAATAATAAAGAGGAAAAAAGTAGTTTAGCAAAACTAATCAACATGTCAACATCAGACAATATAAACAACATTCCATGCCCACAGTCCCTAGTCTCTGCAAAGAAGGAAGGAAGATGTATTTTCTTATTTCTTCTCTGAAGGCTAAGCTTGATTCTTATAAACTTTTTTGTTCTATCCATTTATACTTTTGTAGTCATTACATCACATTCATTTCTGATTCATTTCCTTCCCTGCTCCCTTACCCAGTGAATCTTCTCTTGCAAAGGGGAAAAAAAAGGAGCAAAACCAACCAACACCAGTAAATTCTCCAACCGTAGTCCTTCAACAGAAAAGAGACAAGTAAATATCTTTATTCTTGGTTCCTACCTCATTTAACCTTGGGTAATCCTTCTTGAAACCCTACCCAGAAGTGATATTCTCAGCTACCCACTCAGATGCTATTACCAGATTGGATCCAAGTATTGGAACTTGGGGACATATACTGTCCAACTCATCGACTGTACCTGTTTTCTTTTAAAAAATGAAAGAGATCAGCCCTATAAATACTTAAGTGGAAAAGATGGTTAGAAATCCCCCAAAAAGGAGGTTAAGAAGAAATGGGAAATGGGATAGAGGAGGTGAGTGAAGGGTACTGAAACAAAGAAGTAAAAGGATACTGTCTTGAATCCCCCTGATGGTTACCCAAGTCCCCTGTGCAATGCTGGCCTCTGCTGGTCCAGTAGGGAAATGTTATAGGAATCAATCGATTAGTCAAAGAAGCATTTATTATATGTGCCAAGCACTAGGGGGACAAAGAAAAAGAAAAAATAATCCCTGCCCTCAAAGAACTTACGTTTGAATGAAGAAGATGACATGTTCATAAACAGATATACATATAGTGTAAATAACAAGTATTATTATTAATAATAGTACAAAGTAACCTTTGAGGGGAAGGCTTCCTGCATTAAGATAGCATTTGAGCTGAATCCTGAAGAAAGCTAGAAATCTTAAGAGATGAAGGCAAAGGGGGAAAATGCAGGAACCACATTTAAACCTGGTATTCTGTGCCTAGTCACCTGAATCTTTCCAGCCAATTCTTTCCTCACCTAGTCTCTATTCCACTCCTAAGGACCCAGATACTCACCCTGCCAGTTCCTTATACTTTATCTCTCAGGATTCAAGTACTCTGACTCCAGGTTTTGTCTTTTTTCCATCTAATTAATAAATCGACAGGATAATACAAATTACATATATGTTTGATGTTATTGACTTGCCTCAAGTAGCTAACAACCTAGTTGGCATGGAAAAACAAATATGAGCAAATGAATTAAGAATAAAAGATAGCATATGACTGAATTGTAGTCTACTGCCACTGCCCTGGACTCCCTTCTTTTAACCTCCTGTGAAGGTTAGATGAATGAGCAATACTTTTCACTTCATCCTTTCTGGGAGTAGGAGGAGCTGAATCCTCCCAAACCAGGCTTGTCTCCACCTGGGGATTTGCCTTTCAGTGGACTTCTCTAGCTACAGATCTTTTTTTTCATATTCTTTTTCTCTCTGGAAATTAGCCCCAAGTGTCCGTGTTCAATTGACCTGGTAAAGTGAGGAACAAAGACTTGGTTATGTTCAGAAGCAATAGCCTAGATCTACTGAGATTCCTTCCTCTACTAATTTGGAGAGTTTTTTTAATGCAGATTCTTAATATGGGCTATTAATAAAATTAATAGCTCATCAACTCTTTCTTCCTCCCCCTCCTCCCAATCCATCTCTGATGCTAAACTGAGAAGGATACTTCCTAGCCAATTAAATTCTGCAAGAGTTCCACAGCCCCATTTTCCATCTATGAATGCATTTAATTGTATACACAACAAATGAGATTATGAGATTGATGTTATTCTTTCACTAAAGAAAATACGACTTAAAGTATTATTGAAATGGTAAGGAATAGCTTTAAATAGGTAACTTTGAATTCAAACTTCTTTTCAGATAAAAAAAGAGAAGGGAATATATAATAAAGAAAGTAGAAAGAAGAAGGTATTCCATTAGCTTCTTGGATTCTTGGCAGGGTGAATGTTCATTAAGTACAGGATTTGTCTCTCACTCTGGTCATTGCTGTCCTTTCTCCCTCTGGTGGACGAAGATGCTAGCTATCTTGGTGGAGCCTGGACAAATTTAACACTATTCTCTGCATATGCTGCCCACCTGTCTCTATGTACCCCCTCTGCCCGCACCCCAACCAATATCCCTATACAAATTCATCAAAAAACTATCCAGGTTGCCTGGCAGAACCATGTTCTGTCATCCATGCTATGCCATCATTCTGTAAATTAGGCAGAGAAGCAAAAAAATGAACTCCAGTATTCTACTAGGATTTGGAATTTCAATGTCCCTTTTGGAATTGGTTGTGATAGAGTTAGGTTTGGCAGCTGGAATTGTGTAGCATAGAACCAAAATACACCAATACATAAGAGAGCAAAGATGATAAACCCAAATATACATCAACAATATATACAGTAGTTCTTGTCAATATAGCTGCCTGAAAGAGAGACAAGTCCCAAACTCCCTTATAGCTAGCCTAGTGGAAAAAGAAAACACAACCAAAACTGAAATTCTGCACTTGACAGAATGACAACCAAGAAACCTAATATACTACAGTTAAGTGATTTTTTCTGCCTCAGAACTGCACAAAGTTAAACAGAAGGCCGTGGGCAATAGACCTACCCCCAAATCTCTAGTCATCACATATGCCTCCTAGCCCAAGCAGGACTGGAAGAAGAGGAGAGGTCTTCCTTGAGAAAGCCCCAGTGAGATGATTACCATTGAAATAGAAGAGTGCTTCATTAAGGTAGAAGAGGTAGGACTGCCCAGGCCCAGAGGTTATGAGTTATCACCTCACGCCTACCAGATTGGCTAATATAAAAGAAAATGATAAATGTTGGAGGGGAAGTGGAAAATTGGGTCACTAATACATTGTTGATGGAGTTGTGAACTGATTCAGTCATTCTGGAAAACAATTTGGAACTATGCCCAAAGGACTTTGACTCATCAATATCCCTACTGGGTCTGTATGGCAAAGATTTAAAAAAAGGGTGGGGGAGACCTATTTTGTACAGGGTATTTATAGTATCTCTTTTTGTGATGGCAAAGAATTGGAGATTGAGAGGATGCCCATCAGTTGGGGAATGACTCAACCAGTTGTGTTTTATGATTGTAATGGAATATTATTGTGCTATAGGAAGTGATGAACAGGCAGATTTCAGAAAAACCTAGAGAGATTTACATGAACTGATGCAGAGTAAAGTGAGCAGAACCAGGAGAACATTGTACATAGTAACAGCAACATTGTATGATGAGCAACTTTGAATGACTTAGCTCTTCTCAGCAATAAAATGATCCAAGACAATCCCAAAGGACTTGTGATGAAAAATGCTGCCCACCCCCAGAGAAAGAACTGATGGAGTCTTTTTTAAAAATTTTTTTATTTTTAGTTTACAACACTCAGTTCCACAAGTTTTTGAGTTCCAAATTTTCTCCCCCTTCTTCCTCTTCCCCCTCCCCCCCCAAGACGGCATGGAATCCAATATATGTTCTACGTATACCTTGGCATTAAACTTATTTACACAATACTCAAGTGGCAAAGAAGAATTATGATCAATGGAGTGAATCATGAGAAAGAAGAAACAAAACCAGAAAAAGAAAAGAAAAAAAAAGAGAGAACAAATAGTTTGCCTCAATCTACATTCAGACTCTGTAATTCTTTCTCTGGATATAGATAGCTCTTTCCATCATGAGTCCTTTGGAGCTGTCTTTGAACCTTGTATTGCTGAGAAGAGCCAAGTCTATCAAAGTTAGTCATCACAGAAGCAATATGTCTGTGGTTGTGTACAGTGTTCACCTGGTTCTGCTTCCCTCACTCAGCATCGGATCACGTAGGTCTTTTCAGGTTATTATGAAGTCCATATGTTCCCCATTTCTTATGGCACAATAGTATTCCATTACATTCATATATCACAACTTGTTCAGCCATTCCCCAATTGATAGACATCCCCTTGATTTCCAATTCTTTACTACCACAAAAAGAGCTGCTATAAATATTTTTGTACATAGAGATCACTTTCCCACTTGTGTGATCTCTTTGGGATACAGCCCTAGAAGTGGTATTGCTGGGCCAAAGAGTATGCACATTTTTATAGCCCTTTGGGCATAGTTCCAAATTGCTCTCCAGAATGGCTGGATGGGTTCGCAACTCCATCAACAATGCAACAGTGTTCCAATTTTCCCACATTCTCTCCAGCATCTACAATTCTCCTGTTGTGTCATGTTAGCCAATCTGACAGGAGAGACAATGGTACCTAAGAGTTGTTTTGATTTGCATCTCTCTAATCAATAGTGATTTAGAGAGTTTTTTCATATGACTACAGATATCTTTAATTTCTTCCTCTGAAAACTGCTTGTTCATATCCTTTGACCATTTATCAATTGGTATTATCAACTGGACTTGTATTCCTATAAATTTGACTCAGTTCTTTGTATACTTTAGAGATGAGGCCTTTGTCAGAGATACTGGTTGTAAAAATTCTTTCCCAATTTTCTGCTTCCCTCCTAATCTTAGTTGCATTGGCTTTGTTTGTACAAAAAACTTTTCAATATGACATAATCAAAATTATCCATTTTGCATTTCTTAACATTCTCTATCTCTTGTTAGGTCATAAATTCTTCCATTCACCACAAATCTGACAGGTAAACTATTCTTTCTTTCTTTCATTCATTTCTTCCTTCCTTCCTTCCTTTCTTTCCCAAAATGAAAAATATGGAAATATATTTTACATGATTGCATATATATAACCTATATCAGATCGCTTACCATTTCAGGGGTGGGAGGGAGAGGAAAGGAGAGAGAGGATTTGCAACTCAAAATAGAAAAAAAAACCTGAATGTCAAAAATTGTTTTTACATGTAGTTGGGGAAAAATAAAATATTATTAAAAGAAGAAATATTAGATGAATATCAAAAGACTAAAAAAATAGAATAAAATGAAAGATATCCACTATCAAAAACTACTGACCTGGAAAATAGGACAAGGAGAGATAATTGAAGAATCACTGGACTTCTTGAAAAGCATATTGTTGTTTTTTTTAAAATCTGGACACTATATTTTCAGAAATTGTAATTGAAAATTTCCCATTGTAATACAATAATGAGCAGATGGATTTCAGAAAAACCTGGACTTACATGAACTGATGCTGAGTGAAGTGAGCGGAACCAGGTGAACATTGTACACAGTGACAGCAACATTGTGCGATGACCAACTTTGATAGACTTAGCTCTTCTCAGCAATGTAGTCCAAGACAATTCCAAAAGACTCATGTTGGAAAATGCTATCCACATCCAGAGAAAGAACTATGGAGTCTGAATTCAGATTGAAGCATGCTATTCTCTCTCTCTCTTTTTCCCTTCTTGTATTTTTTCCCTTCTGTTCTGATTCTTCTTTCACAACATAACTTAACGTCAAAATATGTTTAATATGATTGTACATATATAGCCTATATCAGATTGCTTGCCATTTTGGAGAGGGAGGAGGAGAAGGAGAAAAAAATTTGGAACTCAAAATCTTATAAAAGTGAATGTTGAAAACTAAAAAAAAAGAAACCAATCTTTTTTTTTTCTCTTTTTGCCTGTAACTATTCACTCAATTTCTTTTCTTGTCTTATTGCTACAGGTAGCATTTCTAGCAATATATCAAATAATAGTAGTGATAATGGACCTCTTTGTTTTACCTTTGATATTATTGAGAAGACCTTTAGTTTATCTCTGTTACTTATTGTGTTTCCTCTTGGTTTTAGGCAGATACTATTTGCCACACTGATTTCTTAATTTCACATTATTTCCTTTGCTTGTTAGGGTTTGTTTGTTTAACAGAAATGGGTGTTAAATTTTGTTTAAAAGTTTTTTTGTATCTACTGATACAATTATGTAATTTCTGTTATGTTACCATCCTATGTTATTGGTATACATCCAACTTGGTCATTGTGTCACACATCTTTTTGATACGAAGGTGGAAGCACTTTGCTATTATTTTACTTTAAATGTTTGTATTAACATTCATTAAGAAAATTGGTCTAAAATTTTCTTTCTCTGTTTTGTCTCTTTGTCATTTAGGTTGTCTTAGAAGGAATTTGATAGAATCCTTTCTTTTATTATTTTTGCAAACAGTTTACATCATATTGGAATCAGTTGTTCTTTGAATGTTTGAAAGAATTTGCTTGTAAATCCTTCTGGTGCTGGGATTATTTTCTTTGAGACTTTTTGAATTTCTTTTTCTGAGCTTGGGTAATTTAAATTCTCTATTTCTTGTTCTGTCAATTTTTGCATTTTGTATTTTTGTGACAATCATTTGATCATTTAAAGAATCAATTTTATTGCCACATAATTGGCCAAAATAGTTTTTAATAATATAATTTACTTCTCCATTTGCTATGAGTTTTCCTTTTCCCTTTTTTATGCTGGTAATTTGGCTTTCCTCTTTCTTTTCCTACAATCATACCAACTCATTTTTATCTATTTTACTGTTAAAAAAATAAAATTCCAGTTTTATCACTTAATTTTTCATTCAATTTTGCTAATCTCTTGTTTGAGTTTGAGAATTTGCATTTTGATGTTTACCTAGGTTTATTTTTAATTGTTGCTTTTTAGTTGTTTTTTTTAAGTTGCAAGTCAAATTTGTTAATCTGTTCTTTCTTCCTTTTGATGATAAAAGTGTTTAGAGATAAATTTTCCCCTAAAGATTGCTTTAGCTGCATCTCACAATTTTGTTAGATTGTCTCATTTTTTGTTATTTCTTTGGTGAAATGATCTGTTGGTTCTATAATTTGTTTTTTTGACTAACCACTTATTTAGCATTAAGTTATTCAGTCTCCAATTGATTTTAAAACTTTTTTAAAGGGCTCTTAATTGAATATAATTTTATTGCATTGTGGTCAGTAAAGGATGCCTTCATTATTTAATATTTTTATTATGTTATGGTTCATAAATGATGTAATAATGTAAATTTCCACCTTTTCATATTTATTTGCCATTTTTCCATGACTTCAGATAAGGTCCATTTTAATAAAAGCACTATGTGTACTTTGTATGTATTTTCTTTTGTGATCGCACCATAAAGTGTCATAAATCTTTTAGCTATAATTTTTTACAACATATTTATAATTTGATATCTCATCTTTTGCCTATATTTTTGTTAGATTTGTCCAACTCAGAGAGAAACATTAAAGTCTTCTGCCATAGTTGTGTTACTATATATAACTTTTTGAAATTTAATTAATTTTTCCTTTTTTAATTTAGATGCCATACCAGGAACATGTGAGTTTAATATCTATAATGGTTTGTCTTCTATGACTCTTTTAAGCATTATGTAATTTCCTCAGCTTATTATATTGTGAATTCTTATTTTTGCTTTGTGTAATAACATGATTGCCCTCTTGCTTTTTTGTATTCACCTTATGCACAATAAATTTTGTTCTGAACTCTCATTTTTAGATAATGTATGTCTTTGCTTTCTAATGTATTTCTTGTAAGCAATAGATTGTGTTTTTTTTTACCCAATCTGTCACCTTCTTTCATTTTATTGGATTTTTAAAAAAAACTTTTAAATTCTTTTAAAAGTTTAAATCCATTTAGAATTATGAGAGTTAGGGTTAGAAGATGGCATTGTGCTAGACCCAGATCCTCCCTCTCTCCCCCAAGCACTCTACCTGGGTTTTCTTAGAGATATGCCACTCTACTAGATCAAAGAAATGATAGCCTCTGGACACCCCCACCCAAACTAGGAATGCACAGAGGAAATCCTAGAGTCTTTTGAGATACCGGGATAGACAAGCCACAGCAGGTTGAAAGAGAAAAGCAGAGAGAGCTAGCTAGGCACAAGCAGCTGACTGTGGAACCTTCAGAGCAGTTCCAGAACATCTGGCCTGAGCTCTTCAGTGACCAAGAGCAGAAAAGCCCACACCTTCCTAAGGCCAAGGTTTCTGGAGAGTGACTTTGGGTTATTCTGGATGGTCAAGCATAGCACTACCTGCCCAAGCCGAAGACCACCATAGCCTGAACCTTCCCCAAAGTGACTGGCTGCCTGAGCCTGCTTCAGAGGGAGCAGATTCAGGGTATTCTATGCAGGTCTAACCCAGGACTCTCAAAAACAGAATCTGAGGCTAGACCAGTCCCAAAAGCTTGAACTCATCCCCATCTTAGCAGAAAAATCAACCTTGGGATATTGGAGTTAGGATCCAACATGGCACCAGTGCCCTCAACCAAACTTCAGGAGAAAAGGCCTAGGTAAAATCCAGCCTGAGCAGTCCCTGGAACCTATGATGAGAGCCCAACATGAAGATAACTCCTGAATTCAGCAGCAAGGGGGAAGGACCACAGTTGGAGCTTACAGTAGTGAGAGGTCCTGTGATAGGAGGGGGTACCCAGGTAGAGCCTAGCACCAAAGCACCCCCAGAGTCCCTTTAAGTAGGGGCCTAGCCTGGGCCACTATACTTGATTGGATGGACCCTGCCCACACCATTCAGTTCTGTGTCTTGACTTAAACACAGATTCGAAAACAGATTTCCTACCACATAAGCAAACCAAAGAAAACTGAATGGTATAAGGAAATACCTTATTTTGAGAGACACTCAGGGGGTCCTCTAAACCCTGAAGAGAATAGTGACCCCACAGCAAGTCTAGGTAAAATCTCAATTTAAAAAATATCTTGGCCAGAGGTACTGCAGAAGTACCTGGAGGAAATGAAAAAAGAGATATCAAACAGAAAAGATGGAAGGGAGAAAATGTAAGGAAAACTGACACATTAGAACAGAAGGTAGGAAGTGAATGCTTTGAAATGCCTCAAGAAATGAATGCCTCAAAAATTAGAATGAGCCAGACAGAAAGCAACTTATCAACGATACAAGAAGAACCAACAAAACAACAAAAAAGAGGAAAATCTTAAAATGAATATTGAAATCAACTGACCTGGAAAACAGATCAGGAAAAGACAGCCTAAGAATTAGTAGACTCCAAAAATCATTATCAGAAAAGAAGGTATAGATGGTATATTTCAGGAAATTATAAAAGAAAATTGTCTAGAACTCTAAGAACTAGAAGTCAAAATGAAACTAGAAAGAATCTACCAGTCCCCTCTGGAAAGAAACCCCAAAATGAAAACTCCCAAGAACATCAAAACCCAAATCTGGAGTTTCTAGGTCAAAGAAAACAACCAACCAACCAAAAAGGAGTATCTACCAAGAAGCCACAATAAGGATTCCACAAAATTTAGCTGATACCAGCACAAATAAAAGGAAAGCTTAGAATACAATATTCCAAATATTCCAAAAGGCAAGAGATAAAGAACTACAACTAAGGATAACCTATCTGACAAAACAGTATAATACTGGGATAGAAAATTTTCAAGCATTACTGGGGAAGTGACTAGAATTGAGTAGACATTTGGAAATGGGAATTCAGATGTCAAGGGGAACAAAAAGGTATATATGTTTGTATAATTGAAAGGGACTATGTGGAGATTCCCACATACAGGGAAGATAGGTCGTGCAGTGGATAGAGCACTGAGCCTGGAGCTGGAAAGACTTGAGTTCAAATTCAGCCTCAGACACTTAGTAGCTGTGTGACCCTGGGCAAGTCACTTAACCCTGTTTGCTTCTATTTCCTCATCTGTAAAATGAGCTGGATAAGGAAATGGCAAATCACTCCAGTATCTTTGCCAAGAAAACCCTAGACAAATGGCTGAACAACATGTGGAAATTAAGTGTTTACATATTAATGAGGGATAAAGAACAAATGTCTTCACTAATGTATAATGCAACGTAATGTAATACAACACAACATAATTATATTTTACACAGTATACTATACATGTAATATATACACAATACATAATTGTAACGTAACTGAAATAGTAGTCAAAAATGTAATTTTAAAAGAACATTTGAGAATAAAGTGTTTACATAACATATGTGCAATATATCATATTATGCTGTATTATACTATATCTTATCACATAATTAACTAAACATCATAGAGAAGAAAGGTTCAAATGCCAGGGAGTCTGTGGGTAGTTTTTTTTTTCTATTTTTTAATGGTCTTAGAAGAAAACAAAAATGGTAGAGACAAAGGATTACATTGGGAAAGAAAGGAGGAAGAAGGGGCAGGAAAACACTATTACATAAAAAGATGTATAAAATGAAGAATATATAGTCATGGAGGAAGGAGTAGGGGGGAATAGGTATCCAGTGAATGTCATGTTCGTCTAAACCAGAAAAAAGACTGAGCAAAACTGTGTGTCTATATGCCCACCCACATTCGCTAGTGCGCATGCATGCACACACACACACACACACACACACACACACACACACTGGAGCATTTGAATTTCCTTCATATATGAATGTCTTCCTTTTTGCTACTTGTAAAATTTGTTGTCATTAAAATTGTCAAATTTAACCACTAGATGTCTTGGATTTTGAAATATAAGATATGTTGTTGCTTTCCCTTGAGGTCATGTGAAGATCCTTTTGATTTGTGCTTTGTTTTCTGTATTCAGAATTACTAGACATTTTCTTATATTGTGTATTATTTCTTACATTCTGGTGTTCAGATTTTTTGACTTATCATGTTGTTCTGGAAGACTGTGACTCTTAGGTTGTAGCTACGCAACCTAAGATGTCTTCAAAATCAATGGCTTTTGCTTGTATGGAGATCATGTATTCTTTTAACATTATTGCTTTTTGCTTTCCTTTTTCATTTTCCTTTTCCAAATTGTCCTTCATTTCAGAATATTTGTATTCTCAATCTGGTGTTCTAAAGAAAGCAAAATTTGAATCAAGTTTTTCTATTATGCTAATTATTTCTGCTATGTAGTTGTTAAATTCTGCCATTTATTCTCTTCTGACTTTATCTCAAGGTTTTTCACTTCTCTGTTAAAACATTATGGAACAGTTTGCTACAAGATTTATTTAGAGAGGTTTGTAATCTTTTGGATATTTTGGTACTCATCTTCCCTTGTAGTTTTAGTGTCTTCTTTGTTGATTTTTCTGCTGGTGCTCTAGGTTTCTAACTGAATTTTCTCTTTCTTGAAATCTTTGGTGCTTTTTTTAAGCCTTGTATTTCCTCATCACTCACTTTGCTGGTGAGTTTACCCTGAGGCATGCACACACATGTACTCTGTGTGTATATGCATGTGTGTGTGTGTGTGTGTGTGAAAGAGAGAGTGTACACATGGCAAGGACAAATAAGGAGAATAGAGGAATGAGGGAAGAGGAGAGTGAGGCCTCTGGGTTGAGAGTTCTCCAAGAAAGGTCCATTTTTTTTTATCCCCTATGTCTGGAATGGCTCCTTCATTATCTCAATTCAAAAGCTCCCTTTACAACCCAATCTTCCCTTCAATCTAAGGACCCTAAGTGCTCCCATTATTTCCTACCCAAATGGCCTTAATCATTCTCTAAATTTATGTCTTCAGAGAGGCTCAGTCTGTAGAACCTTTGCAAGAATGATGAATTGTGTCAGGAGCAGAAAAGAGACCACTTTACCTGCAAATGTAAATTGGTTAGTGGGGAGAGCTCTTTTCTGAGTCCCCTCAAGTATAGCCCAAGTTTCAAGTCTGGAACACTTGAATAAGACCCTTCCTGTTGGAGAGAATGAATACCAGATATTGCCTGCCTATGTGAAGGACAGAGCTGATATAAGAATTTTGGGGAGTCTGAAGAAATTCTCCTTTTCTTCTTTGAACTTGGTTGATGAACTTGGTTCCAGACTTTCTTTGGAACTGACTCCAGATGGAGAAAAAAAAGACATGTAGGAGACTTTGATGTCAAGTTGAGAGATGAAGGGTGAAAGAAAGGGGAGCAGGGGATATTACTCTGACCTTTGAGGTTCCAGACAAAGACCACTATTATTTCTCACCTCCAGTCCCACTCCAACCTTAGTAACCTTTCCTTAGCTGATGCTGCCATTTGACCTTCCTTAGACCTACTTCTCAACATGTTACTGATTTCCAGTTTGTCTTCATAGATACTTCAGGGAATTTCCCCTTGTGTGGGATCAGGGTTTCTCTTTCAGTTGAGCTATCTTGGTCCTAGTGGGAAAACTCACTCACTCTGTGTATTTTCTGGTTAATTCTAATCTGTATAACTTCTTCAATTTCTGTTTGCTAGCTGCTTGGATAAATGGATTTACCAGCTATTCACTATTTGTGATGGTCTTTTGTGTAATAAGCATTTGATGGGAAGGAGTTGAACCCATGGATATAATCTTGGGTTAACCCCTTCTCTTTCAAGGGAAAGTTGCTTGGACCTAAAACAAACATTTCTTTAGATCAGCAATATATAAAGAAGTAGGTAGATGCAATTTTCATCCTATATGTCTCTCTCATTTGGAGAAGAGATTGTTCAGTTTCATGACTTCTTCTCTTGCTCCCCTCCAGGCAGGAATCATCCTTACATTACCCAACTTCCCCTGCAAGTGTGAACCTACTTATCAAGGAGAGCTTTTTCTCTAAACCCCAGGAGGTCCCTAAACCCTCAGGTGAAAACATTTCCCCAAGATTTTCCAGCCCTCAAACTTTGTTCCTATCAGGAACTTTAAAACTATATTTCTCATGAGTTTAGGGATAGCAATAAGCTTCCAGATGGTAACTTAAAGAGGATTATAAGAATTATAATTCCATACACCTCCTTCTTCTTCCCTTTACCAAATTCTTTTCTCTTTTTCCCTTCCCTAAATCAAAGAATCCTAGTTCAGTCTTCCACTGTCAACTAAGTCTCTACTTCACCAGTTGAAATTTATGTCCCCCCATTCCCTATTACCTATCTGCTGACTCCTCTTTTTCCCATTTCTACCTACTGAGGACTAAAATTTCAATGAGCTACCAGATGACAGCCCAGGCCAGAGGATCAGCTGAATAAGGAGGCCACCAATGATATTGTAACTACTACATGTTCTGAAGCATGAAGAGCCTCTCAACCCAAACCCCACGACAACTTCAACACTTAACAAGCCACTGGGACTAATATCTCTCCTAGACAAAGAACTAATGCTTCTAGAGACTGATAGGAAATGTTTTCCTGGTGGGTTGGGAACAAGAGAACTAAACAGAGCAGAGTGTCTCCTTACTGATTCTTCCTACCCTTCAACTCAGTTCAGTTCGACAAATATTTATTAAATGTTTGCTATATCAAGGGCTCCAAAGTGCTGAGAATACAAAGATAGTTAAAACACTTTACTTTCAAGAGGTTTAAGACATAATGGGGGATAAAAGAGGTAGGGATGTATAGTGGAAAGAACGCTGGATTTGGACTCAAAACACCTGGATTTGAATTCTAATCCTGCTATTTTTTTTTCCCTTAATGTGTATGACTTTGGGAAAGTCACTTTACTTCCCCAGACCTCAGTTCCTCTGTTAAATGAAGGGATTGGACTAGATGATATTTAAGTTTCTTTCTAGCTCTGAGTACTATGGTCTTACATATATGAATTAATATCCCTCAGTCCCCAGACTACATCAACCAACCTCACTACCCTGCTGGTGAATGCTGATGCATACTGCAGTAGTCATACTAGGTATGGCCAGTATCTATATCTACAGGAAGAGCATGAAGATAATCAGGGAAACAAGGATGGACCAAGGAAATGAGGTTAGAGGCTCGGCTTGGGGAGTCCCATCAACTTGCCTTTGTGTCTATTCCCTACTTTCTAACAGGAAAGAAATTCAAATCAAACACAAAGAGGGTGACAAAAATTAGACCTGGAAGGTCCTTAAATAGGGTTAGAGAGCCAAAGGTTGGGTGCCAGGTGCCTCCTTCATATATTGCTCCTAAGTGCACCATCAGGATCATTAAGTTCTGAGTATGGAAAATAAAATATTTATTTATGAAACATGGCTCTTTATATCGTTCTGGAAGAGATATGAATATGTAATTCAAGTCTGGGGTGTTAGGAAAGAGAGTTCTTCATCTAGAAACATATATTATATATAAACATATGTATATATAACCTAAGGATATATGCATATATGCATATGTATATGTGTACACATGTGCACACAGGTATACACACATGTATGCACAATACATATACCTGATATCAAAGTTCCTAAATATGTCTGCATATATGTGCATATATATCTATATGTACATGTATATACACATATGTATACAGAGAGATTTATATGTATTTAGGAACTTTGATATCAAATTGGGGGACGAGGAAAGATGTTAGAAGAAAGGTAGAGTATGAGGAGGAGAAAAAAGGTGGAGCAAAGCCTTAGACCCCAGTAACCTTTCCATTTGACCTGTCCTAGACCTGCTTCCCTCAAGAACCCAGCTATCCCTGACCTCCCCAGTCAGAGGTAGTCGACTGTGATTCTGAGAAGGGGGGTCAAAGGCCAGATCGGACACCACCCTGATCACAGTATTGATTACCAGATAGCGAGATATTCCCCCTCTCCCTCTGAAGGGAAGCATGCCTCTAATCCCTCATTCCTCATCTCCATTGCTCTAAAAGTTTTGCTAGTTGCTATGGAGACTGGGAAATAAGCCCTCGATGAAAAGAACCTGAGCTCAGGTCAAGGGTATCAAGACTATCTGAGCCAATTTTACAGACCCTGGGCATCCTACTTCCACACCTCGAAGTCCTGGGCTAGCCTTCAGCTCATGCCACCTCACAGTCACAAAGCTCTTTGCTTTCTGCTTCCTTCTGCTGATCTCCACCATCCCATATTCAGGTACAAAGAGGGGGCAGCCATCCAACTCTTGGATGGAAAGGGTAGCTAGGAATAGGGTTAAGAGGAAGGATATATGCATCCTGATGTAAGATGCTGCCCACTTACACATGGGAACAGTATGATTGTTGAAAAAGTAAAAAAAAGAAAAAAAGACATTGGTGTAAGAAAAAAAGATAAAAATCAGCTTGTGAAGAAACAGATGAAGTGTTGAGGAGAGACACTGATTGTTCTGAAGACCAGATAGAGAACTGCCCTCACAGATGAACTACTGAAAGGACCTGTTTGAATGCAGATGAAGGATTGAGATAAAGATGGCTGCAGGCCACTGTGGTCCATCAGTTCATTTGTATATGGCTATTTTAGAGTTTTGAGGTTTATAGCTGAAAATATTACAAACCAATTAAGTGTTTGGAGAATGCGAGGGAAAATATATAAGTGCTAGTGAATTAATATTATACAGGGGGAAAAAGCATTTATTCAGTGAGGCACTAAGAGCAGCTAGTTGGCCCAGTGGGTAGAGTGATGGACCTAAAGACTCATCTTCCTGAGTTCAAATCTGGCTTCAGAGGTTTACTAGCTAGTGACCCAGGTTTTTTTTTTTTAACTCAGTTTGCTCATCTGAAGAAAGAAATGGCAAACCATTCTAGTATCTTTGCTGAGAACAGTCCAAATGGGGTCACAAAGAGTTGAATACGACTAATAGACTAAATAACAACTTCCTTCCTACCTTGAGGTTCCCATGCTCTATACACTGCGTTCCCTTTTCTCAGAAGGATTTTTTGAGTTTTACCTCCTAAAGATGGTTCATTGCACTAGAGCCTCTGATTTGAGGCATTAGGAACTGTTAAGAATCTAAGAAGAGATGGGGCAGCTAGGTGGCGCAGTGAGTAGAGCACTGGCCCTGAAGTCAGGAGTTCAAATTTGGCCTCAGACACGGGACACACTTACCAGCTGCGTGACCTTGGGCAAGTCACTTAACCCCAATTGCCCTGCCTTCCCCCTTAAAAAAAAAAAAAGAATCCAAGAAGAGGAGATATGGGAGAGTATAGCATGTCATAAAAAGAAAGGTACAGAAAACACTGAAGGCTTCTGAGATGGTTTCAGAGGTTTTGTTGGGAACTTTCTGATCATCCGAAAGGAACTGCCTCGCTGATTGGCATGAAAGTAATGAGCTAGGAGCCAGCCAGGTTTGTGTCGTGCAGATTGCTTCTGAAGGGACCAAGGACCATCAAAGTCTGCAGTCCAGAGCTGTGAGTTGCCCTGAGCACTCAGGATTTCCCCACTTGGGTCTCCCTGATAGGTTTCTTTAAATGTTTCCTCTCTCCCCAACAGACACCGCATGATATTCCAAATCTAGGCTCCCCAGACCTGGAATGCTCTCCTTGTTTTAAGTCCCAAGTAAAGACTTAGAAGATTATCTTCGCCATTATTCTCCATATTCTTTTCCTAGACCTACCAACGCCTAAGCCCCTAAGCCAGTGGTCCTTAACCTTTTTTTTTTTCATGTCATGCACTCCTTTGGAAATCTGGTGAAACTAAATGAGCATGGATCACCTTCCCAAAAAACTTTTGTTGTCTTCATTCATAACTAAAATCCCACCTTCAACAAGAAACCTTCTAGAGTTCTTACTTCCATTTAGTTCTTATTTATCCTGTATATGGCTTGCTTTGTATATATTTATTTGTATGTTAGATTATAAGCTACTCGAGGGCAGAAACTGGCTCTTGCCTTTTTTTTGTATCCCCAGTGCTTAGCACAGTGCGTGGCACATTATAATAAATATAAATGAATAAATAAATAAAAATAATAATGACCATTTTGTTGCTGTAGAGTTGTTTTAGTTATGTCTGACTGTGACCTCATTTGGGGTTTTCTTGGCAAGGATTCTGGAGTGGCTTGCCATTTCCTTCTCCATTTTATAGATGAGGAATTGAGGCAAACAGGGTTAAGTGACTTGCCCAGGGTCGCACAGCTACTAAAGCTGAATTTGAACTCAGGACGATGAGTCTTCCTGATTACAAGCTCTGTGCTCTATCCACTGTGCCACTTAGCTGCCCTAATGGCTACTTAATAAATGTTTACTGATCGATTGTGACCCAGATTTATCGATGGGTTGATATCTTCATTATTTCTGCTTTTGAGTTTTGTTTCTACTTTATTGTTTAGCAAACGTTTTATGTTTAAGACTTAATAGTGTCAGGATGACTATTTTCTTGGGGGCTCAGGTGTTATGGTGAGTAGTAAAAGAGTCTCTTCCCTGCACATACTCATACCAAGGTTATCCCTAGAACCTTGAGAATAGTGTTATGGTAGTTGTGACTGTCTCTGGGAACCTCAAGTCTGTCAGTGTAAATCCAAGTTGGGTTAGCTGTACCAAGAATAGAGGGGACCTTGGGAAGAGGGGAAATCTGGACATGAAGGAGGCAAACCGCCTGGATATTACAAGATGCCTTCACCTTTACTATCCATATTCCTTTCCTAGAGATACCAATTGTAAGCCTTTAAGACAGTGGCTCTTAATCTTTTGGGGGGGGTGCTGCTAGGTGGAGCAGTGAGTACAGCACCTGTCCTGGAGTCAGGAGGACCTGAGTTCAAATTGGGCCTCAGATACTTGACGCATGTACTAGCTGTGTGACCCTGGGCAAGTCGCTTAACCCCAATTGCTGAATCAGTACTTGAGCCTCGCTATTTTTGATACCCAGTCCTACATTCCATCCGCTTTTCCAGGACATTTTGTCTTTCACTGGGCCCAGCTTCCATGTGTGCATAGTTTCTCTATCTTGTGTTTTCCTCCACCCGTGACTTTCATTTTTCACCAGGGACTCAAGTGTTATTTTATCTTTGTAGGGGAAAATGGGTCTGTGGGAAGGGTAGCAGAAAGATATCTGGGTTAAAAGAATGAATGGGTATATGTGGAGAGGAAAATTGGGGGGCGGTCAGTATACCTGCTGGTGACTGGGAGGGAAAGGCATGTAGAGTCACTCTAACATTCCACAAGGGGGCATCCTTGATGTAAAAATGGCAGAGGACGGTAGGACCCAACCGCTCACTTACCTTCAGTCACTGCCCTGCCCCTTCCCACGCTGCCCCAAAGGCCTTCTTCATCAGCGGCATCCATTCCCAAATGTCAACGTAGCTCTGGATACAGAAAGGAGTGAAAGAGACAGAGACAAAGGTAGATCGACAGAACAGGTGAAAACATTGAGAAACAAAGTCAGATATCAGTGACAGAAATCGAGAAAATGCCAAAGTGGGAACGGCCCCCACCCTTGTCAGAGCTGAATTGTGGGGGGGGCGAGGGGGGGGATAAAGAGAAGAAACATCCAGCCAGGCTTCCTCTTCCCCTCATCATTGGCTAGGAGGACCAGCCAAGGTTTCCTCCTGAATAGAACCGTCCTTCTAAACCCAAGGGGGTAGGGTAAGAACAGTTCGGAAAGATAGAGCAGGGATCAAGGTCTTCTACTACCACCCCCCCCCACTCCTTAGCTTTCCCCCTTCTCTTATAACTGTAAACTCCACCCCTCTCATTTCACCCCTTTTACTCCTTCCTCTGCACCAAAGCCCAGCTGTCAACATCTGGACTACAGCTGTCTTCCCTGCTGCCTGGACCCCCTGCTCTAGCCTTGGTTCCCCCCCATCCCCCCTTTCCCCTCCCCTCCAGGGTCTGCTAAATTGGACTGCCAGGCCCTGCATTTCTCCCCTCTTCTCTCACAGGACTCCTGCTGGGACAGGGACAGCCTGGGGAGGAGGGAGAGACAGCCCCACCCCGGAGATGCCCAGGGCTCTTGGCAGCAACAACTGGAGCCTTTAGGAGCAGCTGCCAATGACTCATTCGCACAAACCCAAATACCCTGGGGCTGGGAACCCAAGAGTTCTACTTCTCTAGCAGATCCCCATCCCCAAACGCTCACAAATGAGGCTCCTGTTCTTTCTTCTCTGGCTCAGTAACTTCAAGGACTCATGTCTAATTCTTCCCTGTTCTTCCATTCAACTCTCATTCACTTTCCCCACCCTAATCCTCTTGGAATCCAGTGATTCCAAGTCAGTCCCAGAGTCCACCATTTCCTTAGTTTTCTTTTATTTATACAAAAAAACAACACCCTCAACATTTTTATAATTTAAGAACTCCTCCAAGGAACTTCTGTCAGCCAGGGTCCTTCCCTTGAACCCTTCCCCATTGTCCTCTTCTGGCAATCCCTTTATAAGGCAGGGCCAGAGTGGGATGTCCCATCTTGGGAAGATGGGCTGTGACAAATGTACTGTTCCAGAGATCAAGCAGGTACACTGTGGTCTATCCCAGTCTGGGCATAAAAAGAGGCACAACAAGGGGGGCAGGTCCCCTGAGACATTAGGTTGTAACAAGAATTGGGAAGAAACAGAAAGGTGAAACAAAACAAAAAACCTTCAATATGAAGGCAGCAGATGTGGGGTAGGGGCATTTACAGGGTAAACAAAATGAAGTGGGGTGACAATATCACTTCTAGGAGGATAACAAAACAGCCAGGAAAATGATGTCATATGCAACACCAACATGTTCACAGTTGACTCCCGCCTCCTGTGACAGCATTCCACTTCTGATATCATGGGACTGTCCCTCTGTCCTCTCTTTGGTCTGTGTCGGGTATGGCCCCTTGGGGGTGGGAGAGAAGCACCTGAGGAGTCCTACTCAACAATGAGAAGGACCCTGAGAGGGAGCTTGGCTCACCCCTCTCTCCCAACCACAGGTTGAAGAGCAAGAGCTAGGAGACTGGAGATTGGATAACTTTTGTTACCTTTCCTTCAAGTGATAACCAGTTCTGAAGGAAAGACTGAGAGATCCTGGGAAAAGGGATATGTGCTCCACAAACATTCCTCAAGCACTCCCATGTGACTGAATCCCCCGATCCGGTCTCTCCAAACTTCCATCCCCATGAGTTCAAAGTGCAATCCAGCAGGGTTAAGGAGTATGGTGGGACCTCAACTCTGCTGGGGAAGAAAAGGTTAGGAATCCTGGGTTCCCGGGATTGGTCCAGGGATGTGAGTTCCTGGGGAGGAGCAGCAGAAGAAATGGGGATCAGTATTGGGGGGCTGGTGCTCCTGCCCCTCCTGGGGCTGCAGGCTTGGCCTGTGATCTCATGTGTTGGACGCTTGACAGGATTTTCTTCTGGTGTCCAGCCAGAGTGACGCCAATCCGGAGTAGATCTCTATGCAAAGGAGAGGTAGAAGTCATTAGCTCATTATAGACATTCTCTCTCAGAAATCCTTATTCTAACCTCTCTAGGAATTTCTCATAAGATCTCAGGTTAAAAGGACTTCAGGGTTTATCTAACCTTTATGTGTAAAGGAATCCCTTCTCCATGAGAGCAACATATGGCTTCCTGGCCTCTGTCTGAGGACCTCTAATTTGCCCACTCTCCCTTAAGGGCAGGCCTTTCCACCCTGAGGCAACTCTAATTATTAGAAAGTTTGTCCTTGAATTAAGTTGAAATCTATTTATCCAACTTTTTTTTTGCTTCAGTTTCATTTTATTTGCCTCAATGCATAAGACAAAATACAAAGGATTATGAAGAAAACCAATTATATTGAAATACAGTTATCAAAACAGTTAAAAAAAACGAAGAACACCTACTCTAACCTGTAGAGTTACCAGTAATTTGCACTGATTGATAGGAGTTTCAACTGCAGGCTGAGCGAGGGAGGAACTTTGTATTTATTTATCTAACTTCCAATCATTGCTCCTAGTCTGGTCCTATCGGGCCAAGCAAAACAAGCCTGATTCCTTTTCCATGTGACAGAACTTCAAATACTTGAGGATGTCTCCCTTATTTTCTTCCAGGCTCAACAACCCCTGCTCCTTCGACAAATCCTTATGTGACGCCATCTTGAGACCCCGCACTCTCCCGCCTGATGCCATCTTGAGACCCCGCACGATCCCGCCTGACACCATCTTGAGACCCCGCACGATCCCGCCTGACGCCATCTTGAGACCCCGCACTCTCCCGCCTGACGCCATCTTGAGACCCCGCACTCTCCCGCCTGCCCTCTCTAGAATTTTCCAATCTGTCAGCATCCTTCTTTAAGACTCCCAGCCTCTCACTACATCTATACTTTTTCTTGGCCCGGAAGCATCCAAACAGACTGGCCTGGGAAGAAGGATGGAAGAAAGGAAACGAGCATTTATTAACTTCCTACTGTGTGCCAGGTGCTGTGCCCAGTGCCAACCCTGGGAAGGAGGTTCTAGCTGTTATTATCCCCATTTCACAGATGAGGAAACTGAGGCAGACGGAAGTTAAATGACTTGTCCAGGGCCACACGGCTAGTAAATATCTGAGGCTGGATTTGAACTCGGCTCTTCCTGATTCCAGCGAGGAGAAGGTGGGGTTAAAGACACATCCAATCTCCGAGGCGGTCCTCAGAAAGTGGCATGGGTAGAAGCACCGCATGAGCAAACACCAGATAATAATCCAGTGCAAACTCCTCATTTTACAAATGAGGAAACTGAGGCCCAGAATGCTGAAGGGACTTGTCAAAGAGCGGGTGAGCTGGGATTTTCACCTGGAATCCGCACTGACTGGCCGGCTCACTAACAAAGGGAAAACCAACGACCAGCAGAGGATGGATCTGCCTGACTCTCCTGGGGACAGAAGGGGAGACCTGAAGACAAGACAGAAAATGAGAGAACCAGAGAGGAGAGAAGAGAGATATGGGGAGAGAAGAGCAAGGCAGAGTTAGGGTTCTCGTCCCAGCTCCTCCAGTACTGAGGTGACCTCTCTGACAATCTGTTGTAAGAGGAAGAGGGCTGGAGCTACAAGCTAGCCTGCGACCTAACCTGAAGAGAGACTGTGGAGAAGGAATGGGGAAGGGAAGAGAGAGACGGGGAGCAAAGAGAAAGGGAGCAGCACACACACTGGGTGCCAAGGGCACAGGAGGACTTCACAGGTCATCTTGTCCAATCTTTCTCCAAACACGAACCCCCTTCACAATTCTGGTAAATGGTCATAGGACTTCTCTAGCGTCGGCAGACTCACTACCTCCCATTCCACCAAGGAAAGCCCCAATTGTTGGGAAGTTCTTCCAAGTCTGCCCCTCCCGGAAACTTCCATCCTTTTATCCTAATCTTGCCTCCCGGGACCAGGCAGAACAAGTTGAACTAGATCCTCTTTTACATGACAGCCCTTCAAACACTTGGAGGCTGCTCTCACACCACCTCTCTCACCACAAGTCTCCTCTTCTTAACACTACACCTCCCTAACATTCTTTGAATGTTCTGGGTTTGAATGCCCTCACCATCCACCAGGGACACAGGAAAACAGGGTGAGAAACAGGAGAAAAGGGGGACACAGAGGAAGAAAGATGGAGCCAGGAGAAAGGAGAATGTACATTCAGGAGAGAAATTTAAATGGAACCAAAAAAAGCTTGAGATAGAAAGGAGGCAATAGCAGGTGGACAGTCATTAATCACTTAAGGTTATTTTCTCCATGATCCTGAGAAGTTTAGATTTTAAGGTTTTTGGAATCTCTTTTTTTTAAATCACAGGGTTGCTGGAACGATCAACGTGCTCGATTTTATTGATGCTATTGTCTGGCTGTTCTTAGGGGGATGCTGTTAAAGCGATTATTTCTACCCAAGAAAGGACAGCTAATACTTCTGACCTATACATACAGGTCGATCCCAAAGAGCTCTACCCAAGTCCTCTGACACTCTTCTGGTTCCCCAAAGCCTCCATTCCCTCAGGCCTCCCATAGCTGTTGCTTCCCCACACAGGCCACAACTCACTCTGCCGAGATCTGACTGACCAGCTCGAAGGAGCCAAACCCAGCAGCTGCAAAGCTCTCTTCATATCGACCCATCTTGATTGCCCGAAGCCACTCGCCCACCGAGCCAAAGGCTGAGAAATGAGGCAACCGCTGATCCAGGAGAGGATGGGAGGCCCTGGGGGGCAAAGAAGAGGTATGGAAGGCTGAGCATTATTAGCACTGGGAGCAAGGAAAGGGAAGGGGCAGAGGATAACACGATGCAACACTGCCGAATGGCCAGTTCGTGGGAAGCAGACAGAGAATGGTCCCATACGACGTCAGCAAAGCATCTTTCTGGAGGAGGGAGATTCTCTAGTAGTCATGCAGAGTATCGAATGGTAGAACAATAGAACAGAGTTCTCACCCTCCATTCTCCCGGGCCACAATTTTGAGGCTGGCGGGGTTACGGATCAGCTTGTCAAGGGCGCTGACCACCTGGGGGAACCGAGGTCGTGCATTTCGGTCCTTCTGCCAGCAGTCCAGCATGAGCTGGTGCAGGGAGGTGGGACAGTCTGAGGGCGGGGGGAGCCGGTAGTCCTGCTCAATGGCGTTGATGACCTGAGAGGCAGGAGGGCAAAAGATGGTCAGGAAGCAGCGAGGTCTGGTGAGCGGTGGACATTTTGAATGAAGATTTGTTGGAGCAGATTCAGGGATGGCGATCAGATCGGCCGTGTGTGACCAACCTGTGTGTACTGTGTTTAGGATGGGAATAGGCATGGAGAGAAACCCTTCAAATGCCTCCTATGGCCTTTGAACTATGGTCTAGATAGAAAGCCTTTCTTACCCTGTGCTCCAGGCTCTGCTTCCCTAAAGGAAAGAGCGCTGCATTTGGAGCCACGCAGTTCAATCCTTGGGTTTCAATTCTGGTTCTGTTACTACTTTTATGACTTTAGGCAAGTAACTTAACTTCTCTGGGGCTCAGTTTACTCATTTGTAAAATGAGAGGGTTGGATGATACAATTGCTAAGGTCTCTTTCAGCTCTACCTCCTATGAACCTCTGAAGATTCAATCCTATCCCTAACACCAAAGATGTCTTACTACCCACCCCGCTTCTTTTCAGTGGAGAGGACTCGGAAAATTCCCTTCCCTCCCAGCTTAATAATGGTGGATGGCTGGCTGTAGGGCGAAGGGAAAGACCACATGGAAAATCTCCAGGAGAATTCTGTATAATGTATTTTAGGGCAAGTAAGATATCTCTTGAGGACAGAGACTTACATCCTGGTTGCTCATGTCCCAATATGGACGTTCCCCAAATGACATGACCTCCCACATCACAATCCCATAGCTCCATGCATCGCTGGCTGATGTGAATTTCCGGAAGGCAATGGCCTCAGGGGCTGTCCAACGGATGGGGATCTTGCCACCCTGAACAAAAGGATGAGAAGGGCAATGTGAGAGGATGACTCCAACCCCAGCTCTTACTACCTAACCCTGGCTTGGGACATTCAACTTCAGTTCCAGGCTTCTGATTAGAGGGGCAGCGTGGAAGAGTTTGGGAGAAAAAACTGAGCTTGAGCCTGGAGACCTTGGTTAAAATTCAGGCTCTGGCACACATACGTGCGACACTTCTCTGAGCCTCAGTTTTCTTATCTGTAAAAATGGGGTACTAATACACTCATTACCTTACAGGGTTGTTGTGAGGAGATTGTTCTGTAACCTTTTAAAACATTATAAGACGGGGGCACCTAGGTGGTGCAGTGAGTAGAGCCCTGGCCCTGGAGTCAGGAGGACCTGAGTTCAAATCCATTCTCAGACACTTGACACACTTACTAGCTGTGTGACCTTGGGCGAGTCACTTAACCCCAATTGCCCTGACTGCCCCCCTCCAAAAAACAAAAATTAAAAAAAACATTATAATATTGTGAATTGTTACCTATCATCAAGGTTACCTGCTCCCTAACTCCAGTTCTAACCACCAAACCCCAAACACACCCACACAAGCAGCCCATGTTCCTTCATTAAAAGACCTAAGGGATCTGTTTTCCATCTTCCCAGGTGTCTCATAGCAACTAGTCCTTCCCCTGAACCTAAACATCAAATCCCTCAGTCTCTGGCCCCATGTCTTTTTCCTGTTCCTCATTCCCTCCCCCTCTTGCCTCAAATACCCAGGCATCCCACCTCCCTCGACTCTTCCACCTACCAGGGAGCTGGTGTAGGTGGGGTCAGAAGAGTTCTCTTCCAGGAAACGGGAGAGACCGAAGTCAGAAACTTTGCAGACCAAGTTGCTGTTGACCAGAATGTTTCGGGCAGCTAGGTCTCGATGCACATAACTCATCTCTGCCAAGTATCGCATACCTGAGGCAATACCCCGAAGCATGCCCACCAGCTGAATGGCTGTGAACTGTCCATCATTAAGCTGACAAGTGGAAGGTAGATATTGGGAGAGCGAGAAATAAGACAAGGGAGTGGTGGATCAGAGAAGGCAGGAGGACTTGACAAGACACCCATTAGTCCCTCTTGGAATGTTCCTCTCAACTTCCTTTGGGACCCACCTCAGAATCCACCTCACTGAGGAATCTCTCCCCAGATGATCCCAGCGGATCCCTCTCTTACTCTGATTTCCTTTCAACCTAGACTTGGTTGCTTGGTTCCAGACTTGCACAATTCTACCAGTGTGAGAACAGGGGAGTGCCCTAGATTTGAAGTTGAAGGACCTGGGTTTGAATTCCAGCCCTACTGCTTACTAACCTTGGGCTGGTCACTAAATCTCTTTGAGCTTCGGTTTCCTCATCCAAGAAGGGCTGGACTGGATAATCTGGTTCTAGATCCTCTAAGTGTGTGTATCCTGTCTCTTTAGGCTCTGACAGAGACCATGTTTTCTATTTCTTTTCTATCTTTTCTCAGCACATATTCTTAGTACATATTCTGTACCCAACAGATACTCAATAAATGTATCTGCTAGACTGCTCTTTATTTATTACATTTAATTATATGTACATATAATTAATTCTATATAAATATATAATTATATATAATAAAATAATAAAATTAATAATGAATGTATAATAAATTATATATATTATAATTAATATATTTATTGTTATTATTTAATTATTTATTTAATAGTGCCTTTAATAGACTCCTCTTTATATATAGGGTGTCATGTTGCAGTTTTAAGCTTAACAAGTTTTATCAATAAGCTTCATTAATAGTCTAACAAGCTAATAAAGCTTAAAACTACACTAAGACTTTTGGGGACACCCTGTATACTACCGGCCCATCAAGTTTTTTTCCTTTGTGCTGATGGATTTGCATGGATCCAACCATGCTACAGCTCAGGCTATTTTGCAACCAACATTAAAATTGGTTTGGGCCAGGGGTGGGGAACCTGTGGCCCTCAAGGTCACATGTGGCCCTATAGGTCCTCAAGTGTGCTCCTTTGACTCAATCCAAACTTCACAGAACAAATCCCCTTAATAAAAGGATGTGTTCTGTAAAACTTGAACTTGGTCAAAAGGCCACACCCAAGGACCTAGAAGGACACATGTGGCCTACGTGAGCACAGTTACTAGTTACATAGTATAGTGCTACTACCTGAGGGTAGTTAACAGGGAGTAGGATATAGTTTGTGACCAGGAAATAGGACAAACAAGGGACTCGAGTCCTGACCTTGACCTCAGAAATAGGACTATTGGCTTCTAAACTAACCAGTTACTTAACAACACATCTTGTTGTTGTTCTTGTGCAGTTCAGCCAGGAGGCAAGAACAGAGTCACAATAGTCCCCTGCAGCTGGAGGTGTGGGGTGGGAGTGGGGCAAGAATACATGAGATGTCTTTCAAACGTGATAATATCTGCAAGGCACTTAGCACAGCTTCTGGCACATAGTAGGAGTTTAATAAATTCTTATTCCCTTTTCGTCTCTGAAGTACAAAGGTACCGCTTACTGTCTCTGGAGAGAAACTTAACTGATATATGTAGCAAGGTGATGATGGTATGAGCTCTGGGATAAACACATATAATAAGTCTTCCTTGATCTTTGCTAAAAGAATAAGGGAAAGTGCAGGAAACTACTGCAGGGGGAAAAAAAAGGAAGTTAGATCTGGCTCTGCTACTTACTAGCTATGTGACTTTGTGACTTTGGGCAAGTATTCTTTCATCTGTAAAATGAGCAGGTTGAACTAGAGGATCTCTAAGGTCCTTTACAGCTATAGATCTAAGGTCTCATGATCTTAAGGGAATGAGACGGGAGGGCTGTGGGAAGACACACAAAGAAACATCCTATTCTGGTTCAGGAGAAAAGTCATGGGGATTGGGAGGGTATAACCCCTGGAAGCTACGAGGGCAAGGAAGCAGGACTTACCCGAAGGAAGGAATCCAGTGCCCCATTTTCCATGAATTCGGTTAGGATCATGACAGGTACACTATTGGTGACCACACCCTCTAGTCGGATGATATTGGGATGTTCAAACTGGCCCATAATGGAGGCCTCACTCAAGAATTCCCTTCTCTGCCTCTCCGTATAGCCGCCTTTTAGGGTCTTGATAGCCACATAGCTTTCCTTCTTTCCTGGGGTTTTCAGCCGTCCCCGACACACCTCTCCAAATTCTCCTGAGGAAAAGAAAACAAGGTGTCTCACTTTCCTCACTACTGAGGGCCTCACCTTCCTACACATAACCCTTTGCTTTCTCTAGCTCCAGTTCTTATCTTCAATCTCAGAGGCCTGAGCATCCAGCCACAACACAGCAATCCCTCCCCTATATTCCCACTCCATGAACAAGTACCCAAGGACCCTGTGCCCCAAACTTTTGTCTTTCTTACCTGCTCCAATCACTTCCTCAATCTTGACATAGGATACATCGATCTCCTTCGCAAATTCTCTCACAGCCTCATTGGGGTCTTCATAAGTGAAGGGGTCAATATAGACTTTTGTGCCTGGGGAGTAGTGTGGGAAGCCATCAGTAAATCATACTTACTCAACTGTTTCCCTCAAGTACTCTGGTAAGGGTATGACAGAATTATAGGCTTTAGAGCTGGAAGAAATGAGCTAGTTCAACCCCTATTGAAAACGAGGCCCAGAAAGTATATAACTGACTTGCCTGGGGATGAACAGGTAGTAAATAGTAGAGGCAAAATTTGAATGTGACTCTAAGTCCTTTCCCATAATGCCTCCAGGACTCCAGATATCTTCTCTTCACTCTCACTACCCCTTTCCTCCCAAAACCCCAGTCTCCTTCCCAAGCCAGGGCCCAGAACTCAGGTATCTAGTTATACCATGCACACACCATGCCCGATGAGATACTGTCCATGCTTGTCAGAATATTCAGCATCTCTCCCGCTGCTCTGTTTCCTGTAGTCAGTGGAGAGAAGCAGAGGGATCAAGACTCAGGCTTATCTCAGTTTCCCATGGGCGGAGGAAGGGGGATCAAAGCAACTGCATAAAAAATCCACGTTGTCTTTCCCACTCACTAGAAATGCCCCCTGGATCCAGGGGACAAGTGATTGTTTCAGGGCACGGAGGATGGGAACGACTGGTTCTCACCTGAGGCAGAGGACTGCGATGACAATGACCACTAGGATCAGAATAACCCCCACGACTGCTGTGCCCGAGATCAGTGCCAGCTGATCCCTCCAGTTCTCGTTCTCTGTTTTCAGAAAGAACAAGTTTGGGGAGTCAGAATGGGCAGGACCCTTGGGAGAGGGGTATGAAGGAATATTTGGCTTATTGACCTTTCTCTTCCTCCTTCCCCCTCCCCAACACTGAATTAGAGAAGGATAGTGGTTAAGGAAACAGAGACTGAGAACAAAAACAGAGCAAGAAATCTAAGATGGAAAACGAAGATGGAGGTGGGTGAGAAGGAAGGGTGGCTGTCAGGGGGAAGTGGTCATACAAATGATCAGGGAGAGACCCACCACAGAGATAATATTCAAGAGCCCAGAAGACCCTCTTCCCACTCTGTTCTCATCCCACTATAAATCTCTTACCATCCAGTTTGGTTTGGCTGTCATGCTCACGACCAAAGGGCCCATAGCCAGCCTCAGAGCGTGCCCGAACTTGAACAAGGTAACTGGTCCCCCTTTTCAGCCCTTGTAGCTCTGCTTGGTTTTCTGATGTTTTTAGGAAGCGTACCCCACTTGGTCCTTCCACACCCTATCCTCAGTGAGGGAGAGAAAGAGTGGCTGTGAGTTAGGATTTCAGGTTCTTTGTTTAACCCTTTGCTTCAGCTTCTAACCCTCTCCCCACTAACTCTCATCCCCTCCATTGGTAGCATCCTCTAAGTATTTTTTACTGTTTATGCTGAATTGAACAACCTATTTTGATGATTTGTGTCTTCTGTGTCTCAAGGAGGGTGCGGAGTTCATGTTGGGTATAGAACCCAACACCTCTTCCTTACTGCACAAAAGGTACTCAGCCAGTGATGACTGACTCTGTCTTTAAAACACAGGGCTTTGACCCTGGGGCCCTCTGCCCCATCTCAAGGTATCTGAGTAATTCTCACCTTCTCATGGTACTTGACTTCATAATCTAGCACAGCCCCATTGGATGGATGGGGAATGGACCAAGTCAGACTTAAGCTGCTGGGGGATGCTCCTGTCACCTGGATATCCGATACAGGAGGTGGTACTGGAGAGAGACAGGTCAGGCAAGTTGAGGCCCTTCCTCACTCTAAACTTGCCCCAAATCAGCCAAGTGCTTTCCTTGCCCTTCCCAATCTCTTCCAACTCCCCATTGTTCCTATAATCTCTTTCCTCAGCTCTGCCTAGTGTTACCACCTCTCTTTTAGGTCTTCCAGCCCCAAGCCAATCTTGAGCTCTTCTGCAGACCTACAATCTTGAGTGCCTTTGCTCTCCTTTTCTCCCTTGTAGCCTCAACACAACTAGACTTTTCTGGTACCCCATCTCCTCAGTCCATTTGTCTCATCAGTCTTCCATTGCTAGTTTCCCACATTCCTCCTGGGCTTTTCATGCTCCACCACACTTCTTATTTATCCCTATTCCCTAACTCCCCAATCTTACCCTCTCGATCTGTGGTGACATTGACTGCTTCCACTGGAATGGGCCCAAGGGCCACAAAGGATACCCCATTGATGGCCATGACCTCAAAGGCATAGGTAAAGTCAGGTCGAAGCCCTTGAACCCCTACCCAGGGTTCAGCCAAGTTTTCAGGACCAGGATCAAAGGTAAGATCTCTTCCACATGGTACACAAGAACCCCGTGGATGGCATTCATGGCAACGAACGGCATAAGTCAGGTCACCTCGACCTCCTGATTCAAGTGGAGCACTCCAGTCCAGGCGAAGAGATGAGCCGTTGAGACGGGCCACTACACTTCGTGGGGCTGAGGGTGGTGCTGAAGAACATGGGGAGGACAGACACAGAGAAGGGACGACAGAGGCAAAGACAAAAGATAATAGTCAGCGGGACAAATAAATAGACAACTCACAGAGAGACAGAGAGAAAAATACACATACACTAAAAAAAGAAACCAAAATAATCCCATCAGACAGACAGACGGAGAAAAAAAGTCGGCCTGCTTTCTTATGAAGCACAAAACCTTAAATAGTAAGTGCTTAATAAATATTAGTTGAGTTGAACTGAATGGAACTATAGGTGGTGTGCGTTGCTCAATTTTTTTACACCTAAGGGACACGATGCTTGAATCCTGAAGAGATCTGTTTGAGATCACCTAGCTTAATAACCTCCCTACACACACAAAGACATACAGACACACAGACACACACACCACACACACACACGCACATGCACACGCACACGCACACGCACATGATCACAATGCAAGGCATCATCAGATTTCTGGGCCCCAGTTACTTACTGGTACAAGGAGCTTCCAAGGGGTCTTTGGGGGCACGAAAGTAGCCAATGCGGCACTGGCAAATGGTTGAGCCAAAGGAGCTGGACTGGCTATTAGCAGGGCATTGCTGGCATGACCTCTCTCCTGCAAGATGCTTGAAGGCTCCCTGCATACAGGCTGTGGAAGAGAAGTGACTAATCACCAAAACCATTTTCTGCTCCCCAATACAGTTTACCTGATCCCAAAGTTTCATGAATACTAGCCAATAGTAGAGAAGGGAGAGGGGTCAGGAACCCAGAAAGACAGGTGAAAAGGCATTCTACTACAAAGAGAAAACATACAGAAAAAAACAAAAAAAAAGGAAGAAAAGGAGTCAGAAATCATACTGAATAAGTCAGATCCATGAGGTTTTTGTGCCCTGACCCCAAGCCTGCTCAAGACCAGATGAAATTCTTAGTGCTTAGGTTAAAATTCTCAGAGGCAGGGAAAAGGATGTAAGAACGTGGTTGAGGTAATTCTTCTTTACAACTTGACTACAGTGTAAATAAGTTTAATGAGAAGGTATATGTAGAAGATATATAGGATTCCATGCCATCTTGGGGGGAGGGGGAGGGGAGAGAAGGGAAGAAAATTTGGAAGTCAAAAACTTGTGGAACTGAGTGTTCTTAACTAAAAATTAAAAATCTAAAAAAATTTTAAAAAAAGAAAAAAAAAGAACATGGTTGAGGCTTGAGGAAGAGGCTAAAGTTGAGAGGGGGAAGATTAGAGGAATATTGGAGGTGACTTCGAGTCATGAATTTTGAATCTGGCCTTAGACTTTCAGTAGTTGTATGACCCTGGGCCATTATTCACTGAGTCTCAGCTTCCTTGTCTATAAAATGAGGGTAACAATGGCACCTGCCTGGAGGGCTGTGCTGAAGATCAATCGAGAGAATATGCAGGTGTTTCGTGAACCTCAGCATGCTACGTAAATGGATTATTATTGTATTATTAGGAGAGATTATGGTGGATGAATCCATGAGGGGTGGAAACAATGAAAGTCCCAAAAGAAGGGGAATTTGCTGGATTCCATTTGCTCCAATTGAGAGGGCAGTCCTCATGGGATACTTCCTGAAAAGAAAGGCTAGAAAACCTAAGAGAGGAGGGACCACTCGATACAGAAACAGAAGAGCTGTAGGAACTAAGAGGAAAGAATTCTGGGAGTCACAGAATCCTAGATTAGAGCCTGCAGGGACTTCAGAAATCACAAGTTCTAACCCATTAATGTTAAAGACAGGGAACTAACTTCCCCAGGATCCCATAGCTAATAAATAGCATAGTCGAGACTCAAAACTCAGGTCCAGTTCTCTTCTTACTACACAACATTTGCCTGCCTATGGATAAAAGAGAAGTGGTGGTCAGAGGTTGAGGGTGGGCAATATATAGGAGCAATCCTCACCCCGGCACTTGGTGTTGTCTTCAGCTGCTTCATGTCCTGCGGCACACATACAGCCAGTGACTGGTTGCTCTGCCCACTGGCCATCTTCCCGGCAGTAGAGGCTAGGACCAGGGCCGGAGGCTGGGACAGCATCTGCCACACAGCTCCCAGCTACAGGCACCACTAGTTCATGAGGCACAGTCTCAGGGAAGTGTGTCAGGTTGACAGTCAGCTGGGGACATTTCTTATAGAAGAGGTGGAGGGATAACAGGGCCATGCAGGCACCCTGGTCTTGAAAGGCCAGGTAGAAACCAGCCTTGGTGAGAGGGCCTAGTCTCAGGGTCTTCACATTCGCCTTCCCAGTTGCCTCAATCCCTGGACGCTTCCGAGTGAGGTGCTCTGCTGCAACTGTGTCCACCTGTTCAGGTGTGTAGGGGAGGCAATGTTTATATCTGTAACTGTTTCCCAGGATCCATGTATACTATTGCCAATGCCCCAGTTCTTCTCTGATTTCTCCCTAGGACCCCATTCATCTTCTGGAGTCCATGTCCGGCCTCTCCATTCTCCAGTGTTTTTCTCCCGCACCCTTCTAGACTCTAGCTTCATCTCAGCCCCTCCCACCCATCTTTGTTCCCCTCCTAAGACCAAGGCACCCTGTTTTCCTAGTCCCCTAGTTTTCCCCTAAATAAAGCTCTATTTAGAAATGTAACATCTGTTAATTTCATATAATCTCCTCCCTCTCCCCCATTTCCTACTTGCCAGCTCACTCCCAACCTGTATGTATTCAATACTTCAGGGTCTAGATACCTTGATATAGGGGTTCTCCATCCAAGAAGGTGAGAGGGCAGTAGCGGTGTCAGCATCACTCTCATAGTAGAAAACGGTGAAAGTCTCCTTGCAAGCACGCCCAGCCCGGGGCAGGGATAGGCATTCCAGCATGGTAAACCGTAAGGTGGCATAAACAGTTCTTGCCCCTTTCCGGGGCACCCAACCTGTTCGAAGCCAGTGGGGCTGCCCTGGGGGCCGCTGCACTGCACATATTTCATACGTCCGAACACTATGCTGCTCTTCATCCAGCCCGCTCAACTCTTCCCACTATTCAGAGAAGAGACACTATGAGTAGAGGCAATGGGAATGTGGGAAAGGGAAGGGAACAGAAGTTGCAAAGAGGAAGAGTTAGGCCTCTCCTCAGACCACCTGGTAGGGAATCTGGGTCAAAGGTCTATGCCTGGGAAGATGGTAGCAGAAGCTGAGATCAAAGGTTCACGTATAAGAGGTTAGAAGGCCAAGGCTCAACAGTTGCAATTTCAGGGGAGGCTGGGTCAGCCTTTAAAGACAGAGTAAGGAAGACTGAACAAGAGAAAGTGAAAGTTGACAGAGAAGAGATATGTGAGCATCTGATAACCAAAAGATTAGAACAGGAAGACTAATGGTAGAAAAGCTCAGGAGAGGGATGCTTAAAGGGTTAAGGGAGTAGGATGTATCCTTATCCTGTAAGTTTTATTTCCCCACCCTCCACCCCACGACCCCTTCTTCAAGTCTGTATCAGTGCTCCAAAAGAGAAAACAGTAAAAAAAGTCCCACCTTAATTACTGATACAAAGTCAAATCAAGAAGTGTTTATTGAGTGCCTTCTGTGGACCAAGCACTGTGCTAAGCTTTAGGGACAAAAAGAAAGGCAAAAAATGGTCTCTGATCTCAAGGAACTCATAGTCTGATGGGAGAGACAACATGAAAATGTCTATGTACAAACAAGATATATTCAGGATAAACTGGAGATAATATCAGAAGGAAGGCACTACCATTAAGAGGGACTCCGGAAAGGCATCCTGAAGGTGGGATTTTAGCTGAGACTTGAAGAAAGCCAGGGAAGCCAGGAGGCAGAGGTGAGGAGGGAGAGCATTCCAAGGATGGGGACAGCCAGTAAAAATCCCAGAGTCAGGAGATGGAGTGTCTTGTGTGAGGAACAGCAAGGAGGCCTGTGTCACTGGATCATAGAGTACATGGAAGGGAGGCATAAGGTGCCAGAAGACTGGAAAGATAGAAAGGGGGCAGGTTATTAAGGGTGTTAAAAGGCAAACAGAGGATTTTATATTTGATCCTAAAAGTCGTAGGGAGCCATTGGAGTTGACTAAATAGGTGACATGATTAGACCTGTACTTTAGGCATCTAGCAGCATGGCGGATAGAATGCCAGGTCTGGAGTCAGGAAGATCTGAGTTTAGCCGTGAACTTAGACACTTTCTAGTTGTGTGAGCCTGGGCAAATCACTCAATCTCCTGGTTTGCTTTGGTTTCCTCAACTGTAAAGGAGGTATAACAACAACATCTACCTCCCAAGGTTGTTGTGAAAATCAAATGAGAAGAATAATTGTAAAGCATTTAGCACAGTGCTTAGCACATAGTGGGTGCCTAATAAATGCTTAGCACATAGTGAGTGCCTAATAAATGCTTAGCACATAGTAGGTGCCTAATAAATGCTTATTTCCTTTCTTCCTTCCTCCCTCCCTCCCTTCCTCCCTCCTTTCCTTCCTTCCTTCCTTCTTCAATTTGACAGCTGGGTGGAGGATGGACTAGAGTAGGGAAACACAATGCAGGAAAATCAACCAAAAAGCTATTGAAATAGTTCAGGTGTGAGGTGATGAGGGCCTGTACCAAGGTGGCAGCTATGTGAGTGGAAAGGGATATAGATAAGAAATGCTAGGAAGATAGAATCAATGAGACTTGGGAACAGAGTAGAACTGGGGAGCGGGAGGGGCAAGGTGGGAGAGAGTGAGGAGCTGAGGATGACATCTCAGCTTGGGAGCCTCAGTGACCAGGTTTGATTTTGGACGTCTTGAGCTGGACGTATCTACAGAACACCTAATGTGAGATGTCCAATAGGCAGTTGGAGGTGTGAAAGTGGATGGTCAGTCAGGAAGGAGGTTAGGGCGGGACCGATCTGAGAATCATTTGCATAGAGAGAGGGTAAATGAATTCACATGAGCGGATGAGATCATGCTCAAAGGAGCACAGAGGGAGAAGAGAAAAGGGCACCTATGATTAGGATCTCCTTTTCCCATCTCCTTCCACATCCTTGGCCCTGGCTCTTACCTGTCCATCCACCTGAGGATAAGTAACCCATTTCAGATCTGCCGTCTCCAGCTTTGTGTTCAGAAGGGTCTCTAGGGAAGATAGAAAGGCAAAATCAAGGTCAGTGAATCTGGAGGACAGGAAAGATGGATCCACTTACCTCTGATCTGTGGGGGTAAAGGTTCTGAGGGACATGAAACCTCACAGTTCTGACTTAGTGGGATTTTATTAGCAAAGGAAATGAAGTTCCAGAGGTGGGGATGGGAGTCAATCCTGTTCCCCCCCCCCCCCCCGCCTCTGGTTTTCTTTTCTCTCTTTGGCTGCCAACTCCACCCCTAACAGCTGGCAAATGCCAGGTTCACCCCCTGAGGGATCCCCAAGATCCTGGCCTTCTTCCCTACATTGGTGGATCATGGAAGAGAGCCTTTAAGTCTAGAAAGCAACAGGAAGTTGTTCAACAAAGACCATCAAGCACCCTTCACCCAATCTCACCAGTAAAAAGAAATCTCTGGGAGACTGAGCAAGGTCTGTTGTCAAAAAAAACAAAAAAAAACCAAAACCCTTTTAAACATATTGCCAGTGTCTAGCACAAGATGCTTAACGAATGTTTGTTGAATTTAGTTAAACCAAATTGATTCACTGACCCATAAGACTTTGAACCCTCCCTTGTAGGGCAAAGAACTAGTGAAAAGGAAACATGCACCTCCCTCTTCTCTCAGCATCCAGGTTCCACTTTCACAGCCTCCACTTCTCTCTCCTCAGCTCCTACTCCCCTCCCAAGACATTCCATCCTTTGGACAGTAGTTCATCCTTTTCAGTTACTGCTCCCCCACTGGGACCTACACCCCACCCCACCCCCGAAAAAGTCCCTTTCCCCATCAGGATCAACTCTCATTTTCCAAGTGGGGCCTAGACGCTTGGGTTTCATGCCCTGGCCCCCCTATTGGGGCCTCACATCTGGATCTGGTTATGGGAAGGAAAAGGGGAGGAGATGAGGAAAGCCCCCCACCCCTCCCCACACACACACACACCTGGCTTTGCTTCTACAGCTAGGAGGGGAGATGGAGGCGGGGCTGGCGGAAGGAGGAGATTAATAGAAACTGCAGAGCCCTAGGCTGGGGAGGTGAAGGAGAAAAGGTAGGGGAGGGAAATTCCCTTTGAATTACTCGGCTAGTTGGGGCAAAATGCCTCCTAGGGCCCTGGGAAGAGACTACAGGGTACAGAGGATGGTTAGTTGGTTTGAGGGGCAAGCCACCTGAATCCAGGAAGGAGGACAGGGCCTGAAGGAGAGACAGAAAAGATGAAAAGAGATAGCCTCTTCCCTTTCACTCAACTCTCTTCTCCTACCGAGGAAAAGGATTTCTCTCTCTGGCTCTGAGTCACTTGGGAGCCCAGCCATCCTAAGGCAAAGCCGCCTAGCAACCCTCCAGGGGTGGTTGGAATATTAGAGAAAGCCCGGGACAGGTTCTGGGAAGTGGATTGGAGGAAGGTAGAGGTCTCCTCCCTCCATTGTTCCCCTCAGAAAGAGTTTTTCCTGTCTCTAATTTATACATCATCTCTGTCAGTAATTTTCTCTATCTCTTTCTGTGTAGCTAATCTCTAACAGAGTCTCTGTCTATGCCTCAGCCTCTCTTGGATCTGTCATTTCTGTCTCCCTCTTCATTACTCTTTCTCTCCCATTCTCTGTTTCTATGCCTCACTCCTCTCTCTCAATGTTCAGTTCTATTCCCCTCATAGTGTTGTTCATCTTTTCCATCTACCATCTGATGACTACATTCCTTTTTTCTTCTGTTTCTTTCTTTTAGTTCCTCAATCCCTTTTTTCTTCTCTGCTCACTTTCCCTCTCCCCCTTTCTCTCTCTTTCCCCTGATTTCCCCACAAGCCTTTTCCTTTTCCATCCTATTTCCCAGCCTTTTCTAGCCCAGAGAGTTTATCTTCCCTCCTCACACGCTTTTTGGCCTCCACTTCTCTTTGATCCATGGCCCAGTGCTCTGTGTTGCTCAGCTCTAAGAGAAATCAGGATTTTCCAAATGCCTTTGATTCTTCCCCTTTACCTCCTCCATGGCCCACTCCCCAGAGACCCCCTTTGATTCCAGGCAGTCAAGGGGGGGGGCTTATTGAATGCGATCAAGGCAATAGGAAGGGGATTTGCAGGGTTCTTGCCTCCCCCTCCAAAAGAATGGAGGGTGGGAAAGAGCCTGAAAGACAAACATATTTGAAGAAAGAGAAAAAAATGCTTACAGGATAACCAGGAGCTGGTGCCTGGGCAGCAGGGTTAGTTAGCAAGAGTTTCTTGGGTTTGAGATGGGGACTGGTGTAGCGTCTAGAGTAGGTTTTTGGGTGCCAAAGACTGATTGGTGAGTACTCTTTGGTGACATGGAACATAACTCTGAGAAAGGTATCAGTATAGGGGAAGAATTCCAGTCAAATCCCTTCATTTGAGAGGTAAACTGCAGACATCTTAAGGGGTGTGAATGTGGATAGAGCTGAAGTTTTGGAATGCTTTGGGGCCTAGGCATAGAAGAAGAGTGTGAAGAGAGCTGAAGTTCTGGGGCCTAGGTATTGGGGAGCAGACCCATATGGTTTGGGGGGAGGGGGTTGCTCCTCAGTCGAGGAAGAGTTATTGAAGGCATTATAGGATAATGATAGTAGTGGAGGTAAGGTGTAAATTCATTTGCAATTGTCTTATTTGAAGAGGGGTCAGCATTTGGGAGGAAGGACTATATTAGTTTGGGGGTACATACAGTAAGCTTAGGAGAGATAGAAGGGAAGAGTTTGGGGAAAAGTTTAAGCTATTGGGGGAAGGTAGTGGGGGGAGAAATAAAAGAGCTTGGGAGGAAATTTTGAAGCCTGGGAGAAGAGTATGAGGAGCCGAGGTAGGGAAACGTCCCAGGACAAGGGATTCAACTCCCTCTTCTTTGCAAACAAAAGAAAAATCCACTTCCCTGCTGGGCAGCCTACCTCCCCCCTTCCCTTCCTACCCCCACCCCCCATCCACAACCTCCAATCCCAATCCTTTTCCCCGGCCCGGAGGCAGAAAGGCCGGGGAAGGAGTGAGGAGAGAATCAACCCTTTATCTCCTGGGCCAAACTTAAAGCCTCTGGGAATTGGGATAGGAAAGTTTCCCCAAACTCACCCACCTTCTAACGCAGAAGCCAGGGACGCCCAGCAGAGCAGCGCTCGAAACTCCATGGCGCCACCTGGTTCCCAAATAGATCCGAGTTTGGGGGGCGCAAGCCCCCCCAGGTCTGAAACCCTCTGATTAGGAGCACAATTCTTGCCCCCCGCACCGCTTTCTTTGCTCGCAGTCCTTTCAGTACTCCACCATACGGGGGGAGCGCAAGAATCCAGAAGACGCCCCAGATTAGAGCTCCAAGTGTTTTTGCTTCTCCCAGGGTGTGGGTATAGTCTATCCTTCTCTCTGAGTAGTTTAATCTAAAAAGTGTGGAGACCATACGATTCTCTTAAGTTGGGGTACAGTCAGAGAGGTAGGGCTGGAGTTGGGGGATTTCTCCGGATTCTCAGGATCCCGCCCAGGGGCCTCTCCTGGCAGAATCGGGGTGCAACTAGGTCTCCCTACCCCTTCTTTCCAATCACTTTGCTCCCACTGGGCCCCCAGAGTCCGCTCCCGCCAGCGAAGGAGGGAGAAAGAGAGGGAGGGGAGCAAGCAGTAAGATGGGGCCTGAACCGGGGCAGGGGCTGGGACTGGTACTGGGGCCCGGGCCAGCGCCTCGGTTGGGGAGGGAGGGAGAGAGGAGGGACTGACGACCAAGGGAGGAGCGGACTGGCTGGGCAGGGCCCCCAGGGAGAGAAGGGGCAGGACTGCCCGGATTGGAGCCCGCTGATTACTGAATAATTCATGAGGAAAGTAGAGTTGGGAACTAAGTGTGGGGGGGGGGGGGGGAGACGGAGGAGGAGCCGGGAAGTTGGAAGAAAGTTTGGAGAAGAGGAAGGAGAGCGAGAGGGAGAGATGGAAAGGAGGAAGCAAGGAAGGGGGGCCCGTGTGTCGTGAAAGAGGCAAAAACAGTGAGACACCCCTGATTGAGGCAAAGAAATCGGGAAGCACTTCGAGAATCTAGGGAGGCAAGAAGACAAGGGTTAGACACAGATGCAAACACACCAGACGATGTGCAAGCGTTCAAAGAAAACCAGGCAATGCAGAAAATATGCATAGAAAAAGACCCATTGCTATCTACCCAAATTTAAGTCTAGTGGTCCAGATGGCTACTATTTTGTCCTTGGCATTTAGTTGGGTTGCCTGGGGACAAAGGAGTGGATAACAGAGAGTGGAGACTGGAGATCTCCCCTACACCTAAAACAGGGAATAGAAATTGGTCCTACATAGGCAATTGTGAGAGAGATTGTTCAACATTTATTCATTCAATAAACATTTATTTGGTGTTTACTAGGCTAAAGAATCATACCTCAGGCATTGAAACAGAGCTTGGGAAGTTGGGAACTGAAAAGTGAAAGGCAGGAGGTGCCTCTCCCACTTCCTTCATCTCACCAACCCCCCCCCCCCATGCCTGGCAGTGAAGCAAGCACAGACAAAAGGGGACCGAATAGGATGCCCAGTAGAGGAATCTCCAATCTCTAAGTCCCTGCCTCTCCATCCCACTCTCCCTAACAGTAGGAAACTCCCCCCTTTCCCAAGTTCTGACCCTTGGGGGGGAGTGTCACCATAGCTACTTCCTCTGTCTTTCCTGAGGCTGCTTCCTGTCTGGCTCCTGGGGGCCCTTGGGACCTCCTTGGGAGGGGCCCTTCCTCTCACTACCCCACCCCTCTAATCTACTCTGCTAGCAAAAGGGGGAGGAGCCAGAAGGGCCCCTCTCCTCTTCCACCCTCACCCTCCCCAATTTCAGCTATTCCTTTTCCTACTTCTGAGCTGGGGTCAGGAGGAAGAGGAATAAGAAAAGGGGAACATTTACCACATTTGAGGTGAAGAAGTCTGGAAGAATGACTAAAAGAATTGTAGGAGAGCTGGTTGATGAGGACACAAAAGTAGCAGGACAGATTGGTGTGGGATGGAGGCAGAGGCAGGGGAACACATGAAACCAGAGAGAAGAGAGGAGCTTGGAAATACTTGGGAAGCTGACTACCTGCTTCAAACAGAGTAGACAGGTCTGGAATGACCTCTTCGCCCTTGAATTTATCTCACTACCCCAAGGGATGTCCCCCACACCCTGTCCTTGGGTCCAGCTGGCATAGGGTAGGGTGGGGAACATAGAGGGCAGGAAACAGCCTTGTCTTCTGAAGCTGAATGGAATAGGACTGAAAATCCTGTCCTCAACCACTTCCTACTGCTATCCTAAAATTTCCCTCAATCTCTAAGCTCTGCTGCCAGGCTAGTCCAGCTAAGTCTGTTCCTCGTTGCCTCTAGGTTCTTCTTTCTATTTTCCTAGCTCCCTAAAAGTTCTTCCTCCCACATGCCTTACTGGTCTGATTGTCTGTCTTTCACTTCTCTAGTCATTCTCTCCCTCTATCCTCTCACTCCCCATCTACTGCCACTTTTCCAGTGTTCTTCCCTGGCTCTCCTTCACCTCCTCCCCCCCACCCCAGTCCTCTCTGGCCCTTGATCCCTGGAATGTCTGCACAGCTGTTTCTCATATAGTAGGGATACTTTGCATCTTTCCTGGAGGAAAAAAAAGGAAAAAAGAGACACAACTAGAGATGGAGAGAAGTGAACAAAATGTAGGCATGGTAGGCTTGGGGTCTGATGGAATCTGGTAGGCAAGATAGAAGAGTTTAGAAAAAAGCAATTAACTGACCTACGATTTTTTTTAATAATAATAATAGCTGATCTTTTGCATAGCACTTCCAGGTTTACAAACCATTTTATATACATTATCTCTTCTTGGTAAGCTAGTGATGTGGGTTCTACGGGTATCATGTCCATTTCACAGGTGTGGAAACTGAGGCACAAAGAGGTTACTTATTTTGCCCATGGTCACACAACTAGTAAATGTCAAGGGTAAAATTCAAACTTAGGATATCCCTGAATCCAAGGTCAGCCCTCATTCTATTAAACTACACTGTCTTCCTTAAGAAGAAACATTCTCTCAACTAGATCATACTGTTATATGAAATTTTTGCCCAGCAGTGCCTTGAAATGTAGGTAAGATTATCATCCTTTCTGTTAGGAGGTCAGTATCTTCTCTTCCCTAACTACAATTAACACCTCCTTTGTTTCATTTGTTCATCAGATGTGCAGGTCCCAATCGTGTGCTCAGCACTGCAGGGGAGACAAACTTTTGTAAGGCGAAGTCCCTGATCTCCAGTAGCTTACTCTGATATCTCTAAGTAGGTAATCTTTCCAGGGGGGGCAGGTCTAGCAATCTAACCATGACTTTCCATCTTAGGTGCATGTTGTTTCGTCTTTTAGGTCTTGTCCAAATCTTCATGACCCCATTTGCGATTTTCTGGGCAAGGATACAAGAGTGGTTTGCCGTTTCCTTCTCCAGCTCATTATACAGAAGAGGAACTGAGACAAACAGGGTTAAGTGATTTGCCCAGGGAACACACAGCTAGTATGTGTCTGAGGCCAGATTTGAACTCAGAAAGATGAGTCTTCCTGACTCCAGGACCAGCACTCTCTCCACTCTACCACCTAGCGGCCCTCATATTATCATACTTTCCTATATTAAGCCTTGTAACAGGACATCTTAAAACTGGTGCTATGATTTTTAGTTCCAGCATCAAAATCAAAACAGTAATGTGAGAAGCACCTGTGATGTGGTGGAGGAGCACCAAACTCGGGGTCAAAATGTCTGCATTTGCTGAATGACCTTGGATAAGTCACAAGTCAACCTCAGCCATAGGGTTTTTTATCTGTAAAATGAGAATAAATACTACCTTTTGGAGATCATTATGAGGATCAAATGAAATCATGTTTGTAAAGTTCTGTTATACAAATGCCAGCTATTGTTAAGACCTCTCATATTTAAGGTTTTCACTAGGAGGCACAGTGGATACAGGGCCTGGAGTCGGGAAGACTCATCTTTCTGAGTTCAAATCTGGCCTCAGACACTTACTATCTGTGTGTTCCCTGGGCAAGTCATTTAACCCTGTTTGCCTCAGTTTCCTCATCTATAAAATGACCTGGAGAAGGAAATGGCAAACCACTCCAGCATTTTTGCCAAGAAAACCCCACATGGGGTCATGAAGAGTCAAACGAGACTGAAACAAATGAATAACAACATTGTTTTTCCTAAAGACAGTAAAAAAAAAATCACCATCCCTCTGCAACTCCATAATTAATTCAAAATATCAAGAATTTGATTGTCATGATGTTGAACCTCTCCTAACTTAGGCTAGTCTAAGACAAAGAGACATGAGGTCTGTCACTGGGCCAATGTACTGTCAAAACAATATACTGTTTAAAATGAGCAACTCTCATCTCATATAATATTCATGTTATAAGTAGGGAGTATTAGAGGCAGCTGTTTTCAGCTCCAGAAGGCTGGTTGCTAAATTTTTAGTGTGAACATATATAACCTCAAAAATCAACAAATTTATCAAATCAAGGTTTGATTTATCATTCTGTTGATTGTCTGGACTTAAAATGTTAATGATGCAGATTAAACTTAAAGATATGCCCTGTGCACTTTTTTTTTCTTTTGGAGAGTTAGTTGTAAAACATTTACCAGCACACCACTGGTTATACGCCTTTTCTCATCATGTTGAATATAGGATTCTGACCCTCATTCCTCTGTATGAGATTGTTATGTCTCTCCCTTTGTAACTCAAGAGGGTAAATGTAACCTCCTAGGTATTATTGAGACTTGGTAGGATATAAACCCATAACTGGACCAGGACTCTACATGGGTATGTATACTTGATTCCCAAGAAGCAAGATAGGCAAAAGGAAGATGAGGTAGTATTGCATATTAAGAAGATACACACATGTGATCAACCCAGGAACCAGAAGGCATGATGGGGAGTGCTTGGGTGAGGGTCAAAGGAGAAAGCAATAAGAGTGATTTTGTCATTGTAGTATATTATACTACAGACTGCCTGGATAGAAGCAAGAAATAGATAAGTAATTTTGAGGGGGAAAAGCAAGGCAATTGGGGTTAAATGACTTGCCAAAGGTCATGCAGCTAGTATGTGTCCAGTGTCTGAGGCTGGATTTGAACTCAGGTCCTCCTGACTCTAGGCCCAGGGCTCTATTCACTGCACCACCTAGGTGCCGCCAGATAAGGAATTTGGCAAACAGACCATAAGTCAGGCACAACAGCACGAAAGAGAAGGAATGGAAGACTTCAATTATCCAGACATCTACTGGGGCTCTCTATCAAAGGCAGAACAACTAGCAACTTCTTGATATGCCTTCATCATAATTTCATTTTTCAAAAGGTGGGGAAGACAACAAAGGGAAATTCTATTCTGGATCTGATTAGCTTGGTAGGTTGGAAATGATGGAAACCTTGGGGAGATATGACCACTTCCTCCTAGAGTTTGTAATAGAGAAGAGGAAATCTGGGTGCAGTTTGACATGTACCATCCATTTTGGGAAAGCAGATTTCAAAGAGTTCAGAGGAAAGATAGGTAGGATCCCAGAAAATAAAATGATTCCCCGAAAGTCATTCCAGAAGGGATGGGAAAAGGTTAAGAATGAAAGTCTGAGGATATAAAGGGGAATAATTAAAGTGATGAAGAGAAATGGGATTTGTCTGAAGAAACCAACACCTAGTTTAGATTTTAAAAAGAGATATACAAAAGACAGAGACAAGGCCAGTGAACAGAAAATGAACAGAAGAATTGGTCATGGTTCTATAAAAATAGTGCCAGGAATGCTAACCTTTGGAAGGAGTTGAGGCTGTGGAGGGAAGCTAAGAACAACAAGTTTTGCCTCTTCTTTTATCTCTAAAGGAAGAAAAAGAAGGATCAAAGAAGGGAAAAGATCTTTGCTTGAGATGGATGGGAAGATGATAACTGACCACACAGATAATAAAGCAGAACTCAATTCTTCTTGAGTTTCTGTTTTCTCTGCCAAAGATAAGGATCTTTATACTGGAAAGGACAAAACAGAAGTGACTAAAAGGTGTTTGATGCATAAGTAAGTCAATAGTAAGAAAGCTATCTTTGATAAGAAAGAAAGTTTTCTCTGATAAATTCAAGTCACCTGGACCAGATGAACTGTATCTTTGAGTCTGAAATCACTGGCAAATGTGATTACTGAATCAGTCAATGAACATTTATGTTGCGCCTACTACATGCCAGTCACCGTGCTAAGTGTTTTACAGTTGGCATCTCATTTGTTCCTCACAACATCCCTGGGAGATAGTTGCTATTATTATCCTGTTTTGTAGATGAGGAAACTTAGGCTAGCAGAGGTTTAGTGACTTGACCAGGGTCATGTAGCTAATAAGTGTCTGAAGCCAGAGTTGAACGCAGGTCTTGCTAACTCCAGGCTCCATGCTCTGTTCACTTTAACACCTCATTGCCTAGGTTATGGAAAACAGGAAAGAAACCAAAAGACTGGAAAAGAGTACATGTCCTAATTTTTAAGAAGAGAAAGAGAACAAAGCGTGCAAACTATGGTCCAGTGAGCTTGATTTTGGTGACTGGAAAAATTAAGAAACCAGTGATTCAAGAGCTGGCATGGCTTCTACAAGGTCAGGTCATGCCAGATAAACCTCTTTTTTCAGACAGGATTACTTTAGTAGGTGAAGGAAATGCTATTGATTTAGTTTATCTAGATTTTAGCAGAAATTTTAATAAAATGCTACATAGTATCAGATGAAGAGATATGTCTTAGATAATTCAAAAATGGTTCTGTGGATAGACTTAAAGAGTAATTGTTTGTGATTCACTGTCAATGCAGCAGAAAGCATCCAGTGGAATATTCTGTAATATTTATTTTTAAAAAATAAATGTTTGCTTATTTCTTTTTACATGTGTTTATGATCTATCCCTCCCACTTATTTGAATGGAACAATACCAACAATAATCATGGGAAAACAATCATAGTTTGTGGGGGAAAAATTCCCACATCGGCCATGCCTGAAAATATATGCCTGTCTCTGCCTTCTAAGTTCATCATCTCTCAGTGTGGAGAAGCTAGATTTTAGAGCGGTGGTGATGGATTAAGTTATGGTAACAGTTGAGCAAGGGGTTTCATCTTTGGTCTTTGGGATTCTTGTTTTATCATTGCATTGATCAGAGTTTTACAGTTTTTTCTTCACAAAGCTGTTGTCATTATAGAAATTTTTCTCCTAGTTCTATTCACTTCCCTCTTCATCAGTTCCTAAAACATGTGAACTGCCCCTTCATAGTTTGGAAGCCTGTAATGCATACGGAAGGATCTCTGTGGGCCACGTATTGAGATTCTAAGTGCTAGAAGCATAGAGGAAGCATAGAGCACACCTCTGAGGAAAGGGAGGACTGAGATGAGAATGGAGATATAAAGGAGAATCTTTGGCTGTACAAACTTCTCACATCAGAAGACCCTGGCTGAGAGAAGAAAAAAAGGTAGAGCATAAATTAAAGAGAAAATCATTCAGAAGGAGGAAGACCAAATGAAGATGTGTAGCTCTGTTGCTGCCAGGTTGTGGTTCTTAACAGATGACTGAATAAGATACCCCAACAGGAGATACAACGAGATCTAAAGGCCAAATGTTGTGAGGAGGAGCTAGGCTTTAGAGCTGTGGTGATGGATGAAGTTTTGTTAACAGTAGTGCAAGGGAATTTAGGACAGCTGGGTGGTACAGTGGATAGAGCTCCAGGCCTGGAGTCAGGCAGACTCAACTTTCTGAGTTCAAATCTGGCCTCAGACATTTACTAGCTGTATGACCCTGGGCAAGTTATTGAACCCCATTTGTCTCAGTTGCCTCATCTATAAAATGAGCTGGAGAAGGAAATGGCAAACCGCTCCAGTCTGTTTGCCAAGAAAATCCCATGTGAGTTCACAAAAACCGAAAAAGAACTGAACAACAGTTTTTAGAGGAAGAAAGTTATCGACAGGGTCATAAGGGAAAATAAATTCTAAATCCTTGATTAGTTAGAGAAATGAAAATTAGAACAACTACTTTACATTCATCAGGTTGGCAAAGCTGACAAAAGAGAAAATGACAAATTCTGGAGAGGTAGTAGGAAAACAGGTACAATAATGCATTGTCGGTGGAGCTGTGAATCAGTTCAGCTGTTTTGGAAACCAGTTTGGAACTATGCCCAAAATTGTGCCCCAAAAAGCTATTTAACAGTGCATATTCAGAGGTATCATTAGTAGGTCTATATTTTCAAAAGAGTTGAAAGAGGAAAAAGAACCACATGTACAAAACCATTTCTAGCAGCTCTGTTTTTGTGTGTGGTAGCAAAGAATTGGAAACTGGCAGGGGTGGTGGTGCTCATCAACTGGGGAATGACTGAACAAGTTGTGGTGTATGAATGTGATGGAACACTACTGTGCTGCAAGAAATGATGAAGGGGATGGGCTCAGAGAAACCTGAGAAGACTTTTATTAGCTAACTCAGAATGAAGTGAGCAGAACCAGGAGAACAATTTATACAATTACAACAATATTGTAAAGACAAACAACTCTGAAAGACTTAGCCATGCCGATCAACATGATGACCAATAAGAATGCCAGAAGGCTTATTGTGAAACATACTATCCGCTTCCTGATAGACTCAGAGTGTCTAATGAGATGCAATTTTTTTTGGACATGGCTAATCTCTTGCTTGACTATACATGTTTTGCTTGCCTATACACGTTTAAAACAGGTTTTGCTTTTCTTGTTTTGTTTTTTTTTCCACTGAGAGATGAGAGGAGGTGAGAAGGAAAGAAAAGTTGGATTTTTGTTTTAAAATTTTAATTAAACAAATATTCTTTGACCATTTATCTATATGGAGAATGGCTCTTAATCTTATAAATTTTAATCAGTTCCTTATATGTCTTAGATATGAGACTTTTATCAGAGACACTTGCTGCCAAGATTGTTTCCAATTTACTGCTTCTCTTCAAAATTTTCCCACTTAATAGTATTTTATTTTTTCCCATTATATGTAAAGATAGTTTTAAGCATTCACTTTTATAAGATTTTGAGCTCCAAATTTTCTCTCCCTCCCCAAGACAACATGCAATCTCGCATAAGCTATTCATGTACAATCATATTAAACATGTTTCCACTTTAGTCATGTTGTGAAAGAAGAATCAGAACAAAAGGGAAAAACCACAAGAAAGAAAAAATAATATGCTTCCATCTGCATTCAGACTCCATGGTTCTTTCTCTGGATGTGAATGGTACTTTCCATCATAAATCTTTTGGAATCATCCTAAATCATTGTATTGCTGTTTCTTTTCTAATTTTAACTACATTAGAATTTTTGTGCAAGAAATTCCCAATTTTACATAATCAAAATTGTCCTTTTTATCTTTTGTGATCTTCTCTATCTCTCATTTGGTCAATAATTCTTTCCCATTCATAGATTTGAAGGATAATTTCTTCTTTGGTCTTCTAATTTGTTTATGATAACTAGGTAATATATACATTTGGAGTATGGTGTGATATGTTGGTCTACACTTAATTTCTGCCAGACTCAGTCCAGAAGTCAAGATGGCAGAATAAGCAGTAAATTGCTGTAGCTCTCTCTCATATTCACCTCCAAACAACCATAAAATAGCTCCCTAGAACAAATCCTTGAACAACAGAGTCAGCAGAAAGACTGGATGGAACATTCTTTTAGCCCAGGAGACTTGGAAGATCAGCAAGAAATGTCTGTCTCACTTGGGCAAAAGTGGGTCATTCCAAGACAGGAAGCATCCCAGCAAACCAGCAGCAAGCCCCACCTCAACAAACCAGTGGGAGATCCTGAGGTCCAGGGTGGTGCAGCAGGCAAATGCAAACACCAGGATCCTTCCCCCCCCCCCCCACCGAGTGCATTAGCATTGCCAGGGGAACCGGCAGACTCCAGCTCTGAGAACCACCATGGGACCAAGGCAGCTCCAGGGAAATGTGGAAACACCCCACCTGGCTTCAGCACATGCCAGACACTACCACTAGGACCCCAGTTCAGCACCAAGTAAGCTGCCAGGGCCTGCAGCCACTAGCACAAGAAGCCTCAGACAGAGCCCTTTCCACCCTGGGAGCAGAGATCAAATTAAAAAGAAAGGAGAAAGCTCCCCACCCAAAAAAAGGTGAGCAGAAAACAAAACAAAACAAAAAATAATCTGACCATAGAAAGCTATTATGGTGATAGGGAAGAACAAGACACAAACTCAGAAGAGGACAACAGTGTCAGAACACCCATGTGCAAAACCCCCAAAGAAAAATGGGGTGGTCTCCAACCCAGGAAGAACTCATGGGAGAGCTCAAAAAGGAACTTAAAAAGAATATAAAAGAGGTAGAAGAATAACAAGGGAAAGAAATGAGAGTGATGCAAGAGAATTATGAAAAAAACTCAACAATTTGGAAAACTGCTTAAAAAGTGGAATTAGCCAAATGGAAAAGGAGATACAAAAATCCACTGAAGAAAACAGCTCCTTGGCCATATGGAAAAGAAAGTACAAAAGCTAATTGAGGAAAACAATACCTTAAAAGTTAGAATTGGGCAAGTGAAAACTAATGACTCTATGAGACTTCATGAATCGAACAAATTCAAAAGAATGAGAAAATGTAAGAAAATATAAAATACTTCATGGGAAACACAACTGACTTGGAAAATAGACCCAGAAGAAACAATAGCAGAATCATTGGACTACCCGAAAGCCATAATCAAAAGGAGGACCTAGACAGAATCTTTCAAGAAATTATCAAGGTAAACTGGTTCCTCCTGGAACCAGAAGGTAAAATAGGCATTGAAAGTATCCACTGATTACCTCAGGAAAGAGATCCCAAAATAAAAACACCACAAGAACATTATAGCCAAATTTCAGGACTATCAGGTCAAGGAAAAAAATACTACAAGTGGCTAGAAAAAAACAAATCAAATATCAGGAATCACAACCAGACTCACACAGGACTTGGCAGCTGCAACATTAAAGGATGGGAGGTCACAGCACATGATATTCCAGAGGGCAAAGGAGCTAGGACTACAACCAAGAATCACTCTCCCAGCAAAATTATGCATAATACATCAAGGGGAAAAGTGGCCATTCAACAAAATAGAAGGATTTCAAGTCTTCATAAGAAGACCAGAACTAAACCAAAAATTTGACTTCCAACATCAAGACCCAAGAAAAGCATGAACAGATAAAAAAGGAAAAAAAAAGCATAAGGGATTCAATAGACTATTGTCCAGTATTCACTTCAGTTTTTGTCAGAGAGTGAGTCTTTCCCTCAGTACCCAGAACTTTGGGTTTCTCAAATATTATGCCACTGTCTTACTTTGCTTCTATGTGTTGTATATTTAATTGATTCTATCGATTAACCTCTCATTTTTAACCAGTACAAAATTGTTTTAATGATTAATGTTCTATAGTAGTTTGAGATCTGGTACTGATAAATCTTCCTTCCCACTTCCCCCCAGCCCCACTATTACCCTTGAGATTCTTAGCTTTTTTGTGCCTCCATATGAATTTCATTATTCTTTTTCAAGTTCTATAAAATATTTCTTTGGTAGTTTGGTACAGCACTAAATAAGTTAATTAATTTAGGTATATTGTCCTTTTTATTATATTCATTTAACTCACCATAAGCAACTAATATTTCCTTAATTATTTAGGTCTGTCTTTATTTCTGTCAAGAGCATTAGATTCCTGGGCACAATATACTCCAAATATTTTACAGCTTCTGTTGCAAATTTAAATGCAATTTCTTTTTTTAGCTCAGTCAGTTCTTCTCTGTTACAACTCTTTTCTTCCTCTTGCCCTGCCCCTGATGTCAGGTTTTTATTCTTTCTTCCTTTTTTTAAATCTCCCCTTCTCATTCCTCTCTCAAGCATTTACAATTTATTTTGTTTATGACTATATCCTTACTTATCCTGCCCTCCCTCTTAGACTCCTCTCTCCCTCTCCCTTGTCTCTTTTGAATTTAATGTATTTCTATATAGATTATACATATGTGTAATTCTATACAGACTATATATTTGTGTGTAATTGTGTTGAATCTTTTTTTGCCTGATGGGAAGAGAGGTTCATAGGATGCCAATATTCTCCACTTTCCTCCATGACTATATAGTCTCCATCTTATTCACACCAACTATATGATAATAATTTTCCTCCCTTTCCGCTTCTTTTCTTCCCCTTTCCCTCCTATTTTCATCTTCTCCTAAGATCATCATAATAAAACAAAACCATCCACAGGCCCTCTGTTATTTTTACCTTTCTCCATAACCCTTAAAGATATTATGGTTTTGAGAAAGCATTTGATTTTTATTCCCTTTTTAATAGGCACACAATTTACACTCACATATTCCTCTATTTGACAAATATATGCACTTTTCTATGTTTCTCTTGACAGCTGAATTTTTATTTCAAAATGTCTCCTCAGTTCTTTCCTTTTCATCAGGAAAGTTTGGAAATTCTCTAGTGCAGTTATGCCAAACTCGGATAGAAATGGGGGCCACTAATCCATACATAAGGATCTCTGTGAGCCACATATTGACAGTTTCAAAACAAATGTCATCTATGTTTTATTGTATTTTTTATTCATTTTGTTAGATATTTCCGAATTACATTTTAATCTGTTTTTGGCTGCATGTCATGGCCAGTGTGTTTGATACTCCTGCTCTAGTCTATTTTTTGCTTCCTGCAGGGAGTATTTTTAATTTTCTTCTCCTCCATTGCCTTTCTGAAACTGGATTTGAATTCAGGTTTTTCTGACTCCAAGTCCATCAATCTGGACAGTCTGCCACCTTTCTGCCTTTAGTTTTCTATTTCTGTCTTAATCTTTCTACTTTTCACTTTGTCTCCTGGTCTTAAGCATTCTGGGCAGTTTTCATTGATAGTTTCTTAAAATATGGTACCTAGACTTTTTTTTGGTCATGATACATATTCATTTTGGTTGTTCTTTGATTATCTCTTGACCTGTTTTCCAGGTCAGTTGTTTTTGTTATATTCCTTAGATTTTCTTCTGCATTTTTCAATCTTAATTTCCATCTTCTCTCATTAAGTCCAGTAACTTTCTGTCTGACCTATTCTAGTTTTCAGAGGATGTAGTTCTTACATGGGATTTTCCACTGTCTAGTGTATGATATCAATTCCCCTGACTAGTCCATTTTCCTCTTTCCTCCCTGACTAGTCCATTTGTATCTTATTTGGTTTCTTCTGATTACTTTTGTAATCTTTCTGTCAGCGCATTTTTTTCCTCTAAGGCTGTACCTGGACTTGTTGTTGGTCTATATCTTTCCTGGGTCTATATCCTTCCCAGGGTTTTATTTTTCAAAGTAAGACATTTCTCAAACTATCTAGATTGGAGGTGGGGTGGGAAGGTGTGCTTGGATCACAAACACCAGGATATTTGCTGTATGACCTAGCCTCTGATATCTTCCTATAATCTCTTTCCTCCCACCCACCATGCTGATTAACATTTTTGTCAATGACTTTTTTTTTTGGAGGGGGGAAGACAGGGCAAGTGGGGTTAAGTGACTTGCCCAAAGTCACACAGCTAGTAAGTGTGTCAAGTATCTGAGATCATATTTGAACTCAGGTCCTCCTGACCGGTGCTCTGCTCACTGCGCTACCTAGCTGCCCCTTTGTCAATGACTTAGATAAAGGCATAGGTGATAGATTTATCAGATTTGTGGATGACACAAAGCTGGGAGGCACAGCTAACACACTGGATGACACATAGTCAGGTTCCAAAAAGATCTTGACAGTCAGTAAGTTAACAAGTATTTATTAAGTACCTACTATGTGCCAGGTACTGTGCTAAATGCTGGAGACATAAAGAAAGGCAAAAGACAGTTCCTATTCTCAAGGAACTCACAGTTTAATTGGGAGCCAATATGCAAAAACTATGTACAAACATATATACAATACAGACTAGCGATAATCAACAGAGAGAAGGAACTAGTGTTAAAAGGGATTCCATGGATTCACTTACCATCTCTATGCTGATGATTCTCTGATTTATCTAGCCCTAATCTCTCTCCTAACCTCCAGTCTCGCATCTTCAACTGCCTGTTAATCATCTCAAAATGGATTCCTTGTAGACACTTCAAACTGAACATGGCCAAAACTGAACTCATTGTCTTTCTCCCCAACACCTTCTCCTCCATTCCTAACTTCCCTATTGAGGGCACCACCAACCCCCAGTCTCCCAGATTCCCAATATAAGTGTCATCCTTGCTTCCTCAGTCCTTCTCACCCTCCATATGTAATCTATTCCCAAGTTCTGTCAAGTTCACTTTCTGAACATCTTTTATATACAACCTCTTCTCTCCTCTGACACTTTGTCCACTCTGATGTAGCCCTCTCCACCACATACCTGGTATTGCAAGAGACGTACCCTGCTGGTTGGTCTCTCAGCCTCAAGTCCATCACCACTCCAGTCCACCCTCCACTCAGCTGTCAAATTGATCTTCTCTAAGCACAGATCTGATCATGCCCCCTCCCCCCATTTAAGTAAATTCAGGCAGCTCCCCATCACCTCTAGGATCAAATATAAATCCTTTGTTTGACTTTTAAAGTTCTTCATAAACTGGCATCTTCCTACTTTTCCAGGCTTCTTACACTTTATTCTTTTGTGATTCAGTGACATTGGCCTCCTGGCTATACCTCAAACAAGACACTCCATTCTGACTCGAGGCATTTTCACTGACTGTTTCCCATGCCTGGAATTTTCTCCTTTCTCATCTCTTCCTCTGGGTTTCCCTGGCTTCTCCTTCAAGTCTCAGCTAGTCCCATCTTCCGAAAGAATCCATTCTCAGTCCTCCTTTATACATAGTTGCTTTCATGTTGTCTCCCCTGTTAAACTGTGAGTTCCTTGAGAAGAGGGTCTGTCTTTTGTCTTTCTTTGTATTCCCTATACTCATCACAGCATCTGTCACACACTAGGCGCTGGTTGTTGACTGACTGACCTAGGATCTTAGATTTAGAGGGAAATAAGTGACTAATGAGGAATTCGAACTCAGATCCTCTGAATCCAAACCTGACACTTTCCATTGCATCCCATATATCATTCCTTCATTTCATTCTACACATTTCTCCTCTGACCCAGTGGAGCCAAAGTTAGACTAGAAGCGGCTCTGTATCCCCTTCTATCTTTGTGTGTCTCTCCTGAGGTTTCCCCTTGAATTTCCCTCCTTTAATCAGCAAAAGAGAAATGGGATTATCCCTCTGATACTCTGTGAAATTCTTTCGCTGCCCTAATCTTGGTCCAGCAACTGAAGGAGGGGCCTGAGAACCTGGGGAGTGGAGGGAGGAGACTTGGGGAGCCCTAGCTGTTAGGTAGCTGGGGCTCAGGGCGGAGCATCAGAGCTGATAGGAACAGAGGAAGGGAAAGGATGGAGCCAGATGTTTGTGTGCCTGAGAGGCACAGCTATGGAGGAAGGGTTGAGTTGGGGTGGGGGAAGAGCTGAGCAGGGTGGGGGGAGGTAGACTGGAGGCTCATTGTCCGAGCAGGGGGAAGTCCTTTGTTTCCTCTCTTCCCCTGGCAATCCAACCGGATGTGAGCTTGAGCCCTCTCCCTTCTCCCCCACCATGCCAAGACCCCCCTACCCCCACCCAACCTGCCTTTCTGTCACTAATGGGGCTAGAAGGAAGGTGAATGCTGGACACCTGGGTCCCAGGAGGGGATCTGAGCATGAGTGTTAACTAGGAGCTGGTATGCCTCGGTCCTGGAAGAAGAGTAGGAATTGGAGGAACAAGATGCCTTGGTCCTGGGCTAGCCAATAGAATTCAGCAGAGTAGGCTCTCTCGCTCTCTCATCTCTCCCAGCATAGTGCCTAGGGAGGGGCAGGAAGACAGAGCTGGGTGGGGACCAGTGAAAGAGGGCAATGGGTCAGGTTTGGTTAGGAAAGGGGGTGGGGAGTTGGGTCCCATTGAAACTGAAGATAATGCAGTGTCTCTGCCTTCTTGTAGCTTCCCCCTCTCCCCAGTTTTGTGCCCCTGAAGGCAGAGAATTCACCTGCCCCACCCTCCTAATCCATACCTCTTCTTGCCCCCAGCATCCTCTATGACTGATGTCACAGGCATACTTGTTAGTGGTGGAGCGAGCATAGAATAAATCCAGGTGTCTTGCCCCTACTTTCTACTGCTCCTCTAAGCCTTCCTGCCTTTTGCACCCCAGACATCCTGTCCCTCAGGCCCACTCCCTTCCAGGAAACAGGAGGCCTGCCTCCCATCTCTTGTTGCTCTCCTGGGACCTAGGGGTCTTATGCCTTCCCTTCCTTCAAATTAAGATTGCTCTGTCAGTGATTCTGAAGGAAGGGCTCCCTTCTCTTTCCATTGCTTTTGTTTTCTGGAGCTTCAGGAAACTGTCAGGGCAGCTGCCAAGTACTCATCTGCTTCTGGTGCCTAGGGGGTCAGAGGCCACTATGTTCAGGTCTGGGGAACTGGGGTAGGGGGTGGGGTAATAATTGGGGAATTCACAGGCTCATAGATTTAAAGTTGAAAGAAATCTCAGGGGTCATCTGGTCCAACAACCTCATTTTAGAGATACGAAACTAAAGCCCAGGAAGGTAGTGATTTGATCATGGTCAAAAAGGTAATAAGTGGCAGAACTAAGCTTCAAACCCAGGTCCTTATCCAGTGTTTCTTACACTTTATTATGCTATTTCCTCAGGGTGGAGCACCCAGAGAATTGGAGGACTGTATTTCCCCAGGAGTAGGGGAGATATTTAGAGTAGGTTAGGGGGTAGTAGAAGGATTAAGGATGCTTGGGCCCCTAAGGTGGGGCCAGGATTGATCTCACAGTGCCATGTAGGAAGCTTGGGTCCTAAGGATCAAAGGACCCAGCCAACCTCACTGCTCAGAGTGCTTCATTAGCTCCTTAAAGTCCAATTCAATTTAACAAACATTTTTAAAGTTCCTACTTTAAAGGTACTATGGATCTGGCACTTTTTTTTGAAAGGAAAATACTGAAAACAGCAGTTCCAGACATATGTATATATTTGTGTGTGTGTTTGTATATACAAAGATACAAGATAATTTGAAGAGGGGGAGCTAACAAATGGAGGGACCAAAGAAGACTTTAGAGAGGAGGTGGTACCTGAGCTGAGTTTTAAAGGGAGGCAGGATCTTGTGAATGAAAAGAGGATTTGAGGCCTGGGATAATTTACAGAGCTGGGAGACTGAGTATTGGTTGTGTTTATGGAGCAGCTAAAGTAGGTCAGCTCGTCTAGAAGGCAAAGTAGCTGGAGGAAGAGTTGTATGAAATAAGGTTAGATAGGTATGTAGGAGTCTGATTGTGGAGGGGCTTCAGTGCCAGGTGGAGAAGATTGGATTTTACCCCAGAGCTAATAAAAGAGGCATAGAACAGCAGGGGAGTGATATGGTCAGATCTGTGCCTTAGGAAGATTATTTGGCAGTATTGAGGAGGGGGGATTAGAAAGGAAAGTGACTGAAAGTAGGGAGACCAATGAGGAAGCCATTAAATTAGCTGAGGTCAGAGATGATGAGGGCTAGAACTAGGAAGGTTGCCATGTAAATAGAGAGAAGGAAATAGAAGAGAAAGCTGTGGCAGGAGCAGGATTGACACGATTTGGCCGCTGATTGGCTATCGCTCATCCAATGAGCATTTATGAAGAATCTTCCATTTGCCAAAACCTTTACTGGGTGCTGGGGATACAAATGCAGAGAATGAAGCAATTCCTATTCTCAAGGACTTTACATTCAAATGGGGAGACAAGTCCATACTTAAACTTGGGAGCCCCAAGTTCAGTCTCTTTGAGCATATGCTGCACGCTGAGCTGAATTACCTCTCATGTGGAAGAAGCTGGGAAGCTTTATTTTTGCAAAGATGTGATAACATGTAATGGCAGAGCCCTGCTCTCCAATTCAGAACATGCACAAGTATTATTTCTGGTATGTTTACCATGTGAAGAAGAGGAATCTTTTGATTGGTTGCTGAGCTAGCACAGAGGATGCATTCAAAAGGCCCTAACCAGCCAAGGCATTTTCTTTTTCCTTCCTGGCTTTGTCTGAGTGAGGAGGCCAGCCCTGTGTAGGGAGAGATGCCTCAGGCGCTTATCTCCCCACCTGAGCCTCCACCTTCTGGCCCTCCTGTTACCTCTGTTGACTAGTTTTTTCCCACTCTTAGCTGAAGGGCTGTTAGAAATGACTATAACTTTGTGAGCTTCAAAATGTTAACAATAGGGAGAACACACCAGAAAAACTGACTGTGCAGTTACAGTCTAATACAAAAACGAGCTAGTTGTAGGTTTTTTCTGGTCTATATAGGGTATCCAAGAATAAAAGCCTTAGGTATTGAGTAGGTCCCTGATAAAGCTAAGGACCATATGGTTATCTCAGATGAGTCCCCATATGTAACACAGGCTCCCCAATTTATATTCACCCTGATGAGTCTGGTCCCCAGATCACAGCTGGCCATGTCCCCTCACAGCTCTAGGGTTAGCCCTGAGGAGCTGCAGATGACTTTTCTAAAGCTATAGCTCCAGTCGTTATTCTGGCATATTTTCTTCAGGGTTAGCCACCCGTGTGCTAAGTGCCCATCATTTCATTTAAGTAATTACTATCAATCAACTTTTACAAAGGAGTGTTTGCTGAGAAGATAGCAAGAACGGAAGTTACAAACAATTCTTCCCTATACCACTTCTGTATTTGGGGAGAATGGGATTAAATTTAAAGAAATATCTTCTTTTCTCTTTCTTCTTTTTTTTTTCTTCCTTCCTCCTTCTCTTCTCTTCCTCTTCTCTCCTTTTATCCTTCCTTTCTTTCTTGTACCTCTAATTTCCCTTGCTGACCTGGGCTGGGCTGGTATGACTTTTTCACAAACCTCAGCTTCCTCACTATTACAAGGGCACTGTTACATTATTGTTGTTTGTTTTTTTTTTCAGTCATGTCCGACTCTTTGTGACACTTTTGGGGTTTTCTTGTCAAAGATACTGGAGTGGTTTGCCACTTCCTTCTCCAGTTCATTTTACAGATGAAGAAACTGAGGCAAACATGGTTACATGACTTGCCCAGGGTCACACAGCTAGCAAGTATATGAGGCTAGATTTGAACTCAGGTCCTCCTGATTCCAGGCTTGGCATTCTAGCCACTGTTCCATGGAGCTGCCCCTAGAGAGCTACCATTATAGGGATAGACAAAGCAGTTCATTGTTTCAGCAATCTGGCTAGTAGCTGTTGTGGGTGTGAAAGAACAACACAAGCCCAACAACAAGCATGCTACCAGCACGCTGCAAAAGCCCAAGTTCTTTTGATCTGCTTTAGTAAGGAAAGCAACGTTAAGGGGTTGACAAGTTTACTTTAATTCAGCATACAAATATCACTCACTTAGTTCAGGGGAAAAAGCCAGCACCCTGAACTTCAGGGCAAGTACAAACAAATTACAAACATCAGACAGACAGACCAAATACAATTCATAGTTACTGACACCCAGGTTCAGCTGGGGAGCTCATAACAAGCGCTGGCCCAACCATCATGGCTGTGGGCAAGAGCTCCAAAAAAGAGAAAGCCAACCCCTGGTTTTATATCTTTTTCAGGGTCAAGGGTGAGTCACACATGCAACTCACCCATGTGACCTAGAATCATCACAAAGAGGTGACTTAAACTCACGTGGTCTAAAAGCCTCTGATGTCCCAAACATGTCACTCAAACTCATGTGTAAACTAGGCCCTCCCTTGAGAAAGGAGGTCACCAAGGAATCCCAAATCTAATCAAGGAACAAAGCCAAACTCTTCAAGGGCACTTGCTTGAACTGAGTGCTAAGAGCCCATTTTGTTTACCAACACATTCATACAAAGAATTTGCCCTACCAAATTTATTCCAAATGCCATAGCCACTGGATGGGTCTCAGCTACCACTGTTCTGAGTCAAGTTCACTTTTTAAGGCCTCTGCTATTGCTTCATTCGTGCTGAGCTTCTGACAGTTCCCTGAAAGGATTCAAGCTCTCGGACTTCTGATGCTCACTATTCTGACCTTGTGAAGCTCACAAGGTCATAGCCATCTCCAAAAGCTCTTCAATTAAAATCAGGAAAGAATAAACACAACAGAGACCAAAGAACTCAGGGACTGGTGGGGAAGAAATAGACCAAGGCCTCCCTCTAGACAAAGGATAGAGTAGCCTTATGAAATCTACACAGGAGGTATCAAGAAGAGGGTAACTGACATATGTCAAAGGCTACAAACAGATCAAGAGGAGTAAGAATTAAAAAAAAAAGCCCACAAGTCAGAGGCAGAGAAAATGGGGAGCTGAATATGAGGAAGACAGAAAGTCAGCTACAATGAGACCAGAAAGACAGCTTGAGACCAGAATGCAAAGGACTGAACAAATAAAAAGCATTTATTAAACGCTTTCTGTGTGCAAAGTCCATTTATTAAGCACTTACTATGCGCCAGGCAAAAACAGTCCCTACTCTCAAGGAGCTCCAGTCCAATTGAGGAGACGACCTGGAGCGGAGACCCCAAATTATGTACAAACAAGATACATACAGAATAAATTGGAAATAATTTCAGACGAAGGCACTAGCTTTAAAGGGAATCAGGAAAGGACTATTGCAGAAAGTGGTATTTTAGCTGACACTTGAAGGAAGAGGCGAAGCCAGGAGGCAGGGGAGGGGAAGGAGAGAATTTCAGGCGAGTGTCTCCTGTAAGGGACGTTCAGGGAAGGGATAGGAGGACAGTGTCCCTGGATTATATGGTATAAAAGGAGAGTAAGGTATAAATACTGGAAAGGTAGGAAGGAGCCGGGTTATGAAGGGGTCTGAAAGTCAAACAGAATGTGATATTTGATGCTAGAGGTAGGTGATAGGGAGCCAATGGAGTTTATTGAATAGGTGTGGGGGCCGGGGTGGGACCGAGTGCGTGTGTGCCTTAAGATTCGATAGCTACCACCTTTCCGCTCCTGGAACGCATGCATTCATCCGCTCATACAATCAAGAACATTTGTGAAGCGCCTGCACAATTTAGGATGACCGCCGCTGCCTTCAGCGAGCTAGTCACCACCACTTTGCCTCGCCTCTGCAGAGGCGCCTATGCACAACACAGCCTCCGAGTACAAACGTGGTTTATCCACAGGTCCTTTCATTTCCAATCCAACACCGAGGCTAGGATTCGAAGTGTCGGGGCTGGGTTGGGTAGGGAGGGTTCAGCTGAGGTATGGAGTGAGGAGAACGGAAAATGCAAAGCTCACACCGGCCCCTACTGTCCTAGGGACGGTGCAGCGCTTCTGGGTTAACACGGATATACCGAACAGGGGAGAAGCCTATGTGGCTGCACATGCGCAGCGTCGCGGTGCACCACGCTTCGATGCACCAGCCGGCCAAGCTAGACCGTTCCCGCGCGCAACCGCGTAGGAGGCGGAAACGACGCGCCGCACACTGGGCTGCTATCCTCTCGCTGTCCGGTCGTTCCGGATCCTCCTCTTTTAATCCCGCCCAAGAGCCACCATTTTTTTCTCCCAAGTAGCTACTGCGGCTTCCTCTGTCACGTGACAAGGGAACACGTTCTCGTCGCTCCTCCCCCTCCCCGCGGCCTCACTTTTGCTTGCTCTCGATTTTCTGGGAAAAAGAGAAAGTCATTTTGCCTTTGGGGGAGGTGACAATTGAATGTCATCGCGTTGCCAAATCCAGTGTTGGCCTCCTTCACAAAGTTACATGTTCGTGGGGGAGAGGAGGAAAATGGATTAGTGCGCGAGGAAGAATAAATCACATCTTCCTATGTAGCCCCACTTCTGGCCTCAGGTTCGGCTCAGGGGCTGCTTCCCACAGGAAGCCGTCAATGTTAGCTTTCCCCCTCCCTCCTTCCCTCCCTCCCTCCTCAAATTAGCACCTATGGCCTCAGCTATGTATGAGTTATCTTCCCCTAGGGAAGGAAAAGCGGCTCGAGGGCCAGGTACCCGGGACTGCCCAAAGTCAAGTCGACACGCATTTATCAAGCGCCTACTGTGTGCCAGGCACTGAGTTTAGCGTTGGAGATACAAGGACAAAACCAAAAAATGGTCCGTGCCCTCCGGCCGGTAGGCATTCTCCGGAGTGGAGAGATAACACCGGCTTTCTGCCCCAAGTTAGGCAAAGCCAGCTCCTGCCCTCGAGGAGCTCCCAGTCGGGGGCAGAGGGAGGACACACCGCAAAGTCCTAGGTGCCGCCTACCGCCCAGGGTCCCCAAAGCCCCGGGCCCGGCGGAGGGGCTGAAAGTTAAGCTTCCAAGCCGCCGGTCCTTCCAGGGATCATTAACGGAGGCTGCAGTTTTCCGGGGGAGGGGGAGGTGGGCGAATCAGATAAGGCAGAACTGGGAGGTCCAATCTCGAGTCTGCCGGGCCGGGTTCTCGGCTTCTCCCCCACGCCCGCTGCGCCGCCTCACGTCCACGCGGGAGAATGCACCGTGGGAGAGAGCCCGGGAAGAGGCGGGCGCTCGGAGGACCGGGAAGCCGGGAGGCCCAGAGCGGAGCCTGGGGCTGGGAATGCGGGGTTGGGGGCGTGGAAGCGAGGACTGAGGCCCCCGAGGGCGGGCCCTCGCCACGCCACCGAATCCCGGGCGTCGGCAGCCGCGGCTCAATCCGTGCCATCCGCGTCCCCTCCCCCCTCGGCTGTGATTGCAAAGCTCGCCGGTCCCGGCCTCCCTGCTCCGGCGGAAGCCTGGCTGGCCCGGGGTAGGGGAGGTGGAGGAAGGCAGCAGGTACCCTCGAGGGGCCGGGGCCCGGCTAGACTAGGACTTGCCACGGGGAATGAGGGAGGGAAAGGGAGTCCAGGACCTTTAGCAACAGGCAAGGACGAGGAAGGGGAATGGAAGCGCTGGCTGGAGAGCAGCGGTGGGAAGGGGTGAGGGGATGGAGGAAGATTGGGGGCGGGCGGGGTTGGGGAACCAATGGGGAAGGTACGGGGAAGACTGTTGATGCTCCAAGACTGAGCTCTGGAGAGAACGATGGGAACCTGAGTATCCTTCTCTCCTTGCCTCCTCTTCTCCCCTTCCCTGCCCCATCCCCTAAGGTGCGCTCACTCCGCCTGCCATCTTCCACAGGTAGAGGTTTTTCTCGGGTGCTGCTTCTTTTGGGGATCAGGTGAGTGTATGACTCCTCCCCCCCGGCTCTCAGTTAGGGTGAGGTTAACTTGTACGAGACGATCGCCCGACTCTTTATCTACAGCCCCCTTAACCCAGTGTGGGAGGCGTGTGAAGGCACGGTGGGAGGAGTGTGTATGAGCTCGAAAGTGTGGTGGTGGGTGGTAGGCACGGATTAGGGAGAGGGGATGCTGGTGGAGGGATGGGGCCCGGGAGCAGCTTCTCTGGAGTTGTGGAGAAAGAGATTCAGGGCAGAGCAGGAGACGGAGGGGTGTGAAGATCTGGTAGATAGTTGCAGGTGGTTGGGACTGGTGATGTGGAAATATGGGGTTATGGTGGTTTGTGCTCCATCTTTGTGGTAAGAGGAAGGGGGTGACATCGGAGAGGGTGGAGATACTGCTGCTTTAGGACTCAGGTGGAGCTCGAAAGGAGAAGGGTTTGCTTTCTGTCATCTTACTTCCCCTTTTGGGCAGCAGAACCCAAGGTCAGCTTCCTTTTCAGGAAGGGAATGGGTGGGGAGGAAAATCTGTGACCTAACGCTAAAATCCGTGTCCTCCTCAGAACCCATACATGCCTTCCCTAAACATTGAGCATAGGATTTGGGAATGGGGGCAATTGTAAAAGGATTAGTCGTCAAGGCTTTTGACTGGCTTTTGTGGGGGCCTCTCCTGAGATACTTAGGGTGTCGCCAAGATTTTTTAAAACTGGGCAGGGTTGGGGTTGAAGTAGAATTTTAGAGGGATATTTTGCACTGGACACCAGATTATATTGTATATTCTGTCACCCTCAGCCTTTCTTGCTAATATGCTTATAGTGTTATAATTCCCTGAACAACAGATTTTTGAGAGGGCCTTTGATGGGTTGTGGGTTATTTCTAGAGAGAGAATTCTCTCTGGGACTACAGGAAATTATAGGGGATCAGTGGCAAATTTTGCCCCATTCTGTGCTTTGTTGGGGTACAGTTACAGTCCGCGCCCCTGTCTTCAACTCAGCTTCTGTCTCTCCAGCAGGCCCTGTTACCAGTTCACATATCTGTCTACTCCCAGCCATGGCAAGTGAGAGTTCCCCATTACTAGCCTACCGGCTCCTTGGGGAAGAAGGAGCTACATTTCTGCCTTATGGGATGGGGGGTCCAGGAGGTGGGGCCCTCCGGAAACTCTCCACCTTCCTCGGTGTTGTGGTGCCCACTGTCCTCTCCATGTTCAGCATTGTGGTCTTCATGAGGATAGGTGAGGAGCTTTCGAAAGAGCTAGGTATCTGAGATGTTTAGAAGGGATCCCCAAGAAGGAAGAGGAGGGTGGCTGTGCGATGTGTGGGGAGGCTTTGAGTAGTGGGAAGTCTCTTGCTGAAATGGAACGAGACACTGGTTTTGGGGTCAGAGGGCCTATGTTTGAATTCCAGCTCTGTTATTTACTAGCTGGGTGACCTTGTACAAAACACATAGCCCTTCTGGGCCTAAATTTCCCCTTCTACAAAATGGTACGAGATGGTTTATGGACTATCTTGGAGTAGACGGTCTCTTTAAGGGCCCTTCCAATCTCAATTCTACATAATCTCATTCTATCCTTTGCCCTTTTACACAGGGCAGGATCAATGTGTTGGTGTCCCTGTGGTCTCTACTCACTCTTCCGTTCTCTGCTCACTTATTCAGAGGACACATTGAATTGAGAGAGATTGGTAGAAAGGCTTCTCTTCCCTTGTCATGTCCATAATCGCTTAGTGGGGTGGGAGCATGTACAACCCTTTAATCGTACTTCTCTATGATCTTACTTTCCTCTCTTCTTTACAGGATTTGTAGTGGGCCATGCTGGGCTCATCCAAGCTTTGGCCATGCTGCTGATTGCCTACTTCATCCTGGTGTTGACTGTCCTCTCTGTTTGTGCCATTGCCACCAATGGAGCTGTGCGTGGCGGTGGAGCCTACTGTATCCTCCTATGAGGGCTGAGCAAGGGGTGGGCACTTGTTCTATTCTCCGGTACAGATAAGATGGGGCAGTGGGGAGGCAGAGGCTGGGGATTCACTCTGATGTCTGGTCCAGGAGGGGTTATCTGCTTGAAGAGTTAACCTGCATGGACTGTGGCATCTACTTGCAGATTGGTGGAAGGGTACTGGCCACTGCGTTAGAAGGAGTGCTCTTTGCAATGAGTGGCCCACCTAGGTTCCAAGTCTTTATTTTTCTTTAACTTTCCCTTCTCTTGTGCTTCCCCCTCTCAGTCATGATCAGCAGGACATTGGGTCCTGAGTTTGGAGGAAGTATTGGGCTTATGTTCTTCCTGGCCAACGTCTGTGGCTGTGCTGTCTCTGTGCTGGGACTGGTGGAATCCATACTGGATGTCTTCGGGGCTGGTTCGTTCTACCAACCCTGGGTCTCCAGAGTGGGGGAGGAGCCAGGAAACTCCAAGGTCTTGGGGAGTCTGAGGTGTTGGGATTATTTTTGGTAGAGGAATGCCCTGGGGAAGGGGTGATAGTGGCCAGTTAATCAGTGAGTATTTTTTGAGTACCTCCTATGTGCAGTAGTAGCAGAGGGTAAAGGGTTGGAAACATGATGCCTGCCCCCAAGGAGCTTATGTTGTAGTAGGGGAGAAGGGACAGATGAAATAAACATGTAACGGGGGATTGGCCATTGAGGGCCTGTTTCTGGCGCATGGAGGTGTGTGGCGAGCCTGTTTTTCTGGGTATGCTCCAAAGTGGAGAGCAGGAGCCCCCGCCACTCATGTCTTAAAGCGGACTCACCAAACATCTGTATGTTCCCAGGAGTGGGACCAACTGGCCCCTACTGCACTCACATACACACACACACACACACACACACACACACACACACACACAAAATGTTGAGTTGTGAGGTGCTCACAAAAGGAGCTCTGGATTTGCAATGAGAGGACCTATATTTTAGTCCATATGCTGCAACTTACTTCCCAGTGTGACCTTAAGCAAATCATTTCCCCTCTGAGAGATTCAGTTTCCTCCTCTGTGTCATGCAGGAGTTGGAGCAGATAGTCCCTCTCAGCTCTTAATCCTAACTTTATTCCTGCTAGAAAAGAGAGAGAGAGAGTGAGAGAGAGAGAGAGAGAGAGAGATTGATTGAGAGAGATTGATCAGCCAGTGTTGGCATGCTTAGGAAAGAAGAGCTGGAAGGGGCCTCAGAGTTGTTTAGTCCAACCCCCTCATCTCACAGAAGAAAATGAGACTCAGAATGGTGAAGCGATTTGTCAGAGGTCATGATGGCAGAGCCAAGGGTCGGATCTAAGTTCTCTGAATCCAAATCTAGAGTTCTTTGCCCAGGGCCATGGTGCCTGTCCAAGGGTTTGTCCAGAATTTAGTTCTACTCTAATTTGACAAATCTCTGGTACATCACTGTTACTTGAAGGTAAAGGGTCTAAGGCAATTTTGAATTTAACAGGTCCTTAACATAGGTCCATGGCTTGTTTTTATTATAATTTATTTCCTTTGTAATCCTATGTATTTTATTCTGTGCATTTAAAAACATTACTCAAAGAAGGAGTTCGTAGGTTTCATGAGACCGCTGGGGGGGGGGGGGGGGGGAGGGGTCCATGATACCAAAAAAGGTTAAGAACCGTTGGTCCAAATGCTCCTTAAGGTCCCTTCCAGTGCTAACATTTTATTAACTTTTGAAACATTTATTACTTGTTAAATTCAGAGACATGGTTCTTGCCATGGAACTCACAGTGTCTGATGACATTCATGAGAATAACTGGAGTATTTAAAAGGACCTGTTCTGATTTGGGGTATGTTATACAAGATTTCATAGGATCCTGTACCTCGATTTAGATGGACCTCAAATTTGGACAGTTTTTTGGAGTGTTACTTCCTCCCTCAAATGATTTCATCCCTGTCTCTCTCCCAGATACATCAGGGCCAGCAGGGATACGAGTGCTTCCCCAAGGCTATGGCTGGAATCTGCTGTATGGAACAATGTTGTTGGGCCTAGTGGGTGGGGTCTGTACCCTGGGAGCTGGCCTGTATGCACAAGCCTCCTTGCTTACATTCCTGCTGGTCTCTGCCTCCTTGGCCTTGGTCCTGATCAGCTTTATGGCTGTGGGGCCCCGAGATGTCACCCTCCCTCTTAGGCCAGGCACCAATGGTTCCTCGACAATCCCCCAGCTGGGCCACTTCACTGGCTTCAACAGTAGCACCCTGAAGGCCAACTTGGGTGGTGAGTAGAAGCTGTAACTTGGGGCTCTATAGAAGGGGAGAAGGGAAGGGCTAGACGATCGAAATCCCAAGATGAGGGTGAGAACTGAGGGAGAGAGCATTTGGGTACGAGATACTAAGAAAGAGGGAAGCGCCAGTCCCAGCACAGTTCAGTTTAATTCAGTAAATCAACAAATGGGTGATTTACCTTCCTACTCTGCAGTTCACTGTGGGGGGACACAAGAGAAGCCTTAGAGAGACTTTTTGCTCTTAAGGAGATGTAGAGATAAGATGCACTCAAGGAATAATTAAATAATGAAAGACAGTACAGGTTTAAGTAAAGTGGTTTAAATGAAGACTGCCACCATGGGCTGGAGTGGCAGGAGACACTGAGACTTGAGCCTAGTCTTGAAGGCTGGAGAGAAGACTTTGGGTCAGCTCAGAAGGGAAGGGGAGGCATGCCAAGGCAGGAATGAGAGAACAAAAAGACATAGTAAACTTATGGGTGAGTAAGAAAGAGTAGTTTGGCTAGAGCAGAGATCAGCTGGTTTCGGAAGAGGGAAAATGAGAGCTGGAACATTGGAAAAGAAGGACCAGCATCCTAGCCTGAAGGGCAGGGGGTGTGGAAGAAGGGGAGAGGATGCCTGGGTGCCCAGAGATGTCCATAGCCCCTTCCTAATCTGTGTGTTCCCTTCTCAGCGGGCTATGCCCAGGACTACACCACCGGGGTCACCATGACCTTTGCCAGTGTGTTTGCCGTCCTCTTCAATGGCTGCACAGGCATCATGGCTGGGGCCAACATGTCAGGTGAGTGACTGTTGTCTTTGACCTTCTTAAAGGAAGTGGAAGTCCTGAGCAGATGGTGAAGGGTCGAGCATTGATAAGAAATTGCTTCGTTTCTAGGAGATACCACTCGGGGCCAGGAGCCCTGGATCGGTGGCTCAGCTCTGAAAATTTTTAACTGGGTGACCTTCTCTCTACCTCTCTACATCATTTTTCAAATGGGGATGATGATACTTGGCTTTTCTTCCGTGCAGGATTGTTGAAGAAAGCGCTTTATAAATTAGTGCTCTATAAAAGGGTAATTGTTGTTCTCTGGCCCTAACTTTGTTCTTACCTGCACATTATCCTGATTTCTTTGTACGGCCAGACTCTGCCCTTGGCAAGGAAAACCCCGAGGATTGACACTTCCCACACTCTGTCACCTAACCTGGCTTTTCTTCCTTCCCAACCTCTTTTTTCCCCAGGGGAGCTGAAGGACCCAAGCCGAGCCATCCCTCTGGGCACTATTATTGCTGTGGTGTACACGTTCTTCATCTATGCTCTGCTGTTCTTCTTCTCCAGCTTTACCTGTGACAGGTGGGGGTGGGGAGGTGGATCTGGGACGCCAGGTTTTGGGGATGGAGGTGAACAAGAAATACTTAGAGAGGAACTAGATACTTAGGTCTCTGTGGGAGGTATAGGCTGGGGCTGGGGGAGGACATCTGGGTCCCTAAGGGAAGCAAGGTTCCAAGAAGAATTATGGACAGGAGAACAGATTATCTATGTCACTGATTGGGAAAGGTGAGGGCTAGGCAGGATAATAGTTAGAGAGCAAGTGTCATCTTTGTTCTCTCCCTCAAGGACATTGCTACAGGAGGACTACGGCTTCTTTCGAGGCGTTAGCCTGTGGCCTCCGATGGTGCTAATTGGGGTGTATGCTGCATCGCTCTCAGCTTCCATGAGCTCGCTCATTGGTGCCTCACGAATTCTCCATGCCCTGGCACAGGATGACCTTTTTGGTGGGTTTTCTTTTTTATTGCTTGTCCTCAATCTTTCCCCCCAATTTTTAAACATTTTTATTTAAAGTTCTGAATTGCAAATTCTATCCCTTCCCCTCTCCCTCTCCTTCCCTGAGATGGTAAGCAGTCGGATGTAGGTTACACATGTGCAATTATGTAAAACATTTCCATATTAGTCATTTTGTACAAGAAGACTCAAAGAAAAAAAATCAAAGAAAGAAAGTGAAAAATAGCCTGCTTCAGTCTGTATTCAATCCATATCAGTTCTTTATCTGGAGGCTCATAGTATGCTTCGTCGTTAGTCCTTTGGGATTGTCTTGGACCGTTGCATTGCTGAGAATAACTAAGCCATTCACAGTTCTTCATCAAGCAGTTTTGCTGTTACTGTGTACAATGTTCTCCTGGTTCTGTTCATTATGCATCAGTTCATGTAAGTCTCTCTAGGTTTTTCTGAAATTATTGTGCTTGTCATTTCTTGTAGCACAGCAATATTCCATCACAACTGCAGCTCGTTTAGCCATTCCCCAATTGATGGGCATCCCTTTGATTTCTAATTCTTAGCCACCACAAAAAGAGCTGTTATAATAAATATTTTTGTACAAATAATTCCTTTCCCCCTTTTTGGGATGTCTTTGGGATATAGACCTAGCAGTGTATGGCTGGATCAAAGTGTATGCACAGTTTTATAGCCCTTTGGGCATGGTTCCAAATTGCTCTTCAGAATGGTTGGATCAGTTCACAACTCCACCAACAGTGCATTAGTATTCCAGTTTTCCCATATCCCCTCCAATATCCAACATTTTCCTTTTTTGTCAGATTAGCCAATCTGATAGGTGTGAGGTGGTACCTCAGAGATGTTTTAATTTGCATTTCTCTGAGTAATAGTAATTTAGAGCATTTTTTTGTATGACTATAGATAGCTTGGATTTCTTTGTCTGAAAACTGCTTGTTCATTTTCTTTTTACCATTTATCAATTGGGGAATGACTTGTATTTTATAAATTTGACCCCGTTCTCTACATATTTGAGAAATGAGGCCTTTATCAGAGATACTTGTTGAAAAATTTTTCCATTTCCTTGTAATTTTGGTTGCATTGGTTTTGTTTGTGCAAAACCTTTTAAATTTTATATAATCAAAATTATCTGTTTTACGTTTTGTCATGCCTTCTATGACTTCTTTGGTCCTAAATGCTACCCTTATCCATAAATCTCACAGATAAACTGTTCCGTGCTCTCCTAATTATCCTGTTTTAGTGAGTGCATATTTCTATATTCATTCCTCACCCCCACACCCACCCTTCCCTAGTTCTATGGCCTTCTTGAATTCTCTGGTTTTTCTTGAATTCTCCTTTTACCATTTGTTGCTTTTCCCCCACCTTGTTATCCTTTGAAGTTTTCTTGTTTAACCTCTGCCTGTCCCATCTCTTTCCCCTGCAGGGATAATTCTGGCTCCAGCAAAAATTGTATCCCAGGGAGGGAACCCCTGGGGAGCTGTGTTGTACTCCTGGTGTCTAGTGCAGGTGAATTGGGGGGATTCTCATAGACTGTCTCTCTTTCTTCCCCTAAATGGACGAGAAGCAGGGTGGGAAATCAGCTTTGAGGGAAATGTGGACCATGTGGATTTTGGCCAAGGGCAGGGGTTGCATTTGGGTTTGGTGAGGAGACCTAAGCACCTTTTTCCTCCAGGTAATGCTTCTCGTTGGGAAGCTCAACACCCTGGCAGCTGTGGTCACAGTGTTCTACCTGGTAGCCTATGCTGCGGTGGATCTTTCCTGCCTGAGCCTTGAGTGGGCATCGGCCCCCAACTTCCGGTGAGGGGCATGTAACCTTAGGCTCCAGAGGCCACATTGATATTTTAGAAGCCTGGGATTCTGAGTTGGAAGGATCAGAGAGTTAGAGATGGAAGGGACCTCAGGACCCCTCATTTTATAGTTGAGGAAATTTAGGCCCAAGAAGGTTGTGTGACTTGCCCAAGGTAGTAAGTAGCACAGTTGGGATTTGAATTTAGGTCCTTTGGCTCCAAATCCCATGGTTTTTTGACTTTCCCACACAGGCCTAGAGAAATCAAATGACAGGACTAGAACTGGAGCTCAAGTCTTTTGATGTCCCACCCAGTGTTATTTCTGCTATGTCGTACCTGGGGGTGGGGCAGGTTAGAGAAAAAAATTTGGATTTGGGTCCCTAGAGGTTCCCGAAGGGGGCCTGGAATGAATTAACCCTATGCCTAAGGGTACAGAGCTGGGAGCCCCATGTTCATCTGTCCTTGTCTTAAATGATCTGTCTTTCTGTCATCAGCCCCACTTTCAACCTGTTCTCCTGGCACACCTGCTTGTTGGGCATGGCCTCCTGCCTACTCATGATGTTTCTCATCAGCCCAGGAGCTGCAGGCGGATCTCTGCTGCTCATGGGGCTGCTTTCAGCCCTGCTCACTGCCCGAGGAGGACCTAGCAGCTGGGGCTACGTCAGTCAAGCCCTGCTGTTCCACCAGGTTAGCACGGGGTCGCATGGAGCTTCCTTATCCTTGTCCTTAACCCAGGGAGGGAGTTTGTGAGGGGGTTTCCAGGGGTGCTATCCCAAGAGAGACTCGCACTGGTACCTAATGTGAGAAGAGAAGTGGGTTGTGTGAGTGGTGGGATGAGAAATGCTGTATAATGCTGTATCCTAATCCTCATACACTCAGGTCCGAAAGTACCTGTTGCGGCTGGATGTGCGGAAGGACCATGTAAAGTTCTGGCGACCACAGTTACTGCTGTTAGTGGGAAACCCACGAGGGGCGCTACCCCTGCTACGGCTGGCCAATCAGCTTAAAAAGGGTGGCCTCTATGTGCTGGGCCATGTCATCTTGGGAGACCTTGGTGAGGACCTCCCCACCCCACAAATGTACTCTTGATAGCCCCATTCCTAAATCCCTTGATTCCCTAGTTCCTTTTAAACATCGTTCGTGTTCTCTAGCTACCTCTTCCTCTGGGCCTCTGGGGGGAATGGAAATAAGTTTCCATATAAGACTTTGAGGAAGAGGACACAGATTTTCTGATGTTTCCTTTCTCAAACTCCCTCCTCAGATTCTCTGCCCTTGGACCCTGTGCAGCCCCAGTATGGGGCATGGCTGAGTCTTATAGATCGTGCTCAAGTGAAGGCTTTCGTGGACCTTACTCTTTCACCTTCTGTGCGTCAAGGGGCCCAGCATCTGCTGCGTATTTCTGGTCTTGGTGAGACTCTCTGCCCCACATCCTCTCAGTCCTATCCTTGTTCTCTCCCCACCTTCCCCTCCTGACGCCTGCTGCTAGTTTCTGTTTCCATTTGTGTCAGATAGAAAATATTTATAAATTTCCCAGTTTGTAAGGGCCTGGGCTAGACATTGTGGGAGGAATATGAAGCACAGTCCCTATAGTTGTGAGATTATAATCTGTTTGGGGAAGTAAAATATGCATATACACAGATGCAGATAATTAATAATACAAGGCAATATGTGATAAGCTTCAGATGAATGATACAGATAATAATTGCTCTAAGAATATAGAGAACGGAGTCAGTCAACAAATACTGAGGCACAAAGTTTTGTGCCAAGCACTGAGCTTAGTACAGGGGATACAAAGAAAAGCAAAATAGACCTTGCTGTCAAGAAGCTTCCAGTCTAATGGGGGAGAGGGACTATAGACAAACAGCTACATATAAACAAGATATATACAGGGTAGATGGAAACAATCTTGGAGAGAGGGCTCTAGTATTAAGGGGGTTTAGTGGAAGGTGGATTTTAGCTGAGACTGCAGGATGTCAAAAGCCAGAAGTGAGAAAAGCATGGGGGATAGCCAGTGAAGAAATACTGAGTAAAGGAGATGGAGAGCCTTGTGCAAAGACTAGCAAGGAGGCCAGCACCCCCACATTGTAGAGTAGGCAGGGGGTACAAAGTATAGTCAGACTGGAAAGATAGGCTGGGGCTCGACTATGAAGGGCTTTAAAAGCCAAACGGAAGATTTTATATTTAATCCTGGAAGTAGTTGGGAACCAAGGTGTTTATTAAATGAGAGTGGGGTGGGTGGGAGGGGGTTGACATGTTTAGACCTGTCTTTTAGGAATATCACTTTAGCATCTGAGTGGATAATGGACCAGAGAGCAACCAGCAGGCTATTTCACTAGTCTAGGAAGGAGGCCTACACGAGGGCAGAGCAAAGTAGAAGTATATGAGAGATGTTACAAAGGCAAAATGAACAGATCTCACGAGAGATAGTAAGGAAACCCCTCGTGGGCTTCCCACCAACAGCAGATAGTGAGGGTGACACTGAAGTTGCTGGCCTAGGGGACTGGGAAGATTGCGGTACCCTCGACAGTCATAGGGAAGGGTTTTTGGGAAAAGATGATGAATTCAGTTTTGAACTTGTATTTAAGCTGTCTATGGGACATCCAGTTAGAGATGTCTGGTTGACAGTTAGAGGTGTGAGACTAGAGGTGAACAAGAAGGTTAGGGCCAGTTAAGTAGGTTTGAGAATCATCAGAGGTGATTGAATCTTTGGAAGCTGATGCGATTACCAAGTGAAATAGTATAGGAAGAGAACAGAAAAAGACCCAGGAGGGAGCCTTGTGGTACACCCACAGTTAGTGGGCCTGACCTGGATGAAGATCCAGCAAAGGAGACTGAGAAAGAGCAGTCAGATGGGTAGGAGGAGAACCAGGAGCAAGTTGTGTTCTAGAGAAGAGAGTAAAGGGGAAAAAATAGAGAAAGTTAGTTAGAAAGAAAGCAAAAAGAGAATAAAGAGAAGTGAAAGAAGGAAAAAGAAAAGTCATGATGAAAGATGAAAAAGAATAGAGGAAAGGAAACAGTGACTGCTGTTTCCTTTGTCACAGGCTGAGGAGACGTCAAGAAAGATGAGGACTGAGAAAAGACCATTATTACATTTGGCAATTAAGACATCTTTGGTAACTTTGGAAAGACCAGTGTCTGATGAGGTCAGAAGCCAGACCGCAGAAAGATAATTGAGAAAAGCAGTGGTGAAGGCATCATGGGTAGATGGCCTTCTCGAGGTGTTTAGCCACAAAAAGGAGTAGCAAAGTGGGATGATAGTGGGGATGGATCAAGTGAATTTTTTGAAGATAGGGGAGATCTGGGCATGTTGTAGTCAGCAAGGAAGCAAACAGTAGATAGGGAGAAATTGAAAACTAATAAGAAAATTAGGAAGAAAGGGAAAAAAAGGAAATAAAGGTGATAGAGGGAATAATCTGCTGAAGAAGATGGGATGAGATGACTTGTGCATATAAAGGGACTGGCCTTGGTGAAGGGGAAGGTTACCTCTTCATAATAGAGATAGAAATGAAGAAGGAGATAGTATAGCAGAATGCATCTGAGTAAAGAGAGGAAAAGAAACTCTCAGTGAATGTCCTCAGTTTTTTATTTTTTTTTTCAGTGAAATATGAGACAAGATTCTCAGCTGAAAGGATAGGGGGAGCCTTGGGAGGTTTGAAGAATAATGAAAAGGTTTAGAAAAGCCACTGTGGTGAGTGAGATATGAATCGATCCAGGAAGTAGAAAAGGATTGCCTTGCAGTAGTGAGAGCCCAGTGGAGATTATGTAACATAAATTTGTATTAGACCCATACATCGTGGTTTCATGATTTTCTCCATCTCTGTTCAAGGGCACATAAATAAGAGTGAAGGACTGTGGGAAGGAGCTGAAGCTGGGACTTGGCAGGGCAAGGTTTGGCAATAGGATAAAGGGGTGAGGAACTCAAAAGAAGAGGATAGTGTAGAGTTGAACTGGTTCACCTGGGAGTCAGGATTTTGAAGGAAGAAGAGTGCTGCAGCCAGTGTGGGGTTATTAGCCTGGGAAAGAACTAAGAGGGGGAGGGATTGGAATTCAGGGTGAGGTTGAAGAACAGGGTTAGGGGTCATAAGATACAAGGAAAGATGAGATGATAAAAGATTATGATCAGATAAAGGGATTTCAGACTTTATGAGCATACAAGTGGAATACTTGTGTCTTATAACAAGGTCAAGGGTATGGCCATCGCCTGTGTGACCGAGGTATGAGTAGAGGAATGGGGACTGGTTAAGTTGAAAAGCTAGGATGTTACAGTTTTTGAAGGGGTGTCAGTATGGATGTTGAAGTCCCATGGTGTGAAGGCAAGAATTCAAGAGGAAAGAAAGACTGTAAGCCAGACAAACTCATTGAAGAAGGAAGAAAAGTGTCCTTGAGGTAGATAACAGCTAGGTGACAGCTACCAGAATCTTGAGTGAGTGATAACTATAGGAGGAGAGGTTACTGAGTAATGGTGGTAAAGGGAGGGCCTAGAAGTAGGAATAGGGAGCAAAGAGTATACCGAATCTAACACCACAACCGATGAAAGTACAACCAGTACCGGAAAGGGTGCGCAAGTGTGCCCAGATCTCAGTCAGAGCCAGAAGATGGAGTGGGAAAGGAAAAGGTTTAAAATGAAATCAAGTTTATTAACTATGGAGCAGTCATTTCACGGAGCACAACAGGAAAGTAAACTTGGAGTCGGCCATGTGAGGCGTAGGGCTGAGGACCATGGGATTAACAAAGGAGACGGTAGGGATCGAGAATGACTTCTGTACGGGATAGCCAGGGGTTCAGATATCGGTGGGATCTGGAAAGAGTATGCAAATCTTACTCTCTGCATTTAATAGACTAGTCTATTGAGGGAAACAGCTGATTAGACTATTCAAGGCCCTCTCTTGAGAACCAGCCTCATAGCCGGTAGAGACGGAGCCATGTGAGGCCCAGGAGGCCACATTTACATCCCAGCAGACAAGTGGAGCAGGTGAAGGTATAGCCTGGGGGAGTCCAGACAGGTGATAGGCATGGGCATTTTAGGGTGATTATATAAACAGTTCTATTGATCTACTTTTCTGGGGTTTTTTAACCAATAACAAATTTGATGATTACTATTTTATGATATAATTTTGTTCAGGAAGTGCTCTTTACTCTTTTTTTCCTACTTTTTTCCCCCATTATTTTCTTTGAAATTCTAGGCCTTCTATTCTTTAGAATGAATTTTATTATTTTACTTAGCTCTTTAAAATATCCCTTGGAAATTTGGCATAGGACTACATCTATACATTACTTCGGACAATATAATTTTTATTATATTGTTGTGACCCAACCATGGACAGTGAATTAATTTGTCATTTGTCATAATTTTCGTCATTTCAAAGTATTTTGTAATTATATTTACATAAATCTTGAGTATGGAAACTGCCAGTGGCTCAGTGGATAGGTACTGGGCCTGGGTCAGGAAGACCTCATTTCAAATCCAGCCTCAGATGCTTCATGGCTGTGTGACCCAGGGCAAATCACTTAAGCTCTTATCGCATGTCAAAATGGATCCACAGGAGAATTCCAGTATCTTTGCAAGAAAAAAAACCTCAACCCTCCCCCCCCCAAAAAAAACCAATTGGGGTCACAAAGGGTCAAGCATGACTAAGACAACTAAACAAGAAGAAGTCTTGAGTATACCGTGGTAGATCGACTCTGGGAGGCAAATTTTAGGAAGAAAATCTTTAACTTGGAGAGCACCCTAAGAAGAGGTACATGGTGGTGAACAGCCTTAAGATCACAGCACATGGAGACTCTTTGAAGGGTCTGGGAATGTTTGGGAGGGGACATGATAGTTATCTCCCTCCGACAGGTTCTCATGTGGAAGAAGGTCTAGTTCTTTCTCCCATAAGCACTTTAAAAGACAGGAGTTATTTTGTTGTCCTTACAATCACAGTTCCTTGAATTAAGCCAGAAGTTGTGGAGAAGCAGAATTAGTCTCAGTGTCCAAAGAAACTTTTTAACAGAGCTACCCAAAAATGGAATGAGCTTTTTGGGGAGGTTGTAGGTTCCTGCTCCTAAGCTCTTCAAGAAAAGGTAGGATTGATAGGGAAAACTGAGGGAGCTGTGACTTCTTAAGTAAAAGGTGGGTCACTGAGAGTCATCCATGCCACTGAACAGACAGCGGTGAGAGAATGAGGAACCTGAGAAGCCACAGCAAGGGACCTGGAAAGCTATTCTGTTGAAGGTGGGGCATCTGAGAGAAGGCTTCAGTTCATCTTAGTGATTCCGATGTCCCAGATAAAAATTGATTTCATTGGCCAAGAACTCCAGGGATGGCTATTGCTCTCTGGCGCCACCTAAAGCTGGAGAAAGGTGGGGCTATTGTAAAGGAGATTTCTCATCCAAGTATGGTTAAACTTTACGGCCTTTGAGGTCTCTTCCACCTCTCCTCTGAAATTTTGTGATTTTTAACACATCCTTTATGGAGTAAGACTTTTTTTTGGGGTGGGGAGGAATAATAAACAAACAAATATATTGGGACCTTGTATTTTCTCCACCTTTCCATCAGTTGTGATGCAATGAAATGTGATCTTCCATTTCTATAGAAAGTCATTTGTGAATGCCTGCCTATTTTCTTCTCATATTTTCATCGAGGATCTCATTACGATGTTTTTAAGTAGAAAAAATAGATAAGTGTGTTTAGTGGTTGCTAATGTTCTTGTTTTGGTAGTTGTGTTTTAGTGGTGATAACACCATCTGTGGGTTTTTTTTTCCTATTTTCTATTTTTTATGTTGTTATCTTCAACTCTTTGACTTTGTGAAAATTGGTACCTTGCTGCCTTTAAATTTTTGTTGATGTTCTGGTAGCTGTTGCCATTATCATAAAGCAGTGGAATGTTAACAGGCTGATCAGAGAAGGGAAATTCAGAGTTCATAAACTTGGAAGTAGGACATTTGTGGCTGATTGTGAGATCAAGAATATGACTTCTGTGTGTAGCTGCAGTGGTGGGAAGGAGTGGGTTATGGGAAATGAGCAAGTTGAAGAACTGGAGATGAGAACATTTGAAGGAATATTAATATGTACATTCAAGTCCCCTATTATGAGGGAAGGAATTAGGGAGGAGAGACTTTAAGACAGGAGAGTGTCCTAGAAATTGATAGACAACAGCTACTAGAATTTCCGTTGGGTGATAGATATGGGTTGAGTGAACCTCAAAGGAGGAGAGGTTACCGAGTGATGGAGGTAGAGGGAGAGCCTGGAAATGGTACTGGGGAGCAAGGAGTTTCTAACTTCCTGATCTTGACTGGTCAGTGAATGAAAGTGCAACCAGTGCTGGAAAGGGAGACCAGGGAGGTCACAGCCTCATCAGGGGGAAGTCAGTGAGAGCCAGAAGATGAAAAGAGTGGGAAAGGAAAAAATTTAAGATGAAAGTAAATTTATTACCTGTGAGGCACTTATTCCAGAGAGCACAGTGGGCAGGTAGCTTTAGAGTGAGACATTGGTGGGACTGAATTGAGGGGAATAGGAATAGGGGAGTGGATGGTGAGGGATGGAGAATGGAATTTGTTTAATGACAGCTGTATGTTCAGAATCACTATGAAGGGGAAGGTATGACCAGGTGAGAGTTTGTTGATCATTGCCAAATGAGTTCAAGAGAGTTGTTAACATCATCAGGTCAGCCTTCTAGTGTTGTCTTCCTAGGGTGTTAGGCAGCTTAGGTGAGGGGACTAAGTGAGAGATACTGATGGAATAGTGTTTCTCTCCTGTCCCTGCAGGCAGGACAGATCAGGAGATATCTGGAGGGAGCGGGAAGGAATGGTCCCCTGTAGGCAAGTAGGAAGAGACCACCTCAGCAGACCAGCACACAACAATGGAATGGCATGTACCTGATCCCCTGCTGGCAGGAAGAGAGGCCAGGCCAGGAGACTGGCACTAGAAGGAATGGAGTCTCTCTGATCCCCAGAAGGGGTCTCACAGCATCATAGCTAAAGTTCACTCTTTCAAAATGGCCCCACCAGGCTGCCTCCTCTGCTGTTCTGTCTCAGTACAGAGGGGGCAGCTGGGAGCAACAAACCCTTATGAAAAGCTTCACCTTTCCCCAGCTTTAGGTGGCGCCAGAGAGCAATAGCTATCCCTGGAGTTCTTGGCCAATGAAGTCAGTTTCTGGGACATCAGGAATCAGCTGAACTGAAGCCTTCTCTCAGATGACTGCTTCTAAATGCCCCACCTCCAACAGAATAGCTTTTCAGGTCCCTTGCCGTGTCTTCTCAGGTTCCTCATTCTCTCACTGTTGTCTGTTCAGTGGCATAGATGACTCTCAGTGACTCACCTTTTACTTAAGAAGTCACAGCTCCCCCAGTTTTCCCTGTCAAATTGATTTTTTTTAAATCATGCCTCCTCCATAGGAGAAGGATATCTTATTTTCTTGGTTTTGCCCTTTTTGGTCCTAAGACACGTAGGTACCAATTACCATGTGCCCTCCTCCCCTTTTTCTCTTTCTTTCTTCCTCCCTTTCCTCCCTCCCAGAGGCTTACAGCATGACTTCCTCACTCGAATCAGCCAGGCAGGAAAGAGTGAACAAATTGTCCCCTTGAGAGCCTTTTGTCCGTCTCTCAGTTCTAGTTCAGTAGCCAACAAAAAGATCACTTTGCCTGCAGGCACACAGCTAAGTGTCCGAGGCAGGACCTGAATCCTCAGGTCTCCTTGATTCTGAGGCAGTCCTCTCCCCAAGATGATAGAATTCCTCTCCTGAAACAGTATCCCATGAATTAATATTTATTATTGTCTTTAGGTGGATAATGAAGCTAAACTCTTTTAAGTCTTTTATTTGCCTCCCTAAGGAGAACCTAAGGGGTCAAAAAAGTGTATGTATTAGCACACTCTGCTTTTAAACTGTGGTTTGTTGCCAGGACTGTGTTCAAAGACTTTCCAGCTAAGTAGAACTTGTCGGAACTTGTTCTCCACAGGCATAGCCTTTGAGAACCCATGATTACCATTTTAATTTTGTAATCACTTCCTTTCATGCATTATATTTACTTGTTAAAGTAGGGCTCATCCATGGCAGGATTTCAGTTACTGGTATAGTCAAATGAAATAATGTATTTGACAGCATTTTGTAGGTTAAGGTATAATAGTGGCATGAGGATGAACATATCGAATGATCCACAAGGCACAAAGCAAGCTAACTTAGGTGCCCACTAACTAAGTACCAATTAAGAAGTGAAGTGCTGAAAGTCTTTGAAGGACTCTGTCTTATTTTTGTGCATTTTCTCCTTCCCTTTCCTGCTCTGCCTTCTTCTCCCCAGGTGGCATGAAGCCCAACACATTGGTCCTAGGATTCTATGATGATGCACCATCTCAAGACCACTTTCTAACAGACCCAGCCTTCTCACAGCCAGTGGAGGGAGGGGGGCCTGCCCTGGACTCCTTGTTCCCTCCACCACGAGCCCCTGGCAGTCCCCGGGCACTCACTCCCCACGACTATGTGGCCACAGTGGTAGATGCCCTGAAGATGAACAAAAATGTTGTGCTAGCTCGAGGGTGTTGGGCATTACCACCTGAACGGCTAACCCGGAGCTCTGGGAATTCCTCCCAGTCTCACCATGTGGACGTGTGGCCCCTTAACTTGTTGCGGCCAAAAGGGAGCCCTGGTTATGTGGATGTCTGTGGCCTCTTCCTCTTGCAGATGGCAACTATCCTGAGCATGGTACCTGCTTGGCAAAGTGCCAGGCTTCGAATATTCCTGTGTCTAGGACCTCAGGAAGCTCCTGGGACTGGTGAGGCGAGGCTCCAGGTGTTGCTGAGTCAGCTTCGGATCCGGGCAAAGGTTCAGGAGGTGGTTTGGGGTGAAGGAGCCAGAATAGATGAGGGAGAAGATGAGGGGAACTTCGTGAACGGAAGCCGTGGAGATGCTGAGGCTGATGCACTAGCCATCAGTGCCAATGCCCTTATTCGGGCACAGCAGCCCAATGGCAGGGGTGAGGGTCCAGTGGGGCCTGAAGGGGATCATAGGAAGGAGGGGCCAACTACAGCCCTTACCTTCCTCTATCTCCCTCGGCCACCTGCTGACCCTGCCCGCTACACCCGATACTTAGCTCTGTTGGAGATGCTGAGCCAGGACCTAGGTCCAACATTGCTCATCCATGGGGTCACTCCAGTCACTTGCACTGATCTTTGATTTTCCTCCTCTTTTTTAGGAGGAACTGAGAAGGGAATGATTAGGTCTAGTTGCCCACCTCAATCATGTGTTCTCTGTTTGAGATTCAAAGGGGAGGTTAATTTGGATTTGCCTCCTTGGGCCAAAATCCCATTGGATCATTTTAAGGGGCTTAACTTCTGTCTCCATTGTGGGAAGAGCCCTTCTGCACTGATGAGGGTGGCTGTGCCCCTTTAAATTATGAATGTGTGTGGAAGGGGACTCAGCTTTCCCACTTCAAACCCACTTTGCTTTCACTTCACTGGTGCCTTGTTAGGAGGGGCAGGTTCTCCTCACCTTGGGCTTCTGTTCTTTAGCCTACCTCACCCTGATCCCTTATTTCTGACACTAGCCTCCCAAGGCTTTTTGTATTTTAAATTTTTGTGCTTGCCATGAATAAAAGACCAACATGTTATAGATTGTCCGGCTGTTGCCTGGTGAAAGTAGGAGAAGGGAAGGAGGTTAGGGTATTCCTCTCTTTCTTAAGGTGGCTTTTGACCAGTAAGTACCTGTGGATGTCTGAGAATTGGGGTTAGAGAGTGGAAAATGGGGCAGGAGGTGGTGAGAAAGTAGGTAAGCCTGGGGACTCCTCCAATCAGACCTGGGTTGCATAAAATTCTGAGGAGACCCTGAGATATACAAACTAACAAAAGTGGGAAGGTGAGTATAGACCAGCCATTTGAGACTTTGGGTCGGTCTTGTGTGATGCTAAACGTAGATTTAGGAGAAAGGCACTAGGGAGAGACATCTGCCAGAAACCCTTAGTAGGAGCCCAGTAGCTGGGAGAACCCCAGGCACAGCCTAACTCAGGTGGGTCCAAAGCAGAACCCAGCTTAGAAGCAGCCCTATACTCCCCTGAGGGAGGAACTTAGTTACCATATTCAGAACAAGTCAGGCCCTGTCCGTGCCATTTTTGGCCCGAGCAAAGCTTGATCTAAGCATATAATTCCCACCTTCAACCAAAATACTAGGACTAATGAGCAAACCAAAGAAAACTCCAAATACCATGAGAACTTGATTTGAGAACACCCAAGGGATAAATCTGGAGGTCGATCGTAACCCGCAAGAAGTCCGGGTGAAGCCTTCAGGAAAAAATGCTCTAGCTACAATGATTACAGGAATGCCTAGGAGAAATTAAAAGAGGTGGGGGGAGGGGAGATAAAGATTAAAAAATGGAATAGCTAGGGAACAAAGAATGGCAAGGAGAACGGATACCTTAGAACAAACAGTGGGAAGCCTCGTTCAAAAATTTAAAAATAACATTAGGCTGATTAGAAAACAATGACTCAAGACAGAAACATTAAAACATGATTAAAAAGGAAAAAAACAAAATCCACGAAATATGTAAGAAACTGTCTTGGAAAATAGTTCAAGGAGAAACAATTTAAAAATTCTCAGGCTGTCTGAAATTCATTACAAACAAAAAAGTCTGAATATTCTGTTTCAAGAAATGAAAAACGAAAACTGCCTAGAACTCTCAGAACAAGGGGCAAAGAGAATCCGCCGGTCACCTCCTGAAAGACACCCCAGAATAAAAATTCCCAGGAAGATCATAGCCCAAATCCAGAGCTTGCGGTTCAAAGGGAAAAAAATAGTGACCCAAAAGAGTTCAGGTACAAAGGAGTCATGGTAAGAATCACACAAGTCTTGGCAGCTGCCGCCGTAAAGAAGCTGGAATAGGATATTCCAAAAGGCAAAAAATAAAGGCTTAAACCCAGAATAACTTATCCGACAAAAACTAAGTATAATCCTGCCTGGGGTGGAGGAAAGGAAAGGGGGAGTGGACCTTTAATGGAATACAGAATTTCCAAAAATTCCTGATGAAAAAGCCAGACCTGATTAGACATTTTGAAATGGAATTGGAAGAGCCAACTCACGTAGATTTATTTAGTTGGAAGGGGATATGTGAGGTTGAATTGTTTGCATATTAATAGTGGGATAAGAAACAAGTTTTGTCTCAGAACCCTAATATCTTTTAAGGTCATGGAGAAAGGTAAACATAGCAAAGGGCTGGTGGGTGATTTGGTTCTTTTTTGTGGACAGGCTGTACTGGAGAAGAAAGGTGCAAAAAGGAGGGAAATGATATCATATGATAGAGTAACATAGGATATAGCGAAGAGTAATCATGGAAGAATTGGCGGGAGGAAATAGGCATTCCATGAGCCGAACAAAGGAAGATTCAACACAATTGCACATACCTACGTGGATATTTTGGCATAGTAATACAATAAATTCAAAAGGGAAAGAGTATGAAACGGTGAAAGGGGTTGGGGAGGGTAGAGTCCAAGAAGGGGGCCACAGTATGAAATGGAATGGTCACAAGCAAAGCATATTTGAACGTTGGAGAAAGGAGATTAAAAAGAAAGGAATAAAGAATGAGAATTTGGGATTGGGAGGAGGTTGGGAAGAAAAGACAGGAAATGGTATTGTTTGTTCTTGTTCACCCTTGGTTCTCAGAGAGGACCAATGATATCAGGAGGGTGATGTCTTGACTTGCAAGTTAATTGGATTTAAGTGAGACAGAGCTGTGCAAAGTCATCAGCCTTGCTCTCTCCTCCAGAGTCATTTCATTCAGAGTCCAGAGGCAAGACATAGGTCAGGACAACTGGCAGTGGCCCCAGATGCAGTGGGAGACGTTGGCCTTTTTAAGGTAAGGTCTTTCCCGGGTCTCAGTTTGTCTGAGGCAATACCTATTCCGGTATTTGTAGACCACGTGTCAGGCAACTCTCTTTTACCTACTTATAAAGAGGGGAATGGGAGCAAAGAGACAATAGGATGGAGAGAAGTACACAATGATTATAACTCTGAATGTGAATGGGATGAATTCACCCACAAAATGGAAGAAAATAGAAATGCATTAGAAAACAATTTGATATGTTTAGAAGAAACAATTAAAACATGAAGATTCATGGGTTAAAATGAGGTACTAGAGCAAAATTCATTATGCTTCAGCTGAATTGTAAAAAGCAGGGGTAGTGATTATAATTTCAGATAAGGCTCTAGTAAATATAGACAAGATAAAAAGATAAGCAGGGAAATTGTGTATCTATACAATTAGATAAGGAATATTGAAAGGAAAAGTTAATCTAATTGAAAGAGAGAAAAAAGCTTTTAACAGTGGGGAACCTTAATATGCCCCTTTTAGATTTAGATAAATTGGACCAAAAGATTTCTTAAAAAGCTAACTAAAACTTTAGAAAAATTAAGAGATGATAGAAATGATAGCCAGTGAGATGGAAATAGAAAAGAATTATATACTGCTTAGCTATACAATGCAACTTTATAAAAATTGGCAATGTATTGGGGCATTATGACTGCTCCAAAAAATATGGAAAAGCAATAATAATAAATTTACTAATCACAATGTAATAAAATTACAGTCAATAAGGGGCCTTTGGAATAATTAAAAATTAGAGACTAAATAACATTACATTACAGAACTTGTGGGCCAGTGAACAAATTATAGGAACAACAGAAAATCTCACAAAAGGAAATGACAATAATGTGACAACATATCAAAACTTATGGGATGCAGCTAAAACAGTTCTTAGGGGAAAATATATATTGCTAAACACTTCCACTGATAAAAATGAGAAAGAACAAATCAATGACTTGAGTATACAACTAAAAAAACTTTAACAGCAAAATAAAACCCCCCCAACAAAGCAACAAAATAGAAATTCTGAAAATTAAAAAAAAAGATTAATAAAAACGAAAGCAAATAGAGCATTAAATTAACAACAGAGTTTTTCAAGAAAAAAATTAATAAAATAGTTAGCAATTAAGATTTTTTAAAAGAGAGAAAGCCAAATTGTTCAACTCAAAAAAGGAAAAGAACTCAGCAATTGAAAAACTTAAGAAATTACTAGAAACTATTTTCCCAATTATATACTAAAAAAATTGATAAAGCTTCTAGGTGGGGTAGGGGAAAACTACAGAACCAGATGGATTTATAAGTACTTCTATCAAACATTCAGAGAACAATTAATTCTTCATTACAAAAACTTTATGCAATAATAATAATAAAAATAATAAAAACGAATCCTTCCGATATCTTTCTACGATACAAATATGGTTTTGACACCCAAACCAGGGAGAAATGAAGTAAAGAAAGAAAATTATAGGTCACTATTCCTAACGAACATTGAGGCAAAATGTTAAAGTTGCACAAAGTAGATTACAATGGCATATAAGAAAGATTATATCATATGAAAAAACTGGCTTTAAATGAGAGATGCAGTATTTGTTTCATATAAGAAAGAATAAAATAATATTAATTATGGTAATAATATAAATAATAAAAACTATATGATTCTATCAACAGATGGTGAAAAGGCTTTTGTCAAAATCCAGCACCAATTTCTATAAAAAACTCTAGGAAGCATAGGGGAAAAAAGGGTCTTTCTTTAATGGAGTAAATAATAGCTACCTAAATCTAAAAGCAAACATTGTAAGTAAAGAACAAAGAGGCCTTTCCAATAAGATGGAGTAAGGATGCTCATTATCACCACCACTATTTAATATAGTCCTAGAAATGCTAGCTGTACCAATAAGATCAGAAAGAGAAACTGAGAGAATGAGCATAGGCAGAGGAAACAAAATTGCTTTCTTGCTAATAATATGATGATTTACTTAGAGTACCCTAAAGAGTAAACCAATTTAAGCTCATTGAAACAATTCAGCAGTTGAAGGATATAAAATAAATCTATGTAAATCATCACTACTGATATGTTATCAACAAAACACAACAGAAAGTTCTTGAAAGAAAAATTTCATTGAAAATAACTACAAAAGCTATAAAATATTTGGGAGTGTATCTACCAAGATGAACCTGAATTCGACTATAACAGAAATAAAGATCTAACTGAAGAAACATTCATTGCTGGTGGGTAGGTCTAGCCAGTGAGTGGGATGGTGAAGACATCTCATAAAATCTAAATCTCAGCCTTTCTGTAAATTGAGTGGGATAAATAAAAGTAAGGACTTTTCAGCATGGCTCCGAGCTTCTGGTTGACGGCTAGGCCTAGGTTTCAAGTTGCTGGGAACCACCTGACCTGTGGGAGTCCCAGACTTAGAGCAGCCTGACCCCCCTCAGCAGGAGCCTCGCCAAATAAAGATAAAAGTGTTTTTAAGAGCTGGCATTGGCTAAATTAGCGTTTCCTTGTTTCTTGTACCTGGGGTAGATTTCCGAGTTTAGATTGTAAGCCTGAACTCCACCAATGAGAGTAAAGGTCAGTGGTGGGTGGGAGTTGTTTACGTTAGGGTATATAGCTGGGTTCTGCCCTCTGGGTGCCGCCTCTCCCTACAGATTGCCTATCTGTGCGGAGACCAGCCTTTCCTGGGGATCATAGTAAAATTTTTTTCTACTTTTTACATTGAGAAGCCTCTAAGTTTAATTTTGGGTGAAGCTGGGTGAAGTCCCACACACCAGTATAAGAAAAATGACAATATTACCTAAATTAATCTACTTATTCAGTGCTGTCATACTACCAGTCATACTACCAAAGGATCATTTTATAGAGATAGGGAAAAAAATTTTAAAAAGAAATCCATATGTAAGAACAAATAGTCAAGAATCTTAAAGGTAATAATGAAAAAAGCGTGAAGGAAGGGGATCTATCAGTACCAAATCTCAAACTTTACTACAAAGCAGTAATCTTTAAAATAATCTGGTCATGGTTAAAAAAGAGACCCGTCAGTTGAACTGATTAGGTACACAATATACAGAAGCAAACAAATGGTAGAATAGTTTATGAAAAACCCAAAGACTGTAGTTACCACAAACTACTAGGAAAACTGGGCAACAGTCTGGCAGAAATTAGGTTTGGACCAATACTTTACAATATATATCAAGATAAGCACTGAATGGATACAAGACCTAGCTATAAAAGGTAAACAAATTAGAGGATTGAGTAAGAAAGTATCTTTCATATCAATGGATGGGGAAGGTTTAAATCTTAATGATCACATAAGATAAAATGGACAATTTTGATTATTTGAAATTTTAAAAGTTTTTGCACAAATATAATGTGGTTAAAATTAAAAGGGAATTGGGTAAATAGGAAAAATATCTTTGCAGCAAATTTCTCTGATAAAGATCTCATATCCAGGATAATTAAGGAATTGATTCAAATTTATAAGAGCCATTTCCCTATTGATAGTCAAAAGATAAGAACAAGTTTTTGGGGTAGGAGAAATCCAAACTATGAATAACCATTTAACAAATGCTCTAAATCACTAATAATTAAAGAAGTGCAAATTAAAGCAGCCCCACCCATCAGGCTAGCACATATGACAAAAGAGGAAAATCACAAAGACTAGGGAGGGGAATTGTAGGGAAACAAGCACTAGTTTATACTTAAACAGAGCTGTGAATCGGTCCAGCCAGGTCTAGTGGTTAGGATTTGGTGCTCTCACAGAAGCCCCCTGGGTTCAGTTCCCAGTCAAAGAACCAAAATGTTGAGGTTTAGGGGTGCTGGGACCCCAACATAGCGAAACGGGGGCCCTGCCTGAATGAAAACAACTCAAGCCTTCTTTCAGCCAAAGAAAAACAAAGTTTGTTAAAGATCCACCCTATTGGGTAGTCTCTTAAGGAATCTGAGCATTTGAGACAAGCAGGCCAGATTGAATCTGAGCACCTTAATGAAAACAAGATGGATCTTATATACAGAAAGGCTGTGGGAGGGATCTAAGGTGGTCAAGTAGTCTGGGGTGACAGGAGGAGGGGTCCAGGGAGGATCCTGAGGAGGATTTTCAGGAGGATCTTGATGGGACTGAGGTGACTAGAGGTCAGACTCCAGAAACCAAGAGAATGGGATTTTTGAGGCTAGGTTAGGGGTAACAGAGATTTGGGCCTACTGTTAATGAAAGGCTTTATAGCCTCAGGCGAACGCCAGATCAAGTGGGAAGATTCTAGGAGAGTTCAAGGGGGCTCCCAGAGGCTATATCCCATCAGAATGATGCCCAAAAAGTTACAAAAGGGGTGCATGCCTGGAGCTATACTACCACTAGGCCTATATCTTAAATAGGTCAGAAAGAGGAAAGGGACGCGAATATTTGGAGTGGATCTTTTTGTGGTAGCCAAAAATTGGAAACTAAGAGGTTTTTCTCCTATGGGGAAAATAAATTATGGTATTTGACTGTAACAGAATATTATTGTTCCATAAGAAATGATGAATTTGACAATTTTCAGTGGAAACCTGGGATGACCTCTAGGAACACATGCAGAGTGAGGTGAGCGCAACTGGAAGAGCAATTTATACAATGCTGACGATATAAAGAGAAGACCCAAAGATTAAACACTCTGGTTCACCTCCTGCTGAATCTCAAACTGCACTACAAAGCAGTGATCGATAAAATAATTCAGTCATGCTTTAAAATGGGAGAGATCAAACAGTGGCGAACAGATTAGGTACGCAACACACAGGAGAAAATAAACACAGTAGCGTAGTTTATGAAAAACCCAAAGACCGGTGAACCAGCGGACTTTAAAAAGCAGAAACAAACATTTTCAGGAATGGCCAATCTGGGAATTTGCTTTGTATGTGTATGGAGACAGTTTTATTTTATTTTTTTTTTTGTTTAGTAGGGAAGGAATGGGAAGGGCAGATTACAAATGCATGTAGGCTTACATATATATGCGCATATGTGTGTGTGTGTATATGCATCTATATATGTATTTTTTTAAAGAAAGGAAGCAGAAAGTGGAGTGGGCTGGGGTGCTGCTGCTACTCCTTTTTCACTTGGCCTGGGGAAGCAAGGGAATGGAAGGGTGAAGCGTGGCGGGCTCTGTGACATGCAAGGTAGACCAGAGCTGGGGACGGGGGCCACTTGTGTTGGTGAATCCAAAGAAAAAGGTGTGGGGTTACTGAGCCTTCCAAGCCGTCCGACGCCTTTCTTTCTCGGTCTTCCTTTCTTCTTCAAATTCAGCCCCCGGCTCCGCAGGACCTCAGCCCCCTACCTAGATGCCTCTTCCCCTTCCGCCAGCCTCCATCCCCAGCTCCCCGTAAGCCGGGACAAAGTCGAGCTAGAGGAGGGGTCAGGATAGAAGGAAATGGTGGGGAAGTCGGTGAGGGGCCGGGGGCTGGGGAGAGGGGGAGAGGCGTGGAAAGCCCGGAGTCTTGGGCCACCACGTGATCCTCATCACTTAGGAATGCGGTGATGTCACTGGGGGCGTGGCTCTCCCCAAAATTGATGAAGAAAAAAGAGAAGGCAGAAAAAGTTTCTTCTCTCTCTGAGCCGGAGCCGGAGCCGGAGCCGGAGCCGGAGCCGGAGCCGGAGCCGGAATCGGGGTGGATTACAGAGGAGAAGGAGGCCACCTCCGTGGGCTCTGGAGGAACGCGACTGCCGAGTTCCCACCCGCTCCTCCACTCGTGGCGAGGATCTCCTTCCCTGCCATGTCTGGTCCCACCTGGCTCCCCCCGAAACAGCCGGAGCAGACCAGGCTCCCCCAGGGAAGGGCTGTCCTGAGGGGCGCTCCTGGCCCCTCAGTCCACGGAGCAGGTAACGAGCTTGTCCAGCCTAGGACCCGGGGAGTGGAGGATGTCTAACGAACGCCCCTTCAGCCCTCACTTCCCGTCTGGGTCCCCGGCTCCCTACTCTCCTAGCTATTCCTTCCCCCGTGCTGGAGACCCTAGTGCCCCACCCCCACCCCACCCGCAGCGCAGGTCTGGCTTTCTCCTGACACCTGGGCTGTGCAGAGACAGGAAGCCTCGGGGAGCGATGAATCGGTCCCGCACCACTCCTTCCCTTGTTCCTGGAACCCTGCTTTTCTCTTCCCCTTTCCTCCTCCTTCCTCTAACCAGCGCCCTAACCCCACTTCATGTTTAGTCAGTTCCTACCATTTCCCAGCAGAGCCAAATTATCAGGGCACCGGCCGACAAGAAGAACTGGCACCAGTGTTGGGGAGACCCTCCCAGAGCATACAGGTGGGACGTAGAGGGATTTCGAGATGGGGGCTTGATGTTTGGGCTCCCAGGAAAAGGGTGCAGAAATTTCCTTACTCCTTTGCCTCATTTCTTCTTGACCTCAGGGGCTTCGGCCGGACAGGGCAGCCTTACACCTGGGAAGTCTGGATGCAGAAATAGATTCACTGACCAGCATGTTGGCTGACCTGGATAGTAGCAGGGGCCATGTGCCATGTCGTCCAGACAGACAGGTGACTCCCTCCTAGAATACTCATCCTTTGCTTCTCCAATAACATACCCCTGGAGAACAGAAAGATCTTTCCCCCCATAACTTCTACAAGATGCCAAGTCCCCTAACCCTTTCCAGTCCAGGGCTCTTCGGTGGTGTCATAATATATGAGCATGGAAGAAGTGCAGGTTGACAAGGTAGATCCCACTCATCCCATGCTATCTTTATTTCTTTTTAGGCCTGTGAGCCCCTTCGGCCCCCTCCCTACCGCATGGGCCTCCTGAAACCAGGTGGAGGAGGGAGCACTCCACCAAGAGTCTCAGCCCCATCTTATGGGGGCCCTACCCCTGCCTCCTATACCACAGCCAGCACTCCAGTTGGCCCTGCCTTCCCGGTCCAGGTGAAGGTGGCTCAGCCTGTGAGGGGGTATGGTCAGTCCTGGCGGGGTGTCCCTCAGGCCTCTAGCCCACCCCCGGCTCCTTACCCTCCTTCCACTAATTGGGCTGAGTCTTGGGGAGGTTCCTATGAGGGGCATAGAGAGCTCAGGGCCAAAGAGGAGAGTGCTGGAGCCTCTGGCCCAAGAGGAGGAAGAAGAACAGGAGGAGGAGGATATATGCCCAAGGTGAGCCAGGGAGACTGTAATGCTTAGGTCATTGATGGGAAATGGGTGGGAGTGATTCTAGAGCAGGGGTGGCAAAAACCCTTTAAGGAAGGGTGGGTGGCTGGGAGAGAGGCACGAGGCCGCTCGAGGACTCAAGGTTGCCTGGGTTCTTCCCCTTTCCTTAGCTATTGTGTTAGAACATGAGAGAGACCCTGCAATGGGTTCTCCTGGAAGAACACCAGGTTTGGGGCTAAAGGACCCAAGTGTGAGCTCCAACTCTTAACACTTAATAAGTCATTACGCAAATCACTTCGCTCCAGCTTCCTCATCTTTACCGTGAAGATGATCATACTTGCCTTGTCCACTTTAGGAAATTCAAAAGTGCTCTTACGTGAACTGTTACTTATTATTATGTGGTTCTCTGCAACGCACGGCTCCTTCTTCTTGGGGATTTGGGGGCGGGACAAGGGACAGAGGGGACTGATTCTCATTCTTGTTCCCTCTTCCCATGCCCCAGCCTGCCCCCAGCAGGGCCCCCCCTGAGGAAGAACTGGAGAGACTAACCAAGAAGCTGGTACATGACATGAACCATCCACCCAGTGGGGAATACTTCGGTGAGCCAGGGGTCTGAACATCTGCATTTTTTGAGGGGCGTGCAGGGATGTTCTGGTACTCTGTAGACTAAAACTGCCCCTCTCTTCTCCCTTCCCTCGGCCCCCTCCACACCCCCGCCTTGCTCCTTAGGCCGATGCGGGGGCTGTGGGGAGGATGTGGTAGGGGATGGTGCTGGAGTTCTTGCCCTCGACCGCGTCTTCCATGTTGGCTGCTTTGTCTGCTCCACGTGCCGGGCTCAGCTCCGGGGCCAGCACTTCTATGCGGTGGAAAGGAAGGCATATTGTGAAGGCTGCTATGTGGTAAGTGACAGGAAGCCAGGGTTTAGAATGAAGGAAGATTTGGGATCAGAAAGAATTGCCAAGCTAGGGAAGTAGATAACTTAGTCTGTGGGGGGAGCTAGGTCTGAGTGTGGTCTTTTTCAGGTACATATCTTCAGGTTTTCCTTAGAGGGTTTGAGACTTGGTTGAGTGCCAAGGTGATGGGAGGCTGGGAGTCCAGATGCTTGGGTTCTGGCAGGGAGTTTGACTGGAAAGTTGACTGTGGGGCTTCCTCAACAGGCTACCCTGGAGAAGTGCTCCATGTGCTCTCAGCCTATCTTGGACCGGATTCTGCGTGCCATGGGGAAGGCTTATCACCCTGGCTGCTTTACTTGTGTTGTGTGTCACCAAGGCCTTGATGGCATTCCTTTCACAGTGGATGCCACCAGCCAGATCCACTGTATTGAAGACTTCCACAGGTCCTGATGGTCCCCCCCACCTCAGCCTTTCCTTCTCTATGGTCTCAACAACTCCATTCCCATACCTATGTCAGTTCCCCCAAATCTTTGCCCTATTCATGTGGATCATAGAAATCATATAGTGTCAGAAGAAACTTGAGGCCACCTGGTTTAATCCTTCATTTTTACAAATGGGCAGACTGAAGCCCATAGAGGTAGGGTGATGTGGCTAATACCACAGACAAGAAAGTGGGAGAACTCGGTTTTGAACCCAGGTCAGTTGACTTTAAGTCAGCTTGTGTACCACTCTGCCGCTGGGCTCATCTTTCTTCTGTTTCTCCCAGACCCATGCTGTTTTCCTGGGATTTACCCCCTCCATCCTCTGCTCTACTTCCCTGTGTCTCTTTTATCTTCTTCTCCCCTGTCTCAACACCCTTCTCCACTCTCCTCTCAGGAAATTTGCTCCTCGATGCTCTGTGTGTGGTGGTGCCATCATGCCTGAACCTGGGCAGGAGGAGACTGTGAGGATTGTTGCCCTTGATCGAAGCTTCCACATTGGTTGCTACAAATGCGAGGTCAGGGGGCCTAGTCTGGGCTGGAGGGTTAGGGGTTGGGGGAGAGGTGGAGGGTGGTGAGTTTAGGGAAGGAAGTAGAGGAAATAGCTGGAGGCAGTGTGGGGGTCCTGGGAGCAGGGGAAGCAGAGAACTGATGGCAAGGCCTTGTCTTCCTGTCCTTTCTTCCTCCCTTTCTCTTCCCTCATGCCCTCCAGGAATGTGGACTGTTGCTATCATCAGAGGGAGAATGTCAGGGCTGCTACCCCTTGGATGGTCATATCCTGTGCAAGACCTGTAGTGCTTGGCGAATCCAGGAGCTCTCGGCCACTGTCACCACCGACTGCTGAGATTCTCCACAATCGTGACCTGTCAGCATGTGCTCCTAACATCCCCCTACCCATCTTGTTCCCATTTACAATTAGATGCTAAGTCCCATGCCCCTCACTCCCAATCTTTACCATGTAACTGCTGAGCCCCAGAGCTACTTCCCCTGCCTGTGAGGGGAACAGGAATTGCTGGACTAAGGAGCTGTTATCATACAGGGATGGGAATGGAGAAAGGTGCGGAGGAGTTTGGGTTGAGGCTGGTGGTGTAGTGGCTTGGGCTATACAGGGAAACAGTCAAAGGACTAAATGCTTGAGTTTCCAAGATTATTGGACACTTGGGTTCTAGGAGGAAGTAGAACTGGAAAACTGACCCTGAGATTGTCCTGTTTTGGGAAGAATGCTACCCTAGAGGGAAGTGTTTCGTGTACTCCAAGATCATCTGATCTTTTGGGCCATGGAAAAGGCCTGCCTTCTTGGCTATTCATTATGCAACAGAGGGCCTGGCAGCAGAAAGGAATAGGGAAAGCCACAATGACTTCACTTAATCATAGACTCCCAGAGTTAGAAGGGAATTCAGAGGACATCTAGTCCAACCTTTACCTCAGTCATCAGGGGCCACAAGCATTTGTTAAGTACCTACTATATGCTAGACATTGTGGTAAGCATTAGGGGGAACAATATAAAAACGACATACGCAAACTACATACAGGTTAAGTTTGAGATAACCAACAGAGGAAAGGCACTAGTATTAATCGGGGATAAGTAAAGGCTTCTTGTCGAAAGTGGGATACCTGAGACTTCAGGGAAGCCAGGAAGTGGCAGTGAGGAGGGAGAGTCTTGCAGGCATGGGGAATGGCCTGTGAACATGCACCGAGCAGGGAAATGAAGTGCTTTGTGCAAGAAAGAGGAGCAAAGAGGCCAGTGTCACTTGGGGTAAGGTAGAAGAAGATTGAAAGGTAGAAGGCTAGGTTGTGAAGGGCTTCGCCAGAGGATTTTGAATTTGATTCTGAGGGTGATAGGGAGCCACTGGAGTTTATTGAGCAGAGGAGTGACATAGTTGAACCTGTGCTTTAAGTTGGTCATTTTGACAGTTGACAGGAGGGTGGTTTGGAGTAGAGAGAGCCTTAAGGTGGAGACCAACCAGAAGACTATTGTAATAGTCTTGAACAAAAAAACTTCTCTGTAGCATCACTAAGAGTAGTGCCTAGCATATAGTAGGCATTTAATAAATGTTTTTTGTTTGACTGATGCCTGAAGAGAGGCCATCCAGCCTTTGCTTGAAGACCTCCAGTGAAGGAGGAAACCACTATCTCTCATAACCAGCCCTCTTGGAGACCTTGAGTTGTTAGGAATATTTTCCTTATATCAGGTACAATTTGCCTCTTTTGGGGCTACCATTCTTTGTTCCTAGTTCTACTCTCCAAGACCAAGCAGAATAATTTGGAAAGAATACTGAATTGGGAGTCTGAGGACCAGGGTTTGAATTCTACTTTTACCACTTTGTGACCTTGAGCAAATAAATCACTTGAAGATGGCCTTCGAGATCCCTTGTAAATCTACTATCCTGAGGCTAAAGAAGGCAATCATTGCTCTGTCTTCTCTTCTTTGGCTAAATCAAGTCCTTATATGGTAGGATCATGAGACCCCCCCCCATTCCCCTTCCCCACCCTGACATACTCTCTTTGACACCTAACTTCTCCAAGTTGCCCTGAGTGGTACATTCCCAATAGCTTTACTGAACACCTTAAGCCCCTTCTTCTAGTTTACTTTTGCCTCCTGAGAGAGGAAGAGATTCCCTACACTCAAAATGGGGGTTATTTTAATCATGGGGGAAATCAAGGGTTTCCCGCTAGTTGGGGCCAATGTTCCCTTCTTTTCCTCACAGCCATTCCCCTCCTCCCCCAGGATATATGGATCTTCTACATCAAGATGCTGGCAAGGATAAGTTTGTAACTGCCTAATTCATAATTTTATGAGTAAGGCAGAAATTTGGATAACCTTTTAGAAAGAGTTGAGAGATGTGGCCTTGGAGGTGCAGGTAGATAAAGGGAGATTTGGTGGGACCAATAAAACAATTTTGTGATTGAGATGATGGTTCCGTGGTAGCACAAAATGGTGGTGGGAAGGTGAGATAGAATAGTTGTGGTATGCCCCCCACTACCCTCATCTCCAATTGCCAGGCAGCCCCACCTTTCTTCCTTCAATAGGGGAAATCTTGGCCAGACACCACAGCCAATATTTAAGATTGAGGCAGGATGGTGTAAAACTCCACCCTGCTCCGACCCCCCCCCCCCACCCAAGTATCTTCTGCTAGGTGTGGGGAACAATTCTAACTCCACTACATTGGGGTGGGAGTATCTCCAAAGAAATTAAATCCTGGAGAGAAGCACTGAAGGGAAGGGGGATCATGACCACAAATTCTGTGAGAAAAAAGCATATATTGGATTTCCAATAAAACTTGTTGCTTGGAGAGGGTGGGGGTGAGGGGTTGGTGACCCTACTTCATGAAGAAGGGAAGATCAACTGAGAGAGGGGACCTTTACAAAAAAGTGCCCAAGAGGTAAAGTTTAGGATATTCTGAGGGAGTGCACATGAGAAGGGAAACCTTGGCTGAAGAGTTCTAGGCTTCCTCCATTCCAGCTGGATTTCCAAGACTGTGCTCTCCCTTACCCCCATTTATGGTGGTGATTAGAGTCTCTACTCCATTTTTTATTCATACTCCTACCTAACCTTAGGGAAACCAAATTACTTGATTGTAAGGAGTGAGACCCAGCCTTGGTCTCTGAGCAGGAAGTTTGCATGGGAGAGCTTTTCCATTTCTCTCCCACGTAAAGGAGTCACTTGAAGAAGTAAGGAAGGAATTTTTGAAAACCTAGAATTCGTTAATTCTATAAGCTTCTGCCTGCTAATGGATAGCAGACTTGTCTTTGCCGTAAGGGAAGCCCCTCATGACCCTTTGTCAATGCCGGCTGTCGTTTAAACTGATCAATTCTCTGGCCCAGGAGAAGAAACTGAATACTTATTTCCAGTGGCCACTTTCTGCAAGCTCTGCTAACATCATTCATCTACTCCTTTGAAATTCATACCATTCTCTTGGAGAGAGGAACAAAACCCTCCTGTGAGAGTCCTTGGTTGTTTGTTTTTGTTTTTACAGGATTAACTCTGTCTTTTAAAAAAAATTTAAGGTCCACATTCTCACCCTTCCACATTCTCTTCCTCCTCCTCTCAATTAAGAAAGCAAGAACAAAATTCATTATAAACATGTATAAACAAATTACAGCATTAGCCATGTATGTGTATATACACACCCATACATATATATGGTATATGTATATACACATATATGTGTATGTATATGTGTGTATACACACACACATATGTATGTATAAATATTATATATATACCTCAATCTGTATTCTTGAGTCCATGACCTCTCTCTGAAGGTGAGTAGCATATTTCATAATGAGTCCTTTGGAACTGTAGTTTGCCATTGTGTTGATCAGAGTTCCTAAGTCTTTCAAAATTGTCTTTACGATATTATTGTTAATGTATGAATCGCTCTGGTTCTGTTCAGTTCATTTTGCATCAGTACAAACAAGTCTTCCCAGATTTCTTTGAAATCATCCTTTTATTATTTCTTGTAGCACAATAACGTTCTATTACATTCATACAGCACAACTGAAGGACATCACTCATTTTCCGATTCTTTGCCACCATAAAAAGAGCTGCTATAAATATTTTTGTACATGTAGGTGCTTTTTCTCTTTGATCTAAACCAACCATTGGAAGTTTCCAGTATAGTGTCAGTCGCATTCATTCATGCTAAGACCCTATAGTCCTCTCAAGTTGATTAAAGAACTTATATATAACTCTTTTATACTGAATGGTCTATAATCTCAGGTTTATTCAGAGCCCATAAACTCCAGTGGCTCCCTATTAGCTCCAATATCAAGTATAAAATCCTCTGCTTTGCATTCAAAGTCCTTCATAACCTGGCCTTCCTCCCATCTTTCCAATCTTATCAGACAATAAAGAGATAATTTAAATAAGCGAATAACTCCCACTGGAAAACTATAAGCGTAATATACGATATTACAAAAACAATAAAAATCACATGATTATATCAACAGAAAATCTTTCTGAGATTGGGTAATGGGGTTATTTTGATTCTCTTGTTCTGATAATCTGAGTTTTAATTTTTGTGAATGTTCATCCATTTAATGTAAATTACTATTTTTGCTAGCATATAATTGAGCAAAATAGTTAAATGTCAAATTGTTAGAAAATTTTCTAACATTTTTAACATTCTAAGCATTTCTAACAATTTTACATTTTCCTCTTGATTTTGGTAATTTGATTTTCCTTTTTTTTTTTATCAGATTAGATAATGGTTCTATTTCATTGTGGTTTTTTTTTTCTTCAAAAAATCAACTCCTGGTCTGTTTGTTTGCCATTTCAGTAGTTTTTATTAAAAATGTATTTCTCTTTTGATTTTCTGAATTTTTACTTTGTGTTTTAATTAGGTTTAAAATTTCATTGATTTTCTAGTTATTTTAGTTGCAAACTCAAATAATCGATCTGTTAATTCTCTTTTTTTTAAATGAATGAATTTAAACATATAATTTTTCCCCTAAGGACTATTTTGGCTTCATTCCAAAAGTTGCTGAATGTTGTCTCATTGTTGTCATTTTCTTAACGAAATTACCTATTGTTTCTATGATTTGTTATTTGACCCATTGATTCTTTATAATTAAATTATTTGGTTTTCATTTAAGTTTGAGTTTTTTTTTCTTCAAAGGCCCTTTGTCAATCATATTTTTGTTGCATCGTGGTCACTACACGATTTTTTAAAAAAAATTTCCACTTTCTGCATTTGTTTATGAGGTTTTTGCAATGTAACTCATTGTCAATTTTTGTAAATGTGCCTTGTATAACTAAAAATATATGCATAATGCTTTCTGATCATGTTCTGTAATTGCCAGATCTATCCTCTCTAAGTATTCTACAATTCTATTTGGATCCTAAATTAAAAAAAAATTCTTTTTTATTAGATTTGTCTAGGTCTCAAAGGAGCAGACTGGGGGAATCCTTACCTATTATAGTTTTGCTGTGCAATTCTCCCTGGTAATTCAATTCAATATTTGGATGCTATACCATTTGGTACATAGTTCTATTAAGTGGGGACTGGATCTATGATTTAATTGGTCCCTCCACTGAATGAGGAAGCTCTCCTTTGCTGATTCAGGTCACCTCTGTCACCTATAGTCTTAGAGAGTTGTTTAGATCACTGAGAGGTTATATGACTTGACTGGCATCACAAAGTCATTGTTTCCAGGGCAGGACTTGAATCTAGTTCTTCCCAGATTCAAGGCTGGCTTCCTAGCTACCAGGCCACACTGATTCATGTTTGCATTTTAAAGTTTTAGCTCAGCTCTGGTCTTGTCCTCCAGAATGCTTAAAAGTCCTCTATTCCATTAGAGATCCATTTTTTTTAAACTTGTAGGATTAGTCTTAGTTTTGCAGAGTAAGGTATTTTTGTTTTTTAACATCCCTTCTCAGGGTACTCCCCCAATTTGTGCTTATACTTGTGGGTTGGGTGTCCAGAAAGTGACTAGGGGTAAACCATTGGCTTTCTGTACATACTGTGGCTTGTAAACCTCTACTGTCTTGTTTCCCCTTAAGTCAGCCAATTTATTTAATTAGCTTTTAACAAAGGCATTTACCAAGATTTCCTAAAGCCATTAACTAGTAAGAACAGTTGGTACAAAATATTACCCCTCCTCCCAACTCTGCAAACTTGGAATTCATTCACTCTACCATGAATACAGTTAGTGTCCATGGAAAGAATGGTTTCCAACTCACATGTGTAATACACATGTGGCAAAAGGTAATCCACAAATCCTGGCACTGCATAACCTGCAAGTACTTTCTCTCTTTATAACAGTGGAGTCCCCACACAGTTCCCCTTAGGTGCAGTGCCTTAATTGGGTGGGCAATTCAGCTGGACCCCCCCCCCCCAATCTGCTCCTTTGTTGAATCCATAATATTACTCTGCTGTGAGGGGCCATGGTCCTTGAAGATGCTTCTTCCCTTGGGTGACTGTATCTATGTCTGTCCTCAGGTGTGTGTCTTTGCTTCTGGCTGGATACATTGTCCAGTAACTCTGACAACATAGCCAGTGGACTGGGGTGATGGTAGTGACAAGGAAAGACCATCTCTTCCTGTCTCCTTGCTGCCCTCTGTTTTAGGTGCAAAAGTCTCCTTTCTATAACTGCTGCCAAATCCCAAACTAGATTCTTACTGCTTTGGTTACTGAAATTCATCCAACTACTGTCTTTAAAACCCTCCTGAGGTTTAAACTAGCTTTGTTCAGTCAATACCTCCTTCCCATTTTTAACCCAAGCAATCCTTTATAAAGGGATCATAGGTTATTGTCATATCTTGTTTACATGTTAAAACCTCATCATGTGTGGGCTCAGGGAAAGGGGATGGAAATCACATTCTTTACCTCTTAAGCACTTACTTTTTGCTTATTGCAAAGATTCAAGATTTTCTCTTCTTTAAGTGTTTGCTGCCAAGTTTTGTGTGATCCTAACTATAGCCCTTGGTATTTGAGGACTCAAGACATGAAGGAAGGAAAGAAGGAAGGAAGGAAGGGAGGAAGGAAGCATTTATTAAATGCACCAATGCTAAGCACTTTACAAATATGATCTCATTTGTTCCTCACAACATGTCCAGGAACACGTAGCTTCTACATGTCTGAGGCAGGATTTGAACTTGGGTCTTCCTGATTCCACGCCCAGAACTATAATCCACTGTGCCACTTAGTTCCCTTGCACAAAGCCTTTGCAACACCATAGAAGTGAAAGCAGTTTCCAGTTATCCATGGAAATCATCAATATATGATACTTGGGGTACAGACCTCTTTTCTACTGTAACTATTTGGATCTCATGAAAATCCAAAGTTTCATACCAGGAGATATTTGCACCAAATCTAGCATAGACCTAGCAGAAGATTTGGGTCTACCAGGATATCCCAACCATGGGTATCCTTTCAGCTTATATTAGGGGATCTGGGCATGAACCCAGCACTAATCATGGTTATATTCTTGCATGAGATAATTTGCCAAAGGAATTGGGACGCAAGGTTGCCCCCAGTGCATATCATCGTGCATTTTCATAAGCAGTTCACCAGATCAGTGCATGGGATGAGAAATAAGCCTCCATTGGCCAGTTGCCTATTACACATAGTTGCTTCAAGTATCACATAGGAATTTCCCAATGTCCCAGATACAGCATCAGGCATATAGGCCCAGGGGAGGGTACAGAATCCCTTTGTTGGTAATTAAACATATGAAAATATTTAAAATTCATCGCCATCAGAGTTCGAAAATCCAAATTTAAAAAGATCATATCTGGCTCACTTTTGAATCATAAATTACCTTTTTATCTTCAATACAAGTTGCAAAAAAACAGAAAGAATTTTTATATGTTATTTTTCCAGTTTTACTCTCCTCCCATGATTGGCCAGGTTAAAAAGTAGAAAAAAATATGGTCAATGTTTAATCAGATAACTTAGGGAAGTTTAATTACTGAAAAATCTTTTTAAAAGTTTAAATTTTAAAATCATTCCAATTTAATTAGTAGCTGTTTTCCTTTTGTACTGAGGAAGTCTCGGTCTCCTCATTCCCTCAAATAACCAGGATTCACTCAAAATAAATAAATAAAAATAAAACCTCACAAGTAAAACATTAAATCTAACTCAGATATGTTTGATTCTGTCCTTCAGAGGGAGTAGGCAGAAGTAATGTTATCTTCTGTTTGTTTCAGCATTCCACTATTGACCTTGGCCCTCTCTAAGTAGGAATTTTTTGAGCTGTTCCTATTGCAAAAAGATATAGCTTTGTTTTAAATGGACTCTGAAAGATTATTTTTCTATGCAACTTTTAGGTTAATCCTTTCTCCCTACTAAACTAAGACTAAGCTAAGCTTTGCTCTGGGGAGCCTTGCTTTTTTTTGGATTTTTTTTTAGTAGTTACGAATCTCACCCTCACAGAGACATTATGGTGGCCTTTTAGAATTATGACCAAGTTTGAAGAGATACTTTTGGGAAAGCAGACTTTTCATTTTTATTTTTTAGAGCCATATGTTTGGAAGGAGTAGAACTTACTTCTTTCTTTTGTTTTGTTTTCCTTCCTTCCTTCCTTCCTTCCTTCCTTCCTTCCTTCCTTCCTTCCTTCCTTCCTTCCTTCCGTGCTTCCTTCCTTCCTTCCTTCCTTCCTGCAGGTTGCTTGTTGTAAAAATGCACTGCTGTTGCTGTAACAACCTCAGCAACAAAGTGTGATTCTCACACTCTCATAGTATTCCAAACATCCTGAAAGATAGTCTTTTGGATGCCGGTGATTAAGTTTTGTAAAAGAACTGGTTGAATTGAATTGTCTGGGTTTGGGATGCCAGAATGTGTCTCAAAAAACCTCTAATAATCTGCTAAAATGTGTCTGAACAGAAAAGTATAAGCCAAGCCCTTACTATGTACCAAGCACTGTGTTAAGTGCTAGGAATACAAACAGAAAAATTGGGATAGTCCTTGCTCTCATGAAGCTCACGGTATAATTGAGGCATGCAACATATAAAAGAAAATTCTGCTGCAGAGGAAATGGAAAGGCCTAGAAGTTGTTTAAGTGTGCAAAGGCCAGGCAGATGGCAAGGGCCAGGAGTCTATAGATTACAATAGCTATGATAATCAAGAGGGTGTTCATCATACTTCTGTTTACAGGCTACCCTCTGTCAAATCAATGCAAGGATAGCATGCTCATAGGACTGCATCAAGGAGATACTGGCATACTTCAGGAGGTTCTAATCAGTGTGGGGTGTAGGATTTAGTTAATTTGCAGTTATATAGAAGACTGATCATTGTTCCTGGGGCAACAAGTCTGACAGAGGCTGATTTATATCTACCTAAGTGGTTTGATGTACTGCAAAATGTATTTGAGAGTGTAGGAAAGAAATAAGACCAGGTTATGTATTTTCTTTTTTAAAAAATAATATTTTGTTTTTTCCAATTACATGTAAAGGCAATTTTCTTTCTTTTTTGGGGGGGGCAGGGCAATTGGGGTAAGTGTCTTGCCCAAGGTCACATAGCTAGTAAGTGTGTCAAGTGTCTGAGGCCGGATTTGAACTCAGGCCCTCCTGACTCCAGGGCCAGTGCTCTACTCACTGTACCACCTAGCTGCCCCTGTAAAGGCAATTTTAAACATTCATGTTGGGCAAGATGTTGAGTTCCAATTTTTTCTTCCTCTCTCCCCTTTCCTCTCCCCAAGATGCCAAGCAATCTGATATAGTTTGTACATATGCAATCATGTAAAACATATTTCCACATTAGTCATGTTATGAAAGAAGCATCAAAACAAAAGGGGAAAGCCACGGGAAAGAAAAAACAAACAAAAAAAGAAAATAGTATGCTTTGATCTGCATTCAGACTCCATCAGTTAAAGATGTGGATATGGATAGCCTTTTCCATCATGAAGCTTTTAGAATTGTCTTGGATCATTGTATTGCTGAGAAGAGCTAAGTCAATCATAGTGGATTATTGCACAATGTTAGTGTTACTGTGTACAATGTTCTCCTGGTTCTTCTCACTTCACTCAGCATCAGTTCAGGTAAGTCTTTCCAGCTTTTTCTGAAATCCACCTGCTAATCATTTCTTATAGAACAATAGAATTTCATTATGTCCATATATGACAATTTGTTCAGCCATTCCCTAGTTGATGGGGATCCCCTCAATTTCCAATTTTTTGCCACCACTAAAAGAGCTGCTTTATTATACATTTATGTTCTTTTCCCTTTTTTATGATCTCTTTAGGATACAGAACTAACAGTGGTATTGCTGGATCAAAAGGTATGCATAGTTTGATTGCCCTTAGGGTATAGTTCCAAATTGCTCTCCAGAATGGTTGGATCAGTCCACAATTGCAAAACAACAATGTATTAGTGTTCCAATTTTCCCACATCTTCTCCAAAATTTATCATTTTCCTTTTCTGTCATATTAGCCAATCTGATAGGTGTGAGATGGTACCTCAGAGTGGTTTTAATTTGCATTTCTCTAATCAAAAGTGATTTAAAGCACTTTCTCATAAGCCTATAGATAACCTTGATTTCTTCATCTGAAAACTGCCTGTTCATATCCTTCGACCACTTATCAGTTGGGGAATCACTTGTATTCTTATAAATTTGACTCAGTTCTATTTGAGAAATTAGGCCTTTATAGAGATACTTGCTGTAAAAATTGTTTCCAGCTTTTTGCTTTCTTTCTAATCTTGGTTACGTTGGTTCCATTTCTATTTGTGCAAAAACATTTTTATTTCATCAAATGAAATTTCATCAAACTTCTTCAGCTTCATCAAATTATCCATTTTACTTTTCTAATGCTATCTATCTCTTGTTTGGTCATAAATTCTTCCCTTCTCCATAGATATGATAGATAAATGATTTCTTGCTCTCTTAATTTACTTACATTATCACCCTTTATCTCTAAATCATGTACCCATTTTGACTTTATCTTGGTATATGGTATGTGAGATGTTTGTCTATACTATATATGTTTCTGCCATACTGTTTTCCAGTTTTCCCAGCAGTTTTTTCAAATAGTGAGTTCTTATCCAAGAAGCTAGGGCCTTCGGGTTTATCAAACAGTAGATTACTATAATCATTAACTACTGTGTCTTGTATAATCTATTCCACCACTCTATTTCTTAGCCAATACCAAATAGTTTTGATGATTGCTGCTTTATAACATAGCTTGAGATCAGGTATGGCTAGGTCACCTTCCTTTGCATTTTTTTTCATTAATTCCCTTGATATTCTTGACCAATGAATTTTGTTGTTATTTTTTCTAGCTCCATAAAATGGGTTTTTGGTAGTTTTATTAGTATGACACTGAATAAGTAAATTAATTTACGTAGAATTGTCATCTTTTTTTGTATTGGCTTGGCTTACCTGTGAGCAATTGATATTTTTCCAGTTGTTTAGATCTGACTTTATTTGTGTGAAGTGTTTTGTAATTGTGTTTATATAATTCCTGGGTTTGTCTTGGCAGATAGACTCCTGAGTATTTTATATTGTCTACAGTTATTTTAAATATAATTTTTCTTTCTATCTCTTGCCACTGGACTTTGTTGGTAATATATAGAAATGTTGATGATTTGTGTGGGTTTATTTTACATCCTCCCCCTTTGCTAAAGTTGATAATTATTTCAAGTAGTTTTTTAGTTGATTCTCTAGGATTCTCTAAGTATACCATCATATCATCTGCAAAGAGTGATAGTTTTATTTCATCATTGCCTATTCCAACTCCATCAATTTTTTTTCTTCTCTTATTGTTAAAGCTAACATTTCTAGTACAATATTAAATAATAGTGGAGATAATAGGCATCATTGTTTCACCTCTGATCTTATTGGGAAGGTTTCCAGTTTATCTCCTTTACATATAATGCTTGCTCTTGGTTTAAGATAGATACTGCTTATCAATTTAAGGAAAGCTCCATTTATTCCTATGCTCTGTAGTGTTTTTAATAGTAATGGGTGCCGTATTTTGTCAAAAGCTTTTTTTTTAAGCATCTATTGAGATAATCATATGATTTCTGTTGGTTTTGTTATTGATATGGTCAATTATGCTGATAGTTTTCCCAATATTGAACCTGTCCTGCATTCCTGGAGCAAATTCCACCTAGTTATAGTGTATGATCTTGGTGATAAATTAATATAATCTACTTGCTAATATTTTATTTAAAATTTTACATCAATATTCATTAGAAAAGTTGGTCTATAACTTTCTTTCTCTGTCTTAGCTCTTCCTGGTTTAGGTAGTAGCATCATATTTGTGTCATAAAAGGAATTTGGTAGAACTCCTTCACCTATTTTCCCAAGTAGTTTACAGTGTCAGAATTAGCTGTTCTTTAAATGTTTGGTAGAATCCACTCTAAAAGCATCTGGCCTTGGGGATTTTTTCTTAGGGAGTCCATTAATGGCTTGTCCAATTTCTTTGTCTAAAATGGGGTTAAGTTTTCTATTTCCTCTTCTGTTAATGTGGGCAATTAATACTTTTGTGAATATTCATCCATTTCTCTTAGATTGTCAGATTATTTGCATACAATTGGGCAAAATAGCTCTGAACTATTGCTTTACTTTCCTCTTCATTGGTGTGAATTCACCTTTTTCATTTTTGCTACTTTTGCTACTGGTAATTTTGTTTTCTTCTTTTTTTTAAATCAAATTAACCAAAGGTTTATGTATTTTATTGGGTGGGTTTTTTTTCATACAACCAGCTGTTAGTTTTATTTATTAGTTCGATGATTTTCTTACTGTCAGTTTTATTAAACTCTCCTTTGATTTTCACGATTTCCAATTTGGTGTTTAATTGGGGATTTTTAATTTGTTCTTTTCCTAGTTTTTTTAGTTGCATGCCCAATTCATTTATCTATTCTTTCTCTATTTTATTATATAAGCATCTAGAGATATAAAATTCTCCTTGAGTATTGGTTTGGCTGCATCCCATAAATTTTGGTATGTGGTCTCATTATTGTCTTTCTCTTTGATGGAATTATTGATTGTTTCTATAATTTGTTGTTTGACTCACCCATTCCTTAGGATTAGATTATTTAGTTTCCAATTCACTTTTTTGTCAGGTTCAACTTGTCTTAATTGCACATATCTTTTTCTCATTTTCAGTCTTTCTTCTACCTTTGTATTAATTTTAATCTTTGCTCTAACAAATTGGTCTGACATACTCAGTTCATTTAAGAATGACTGTCATGTCAGTACCAAATCATTTCCTATATTTTAAAGTATAGTTTCTTGTATGAGTATGTGTGTGTGAGAGGGGAAAGAGACAGAGAGTGAGGGGAGGGGGCGAGAGAGAGAGAGAGAGAGAGAGAGAGAGTCTATTTGGTGTTTGCCATTTCTAATACCTTCTCATTCTTTTCTGAAAAATATTGATGATGTATAGGCATGAGGCTTCTTTGGAGTCTACAAGTCTCTTGCCTCTTTTATTCCTTAATTCAATTGAATTCAGCAAATATTTTTAAGCATGTGCTAATCCATATTTCCTGAAACATTTTTTAACCATCCTCACCTATTCCTTCTTTTGCATTGAAGTCACCACATATCAAAGTATATGAAGTCTTCTGAGATCCCTTCCAATTCAAGATTCTGAGATTCTGTATATGATCTTAGACCTTTTCATGCTTCTCTTGATTCTTGTATTTGAAAGTCAAATTTTCTATTCAGCTCTGATCTTTTCATCAAGAATGCTTGAAAGTCCTTTATTTCATTGAAAATCCACTTTTCTCCTGAAGTATTATACTCAGTTTTCCTGGGTAGGTGATTCTTGGTTTTAATCCTTTGACCTCTGGAAGATCAAATATCATATTCTAAGCCCTCTGATACCTTAATGTAGAAACTGTTAAATCTTGTATTATCCTGATTGTGTTTCCACAATACTTGAATTGTTTCTTTCTGGCTGCTTACAATATTTTCTCCTTGACCTGGGAACTCTGGAATTTGGCTACAGTATTCCTAGGAGTTTTCCTTTTAGGATCTCTGTTAGGAGGTGATTGGTGGATTCTTTCAATATGTATTTTCCCTCTCTGGTTCTAGAATATCAAGCCATTATCCTTGGTATTTTATCCTATCATCCTTGATAATTTCTTGAAAGATGATGTCTAGATTCCTTTTTTGATCATGGCTTTCAGGTAGTTCAATAATTTTTAAATTATCTCTCCTGGATCTGTTTTCCAGGTCAATTGTTTTTCCAGTGAGATATTTCACATTGTCTTCTATTTTTTCCTTCTTCTGGTTTTGTTTTGTAATTTCTTGATTTCTCATAAAGTCGTTAGCTTCCATTTACTCCATTCTAATTTTTAGGGAATTATTTTGCTCAATGAGCTTTTGGATTTCCTTTTCCATTTGGCCAATTCTGCTTTTTAAGGCATTTTTCTCCTTATTGGCTTTTTGGACCACTTTTGTCATTTGGTTTAGTCTATTTTTTAAAGTGTTATTTTCTTCAGCATTTTCCTTGTGTCTCCTTCAGCAAGCTCTTCGCATTTTTCATGATTTTCTTGCATCACTCTTGTTTCACTTCCCAATTTTTTGCCTACTTCTCTTACTTTATTTTCAAAATCCTTTTTGAGCTCTTCCACAGCCTGTAACCAATTCATATTTTTCTTGGAGGTTTGGATGTAGGAGCTTTGACTTCTTCTGGTTGTATGTTTTGATCTTCCTTGTCACTAAAGTAAGATTCTATAGTCTAATTTTTTTCTGCTGTTTGCTCATTTTCCCAGCCAATTATTTGACTTTTTAGCTCTTTGTTAAGATAGGTCTCTGTTTCCAGTGTGGAGGATATACTGTCCCTAGCTTCAGGGGTTTTGTGTAGCTGTTTTCAGAGATATTTCTAGGGACTTGTAAATTTTCAGTTCTTCCAAGGTTGTATGATGAAAGGAGAGGTGTCTACTCCTCTCCTGGTCTGTGCTCTGGTCTGTGAGTGACTACAAGCACTCTTTTCTGCCTTGGAACTATGAGGCGGATTCCCTCTCCACCACCACCACAAGTTCTGACATGCCAGCACTCCTCCTCACCCCAGGACCACCACCCAGAACTGTGACCCATATCCAAGCACAGGCAAAGCAAGACAATCCTGCCTTAGCACCACCAAAGAGATCCCTGCAATCCACCTCTGATCATCCACTGGATCCCCCCACTGTATGTGGACTCACTGTATGTGAGAGCTCTGGAAGCAGCCACTGCTACTGCCACCATGGCCACTACCCTGGGGCTGGGGCTGGGATGGACCTTGCTCCTCTTTCACCCACATCTAACAGACCTTTCTACTGACCTTCTTGGCATTTGTGGGTTGAGAAGTCTGGAAACTGCCACAGCTGCCAATGATTTGGTACTCTAAGGCCTGCTCTGGCTGTGCTAGCACTGCCCACACTGGACTGCACTTTTCTCTCAGAATGGTGCAACAGATCTTTCCTGTCCACCGTACAGGTTGTCTTAGGCTGGAAATTTGTTTCACCCTGTCATTTGTGGGTTCTGATGCTCTAGAATTTGTTTAGAGTCATTTTTAAAGGTATTTGGAGGGATTTGGGGGAGAGCTCAAGCAAGTTCCTGCTTTTACTCTGCCATCTTAGCTCTGTGCCCTCTCCCCCAATTCACTTTTAATTTATCTTTCCATGGCCCTTTATTAAATGTAATTTGTATTGCATCATGATCTGAAAAGGGTGCATTTAAAATTCCTGCCCTTATGCATTTGACTGTAAGGCTTTTATGCCCTAACACATGGTTGGGTTTTTTTTTTTTTGGTGTCATGTACCACTGAGAAAAAGGTATATTCCTTTCTATCCCCACTCAGTTTTCTTTAGAAGTATATCATATCTAACTTTTCTAGAATTCTATTCATCTCCTTAACTTCTTTCTTGTTTATTTTGTGGTTGGATTTATCTAGTTCAGAGAGGGGAAGGTTGAGGGCCCCCACTAGTATAGTTTTGCTATCTATTTCCTCCTATACCTCATTTAGCTTTTTTTCCCTTAGAAATTTGGATACTATACCATTTGGTATATGTTTAGTATATATATTTAGTATTGATATTACTGGTACCTTTTAGCCAGATGTAGTTTCCTTCCTTGCATCTTTTAATTAGATTTATTTTTGTTTTTGCTTTGTCTGAGATCATGATTGCTACCCTTGCCTTTTTTTTTTTACTTCAGCTGAAGCATAATATATTCTGCTTTTTTACCTTTACTCTGTGAATGACTCTATATTTCAATTGTGTTTCTTGTAAACAACATATTGTAGGATTCTGGCTTTTAGTCTACTCTGCTATCTGTTTCCATTTTATGGGTGAATGGGATGATATTCACATTCACAGTTACGATTACTGTGTATTTTCCTCCATCCTATTTTTCCCCAGTTTATACTTTTCTCTCCCTTTCCTTTCATCCTGTCTCTCCTCAGTGGTGTTTTGCTTCTGATCACCACCTCCCTCAATCTGCCTTCCCTTCTGTCAGCTTCCTTCTTCTTTTTCATTTCCCCCTCCCCTCCTGCTTCCCTATATGGTAAAATAGATATCTATACCCAACTGAGTATGTATGTTACTCCCTCTTTGAGCCAAATCTAATAAGTCTAAGGTTCAAGCAATGCTCACTCCCCTCTCTTCTTTCCCTCAATTGTAATAGTTCTTTTGTATCTCTTCATGTGATATAATTTACCCCATTCTGCCTCCCCCTTCCCTCGTCTCCTAGTACAATCCTTTTTTCATCCCTTAATTTTTTTTATATCATCATATCAAAGTCAACTTCTACCCACACCCTCTGTCTATGTAAATACTCTTTCTAACTACCCTAATAGAGATACAGTTCTTAAGAGTTACCAATATCATCTTCCCATGTAGTGATGCAAACAGATTAACCTTATTGAATAACATGTTTTATTCTTTCCTATTTACCTTTTTATGCTTCTCCTGAATCTTGTATTTGAAAATTGAATTTTCTGTTCAGCTCTAGTCTTTTCATCTGGAAAGTTTGAAAGTCCTCTATTTTATTGAATGTCCATTTCCCCCCTGAAAGATTATGTTCAGTTTTGCTGGGAGAGCTGATTCTTGGTTGTAATTCAAGCTCCTTTGCCTTCTGGAATATTATATTCCAAATCCTCCACTCCTTTAACATAGAAGTTGCTAAGTCCTGACTGTGGTTCTTTGATATTTGAATTGTTTCTTTTTGGCTGCTTGCAGTATTTTCCCTTTGACCTGAGAGTTCTGAAATTTGGCTAGAATATTCCTGGGAATTTTCATTTGGGGCTCTCTTTCAAGAGGTAATCAGTGGATTCTTTCAATTATTATACTGTCTGGTTCTAGGACATCAGGGCAGTTTTCCTTGATAGTTTCTTGAAAGATGCTGTGCAAGTTCTTTTTTTGATCATGGTTTTCAAATAGTTCAATAATTCTTAAATTATCTCTCCTGGATCAATTTTCTGGTCAGTTGCTTTTCCAATGAGCTATTTTACATTTTCTTCTATTTTTTTCATTCTTTTGATTTTGTTTGATTCCTGATATCTCATAGAGCCATTAGCTTCCACTTGCTCAATTCTAATTTTTAAAGACTTATTTTCTTCAGCTAGTTTTGCATCTCCTTTTCCATTTGGCCAATTCTACTTTTTAAGGAGTTGTTTCCTTCAGTGGATTTTTAACCTCCTTTTCCATTTGGCCAGTTCTATTTTTTAGAGTTGGTTTTTTTTCCAAGCTGTTCACTCTTTTTTCATGATTCTCTTGTATCACTCTCATTTCTTTTCCCAATTTTTCTTCTACCTCTCTTATTTGATTTTTAAAATCCTTTTAAAGCTCTTTTTAGAGGACTTTTTGGACTTGAAACCAATTCACAGACTTCTTTGAGGTTTCTTTGCATGTAGGCATTTTGACATTGTTGTTCTCTTCTGAGTTCATATTTTGATCTTCCCTGTCACCACAGTAGCTTTCTGTGGTCAGGACTCTTTTGTTGTTTTTGCTCATTTTCCAGTCATTTTGTAACTTTTAAAGTTGAGCTCTGATCCTGGGGTAAAGGGGGCCAAGTTTCTTGTGCTGGTGGATAGGGGCCTGGTCACTGGCCTTCTGTGCTGGGGCCTCTGGGTCTGACAGCTTGCCTGCTGTGCTGGGGTGACCTGGTCTAGTGGTGCCTATTGTGCCAGGGTTTCTAGGGCTGGAAGTTTGCTTGCTGCACTGGGGTTGGAGGTCTCACAGCTGGCCTGCTGATCAAGGACCATGGGGTCTAGGTTGCTGATATGTGCTGTGGCTAGGAGCTTCCTGCTGGCTTACTCTGACATTGCCTGTGCTGTGTTGTACTCCCTTTTTACCCAAGTGAGACAGACCTTTAGAAGTCTAAAGTTATCCTGGGCTGGAAAATTGTTTCTGTCTTTTTGTGGGTTCTGTCACTCTAGAATTCATTTAAAAGTTTGATTTAATATTGTTTCAATGAAAACTGGGGAGAGCTCAGGCAACTACCTGGCTTTTTTTCTGCCATCTTGACTCTGCCACTAGGTGATGTATTTTCAAGTTCTTACAAAGCTGTTTAAGAATTTCATGATCAGAGGATCCTTCTAAGGGAAATTGCAGCTGAGGACTATCTCTAGTATACAAATTGCACTTGGTCATAATGTAATAAATCTTATCCCATAATAATTGTGCAGAAAAATCTGCCTAAGTCCCTTTCAAAAGGACAGACAGGAGATCTTGAAGGTAATTTTTCCCATAACTACAGAAGACCTCAAAAATAGAGAGACAAAACAGGTAGTGCTACTGAGTTGTTCCCAAGAAATTCAACAGAATATGTAACAGACTAAAGCAGAGAAACAGGTTTGATGGAACTGTGGCCACAGGGAAAAAGCTACATTCCCCCAAGACGGGGGGAATCAATTGGAATTATAATTCCGCAAATGCACTCACCAGCATTTCATTATTTCTTGGGGTCCTTGGCTGTGTACCGTCATATCACTTCTGATACCAAAATTTGAAGGAAATAATCCACAGGACTCTACTGATGCGTGAGGAACAGTCACAGCAGAGAATTATGTTGGAAACAAGTTCTTTACTCCGTGCATAGTGCAGAGTAAGAAAAACCCCATCTTTCGTCAATTAAAGGAGGAAAACAATTATAGATATGCAGGATAGAAAACTACAGGTTAGAAATGGATATGCCTCAGTAATTGTCACCTAGATGAGAATACAGGCGTGTGGGGGCCTCCCAGAACATTTATGGTCTGCTCTGGGTTCCTGTTTTAGTTTTAGTTATGCAGGCGAGGACAGAACAACATTTAACTTTATCATTATTGGCTTGTAATGACCCTATTCAGAATGTAACTGGTTTCACGTCAATCTGCAGGAATTAATGTGACCTCCTATCTTTTCCCACCCTCCACTAGCTTCTAGTCCAGTTATTGAAAGTTGTTCTCATTTCCCTAGCACAACATTATGCCTGCCGCTGCTGCTTCTGTGTTTAACTGAGCCGGCAGTGGCTGCCCTAGTTTGGCCTCTCTACTTGCCTCTGCTCCCTTTTGGCCAATTTTTTTGCATAGCTCTGGACTGGATGGAGAAGCTTGCCTTTGCTTCTTTTGGGGTTTCTTTATAATTGGTCTTTCAGAGACTGTTTCCAGCTAAACATGAGAGTTGATGTGGGAGAGCTAGGCTTCTCCAGGATTTTTCATATTTCTATATCAACCAGGAGTCTTTAATAAATGCTTCTTGATTGATTAAAAAAGCATGGCTTACTGGGCAGGGGAGAGGAGAAGAATGTATTTGGAAATGAATGTTATAAAGGCAAAAGGCATAAATTAAAAATATTATTTTTAAAAATATTGTTTAAAATAATTTTAAAGAGAAAGAAAGAAGAGAAATTGAACTTGTAACCCAACAAATTCCTTAGGACACGGTCAGAAAAGAACTCCAACTTTGAGGTAGTCAAGCTAGAAGGGTCAATTTTTAGAATCTTTTGTGTTTAAGGAGGAGTTTTGCAAGGAAAAAGGAGGAGTCAGTTCTAATTACACAGAATTACTCATTGATCATGAGAAATGAAAAAAAAAATCCCTAGAATATGATATACCAAGGAACAAAGGAAAATTACTTCTACCACAGAATAATGTATGCTGCTAAGATGAACATACTCCTTTATGAGGAAAAAAGATGAACTTTGAACAGAAAGAAAAATTTTCAAGCACATATTCAAAGAAAACTGGAAATAAACAGAGCCTTTGAACTTCATACTCAGCAAATAAACTCTAAATGAAACAAAAAAGCTACATACTGTATCAATGTTTACAAGCTACAAGGAGACAAAACTATTGTCTCTTAGAAGTCCTGCTTTGTCTGAGGGCCATTGAGGGAACAAAGGAAATTCACTTAGAGGTCAATCACTTGAAGGATGATTTCTTAGAAAAGGAGGAAGAGAAGTGACTTATTATTCTTAAAATCAAGCTGACACATAAAACTCTGCTCCTTTCTGAGCTGGACTAGGGAGGGGCATTATATATGCCTGTATATGATGGCATAAATTTGGACTGCATTGTTTTAAGCAAAACAAATTGCAAGTAATTATTGTCAATTTTTTTTGTAAGATTAACCAACGGAACTTGAGGAAAAAACAGACATAATAACTATAACCTTACATATTAATGGGCTAAATTCACTTGTAAAAATTGAGAGTTGCAAAATGTATTAGATAACAAATCCCAACCATATGCAGCATATAAGAAACACACTTCAATAACAAAGACACATAAAAAAATTAAAGTGAGGGACCAGAATAAAATATATTGTGTTTCAGATGAATCCTTGAAAGCAAGAGTTGCAAACATAAGATCATATACTTTGGATGAGGCAACCATAAAAATAAATTCTAACAAGAGAGACAAATGATGAAAAGATATTAAGCTTAAAGGCATAATGAAACTATGAATATTAATTATATATGCACCTAATGGTATAGCATATAAGTACTTTAAGGAAAAGCTAACTGAAATATAAAAAAGAATTATAGACAACTTTGATGTGATTCTTTCCTACTGTAACAAATTTAACATAAAGTTAAACAAAAAGATTATGGATTGGAACAGAACATAAGAAAAACTTGATTTGATATACATGTGGTGCAATGAGGATATTAAAGAGCAAACTAAATTTTTTTTAGCATCAAAGGATCATGGATTTAAAACTAAAAAGACTGTCTAGTTCATCCCTGTAATTTTATAGAGTAGGAAACTGAGTCCTAGAGAGATTAAGTGATTCAAAGTGATTCATGGGATTCAAACTCATCTCCCCCCTGTCAAATGCTGCCTCACAGAATACTTCAATAAAAATTGATGAAATGTCAGAATTTATTAAGGGCAAGGAAAAAAATCATTTGCCCTTAATAATTTCTAGCACTTCATCAATTTTTATAAAATATGGAAAAGGAAATATTAAAATACAGTCTTATAATTTTCAGTACTTCAAGGGTCTATCATTTCATTTGAATGGTTATGTTCTTTACTGGCTCATAGTACAGATTTTCTATAGTCTCAAGAATATTTTGAAGACAGTCTACAAGAGTTGCTATGACTGAAAAATTCATTACCCTGTGGCAAACCTGGTGAAGAGCATCCTTCAGCTGAATTAACTGCACTGCCACTTCTGTCTGTGTGTATTCTTTTATTGTTTGGGAAGACAGGCCTATATTCACTAAGTCATTCAACAAACTATAGGCAACAAATTATGTGCCTACTTCATGGCAGGCACTATGCTAAGTGCTGGTTATACAAAGAAAGGCAAGAGACAATCTCTGCTCTGAAGAAGCTCACAGTCTAATGAAGGAAACAACAATTCTGTACAAGCAAGATATATACAGGAAAAACTAGAAATAATTGATAGAGGGTAGGCACTGGGATTAAGAGGGATAGAAACATCTACTAGCTGTGTGACCTTCGGCAAGTCACTTAACCCCAATTGCCTTGCCTTCCCCCTCCGAAAAAAAAAGAGGGATAGAGAAAAGTTTCCTGTAGAATATGAGATTTTAGCTGGGACTTGAAGGAAGCTAGGGTTGCCAAGAGGCAGAGTCAAAGAGAGAGAGGATTCTAGGCACTAGGGACAACTAGTGAAAATGCCTAGAGTCAGGAGCCAAAATGGCAGAGTAGTAGGATGTAGTATGGCAGAACTCTCCTTCACAAAATTCTTCCAAACAGATTTAAAGAATGTATCAAAACAAATCCTGATGGGGAAATCCAGAAAAAGTCATAGTGAGTCATTTGTTCATACAAACAACATAGGAGGACAGAGAGGTCTGTAGACATGGGGGATGGGTATGGCCCAGAAGCATGTGATGTACAAGCACACTCCAGTACTCAGGGAGAAGACAGACCCACACTGGGACAACAATAGAACCAAACTGGAGCACTGCAATAGGGATAGATGCAAACCAGCAGCTTTGTTGCCTCCTGCTCAGTTCTGGGTCACAGATCCAAGGTAGACTGAGACGCAGACCTGTGAATAAGGGTGGTACAGATGTTCTGGGCAGTGAACTTTTTTTTAAAAGGCAGTTCAGAAATGAGCAGAAACAGTGTGGCCTCAGACCCCAGGTCTGAGCAGGGTCTCATTTTTAGTATCTCTTCCAGCTTGCAAGAATCCCAGACCAAAGTGGAGTCTACAATTCTGCCATTCTGGAAAAAAACAAACAAACAGAGCTTTCCAGCTGGCTGATACGGGCTAAATCCAGCAGTAGTCTGAGCTTGCTCAGATATAAACCGAGGTCAGGAACTTGCGGAGAGCTGACCAGAAGGCAGCAATTAGACTTTTCCCTAGATCAGACCTCTTTGGGAGCAATGAAAGCTTACAGTCCCCAATCTGCCCTTAAGATCCTGGAATAATACAACACTCAATACATTAAGAAAACAGCAACAGGACCAGTCCAGACGCTCCCTCCAGAAGTGTCACAGAGTCCAGCCCCAATATCAAGTCTGAAGTTAGAAAGTAGGCCAAAAGAACAAGTAAGCAAGCAGACAAAAAGAATCCCACCATGAAGAGCTGTTATGGTGGCAGGGAAGATCAAACATGAACCCAGAAGATAATGATTCCACAACATCTATAAGAAAAGCCTCAGTGAAAAACCACAGCTTGGATAAAAATTCAGCCAGAAGTCCTGGAAAAGATGATGCAAGAGGTTTTTTTTAAAGAGTTTTAAAATGGTCTTATCAACGAAAGAGAGCACTTGAGGGGAAAAATGGGGGGAAAAGAGAGCTTTAGAAAAAAAGAATTGGAAAGAGAATTAACAGCATAGTAAGAGGCAAAAAACTTGACTAAGCAATAGATTCCCTGAAAATTAGAATGGACCAAATAGATGCTAAAGATTCCATTAAGCAACAAGAAATATTAAAACAAAAAACCCCGAAATATTGAAAGAAATTCAAAAGATTGATAATATAGAAGATAAGACTAACTGAATTTTTTAAAAAAGAGCCTGGTAAATACTTGAAGCCTTTTCATTTTAGTAGAACTTAACATCACTGGCCTTGCCTCACAATGCTGAGACATCTGAATAAGAATTTAGGAGACACTATAGACCATAACACAACAAAAATTATATTTAGTTAGAAAAATATGGACAAAAGATGAACACCTAGATGAAGTCTAAGTAATGATATCCTAAATAGTATGTGGGTCAAAATACAAATCTTAGGGAATAAAGCAAATAATTATATTAGTGTAACAGATGCTATTCCACTGGATTTCTATCTTTTTGGAGAGCAGGACAGCTATGGCTGGGTGATCGCTACCTTTGCTTTTCTATCTTCAAAAGGGGGTATTGGGCTAAAATTGTGTCTGTATAGTATTATCTATCAGATATTTGAAGGCTAATAACATAGTTCTTTCAAGTTGTGGTGCTGGAGAAGGTTTTTGAAATTCATTCAGAATGTTCACCGGAAGATCACATACTGAAACTGAAACTTAAATATTTTGGCCATGAAATGACAAGACAGGACTCATTGGAAAAGACCTTGATGTCAGGAAAGAGTGAAGGAAAAAGGGAAAAGGGACAGCAGAGGAAGAGACGGATGATGTCATGGAAACAACGAACATAAACTTGGAAAGACTTTGAGAGTTAGTGGAGGCTGGAAGGGCCTGGTTTGCATGAAGAGTCGATCATGACTGAATTACTAAGAAACAGCAACAAAAGCACAGTTCTTTTGGGGTTCAGGATAAAATCCATTTTCCCTTGGGGGAAGTAGTTACACCCCTTATCTGAAGCAAGAGTTAACTTAATCTTGGCTGGTTTAGATTTTCCTTCCACCAAATCCTCGTTACCAACCTAGGCAGGGTTGGGGAGAGTCATCTCCATGTATACAGAGGGAGAGGTGACTCCCGTTGGCTTGAGAGAATGCTGAACACGACGCCACTCTAAGGAAATTACTTCAACTGGTTCTAGACGCTCTTTGGAGATGTACACAGAGAGGGCACCTGGTCGAGAGAAAAAACTATTTGAATGGTGGATTGGAGCCCTCAGAGCCAGGGACACGGATGGGAAGCCAGCCCCGTCAAGTTCCTTGACCTCCGGGGCTTGAATTTCTAGAGATTGCTGGCAAAGAACTTCCCCTGAGATTGTTTTCTCTCTCTTGATTTGAACTGAGATCATGTCTTGTTGCCAGATGAAGAGTTCATTTATTTCTGTGTATTCTTTGGAATATCTAATCTATAGAGCTTCTCCAATTTGTTTGCTCTTTTACTTGAATAAATGGACTTATTATTTGTCATTTGTATGATGATCCTTTAACTAACTGTTTCAACAATCCAGCTAGCAGCTGCTGTGGGAGTGTAAAATCAACAACATCCAGCTCACAGAATGCTGCAAGCTCAGGTTCTTTTGATCTGCTTTACTAAGGAAAGCAACGTGAAGGGGTTAACAAGCTTATTTTAATTCAGCATACAAATACCATTCACTTAGTTCAGGGGAAAAAGCCAGCACCCTGAACTTCACAGCAAATACAAACAAATTACAAACATCGACAGACAGGCCAAATACAATTCATAGTTACCAACATCTAAGTTCAGCCCGGGAGCTCATAACAAGGGCTGGCCCAGAGTCATGAGTGCCACCACGGCTGTGGGTCAGACCTCCAAAAGAGAGAAAGCCGACCCCTGGTTTTATATATTTTTTCACGGTCAAGGTTGAGTCTCATGCAACTCACCCACATGACCTAAAATCCTCACAAAGAGGCAACTTAAACCCATGTGTTCTAAAAGCCTCTGATGTCACAAACGTGTCACTCAAATCCATGTAAACTAGACTTTCTCTTGAGGCAAGGAGATTGTCAAGGACTCCTAATTTAATCAAGGAAATAAAGGCCAAACTCTTCAAGGGCACTTGGTTGAACTAAGCACTGAGAACCCATTTTGATTGCCAATACAGTAACATTTGGTGAGGAGCAACTAAGCTGACAAGTGTGTGAGCTAAGGGCTAAGTGTGACCTTTAAGAGTGATCAGGGAATCAGCTTTCTTTCTGAACTCAGACTCATAACCCTAGAATAGAGTTATGTAACACAGTTGCACAAGGCTATCCTTTAGGAGACTGTCAAGACCACCACAGGGAAGGCTAAATTCCTCCATTAGTCCCTTTTTGTGGGTCCATTGCAAAAATCACCTGAGTGTAAGCTCAAAACCGGTAACTGTTCAACATAAACCCAACACAAGAAAAACAACTGACAGCATTCAGTCAAACCTCTGCAGGTGAATGCAACTGGCCTCTAATGACCCTTCTCCCATCAGAATAAAACATTTTCCAAGCCTTCGAGGCTAGCATCTATGTGAAAAACAAAAAGGTTGCTTGAATCTATATAAGTTAACATCCATATAAGAAAATAGCATAGTTGATGCCCACACAGTGACCCTGTCCAAATATGTGTCTCTACACCTTGTCTTTACCTTCCAATTAGGAAGGATTATGTTTCATAATACATCCTCACTTGTGTGGCCCTGGGCAAAGCGCTTAACTGCTTTCTGCCTTACAGTAAGTTCCAATCTCCTCTTCTAATTACCTAAACAAATTTGTCTTTCTAGATTCCTGTGTTTGTGTGTTATTTGTATTATCGTATGTTTGTTTCTACTACTACTACTACCGCTGCTGCTGCTATTACTACTACTACTGGTCAAAGTTCATACTCATTTCTGATATTTTCATCAGAAATACTTCAAAGTCTTCTATTCCATTAAAGATTCATTTTTCCCCCTGTAGGGATTTCAGGGTGAGTTATCTGTGCTTGTAAGACTATATCTTTTTCCTTTTGGCATCTTGTTTTCTAAGATCTCCCCTCATTTTTTTTTAGAAGTTTCTAGGTCTTACGTGATCTTGACTATAGTCCCCTAGTGACTGAACTGTTTCTTTCTGGATGTTTGCAATATTTTTTCTTTGACAGGCGAGCTCTGGATTTTGATCACAACAATCCTGGGACCTTCCCTTTTGGGGTTCCTTTCAGGAAGTGATAAGTAGATTCTTTCTGTCTTTGCTGGAGTCAGTGTAGAGGAGCTGGGCAGCTTGCCTCCTGTTTAGGTAGCTATCTTTGCACCCTGTCATAAGTTTTACAGGTATTTTTCTTAAATATCTGTCCTAAAAATATTGGAGAATTATGCTGGAAAATGATAATAATCACAAATTATGCCAATAAATGATAAACATGACAATAGTTTGAGATCTATTCTCCAGAATAATATTGCAATCCACATTCTCAATCATTACTATTATCTTTCCGTGGGGTTTTATGAATCCAGGTGGAATTGATGATGTAGTCATTGTGATTAGTCCCACTGCCTTTGTGACTCATGCTAACCTCCCTCTCTATCCCCATCTTAGTTTCTGAATCTGGAAAAGAAGGCATGAACTTTTATACAAACAACTCTGCCTTTCTTGTTCTAGTATATTCAACATGTTTATGGCTTTGTATTCACAATTATGATAGATGGCAAGTCTATTACTTTAGTTTTTACTTGGTGGAAGTATGCTTATATCAGGCTCTTCATTCCCTTGGTACCGTCTTTCTAAGGAGAATGATTTTTGTCCCCTCTTTCCTCTCTCACTATCAAATCATTATTATGCCTGTGTGTGTGACACTACATTTGAGGCGCAATTCCCTTGCTCTGTATCTGTGATCTACACTCAAGAAGGGAGTCCTAGGCCAGCCAAAACTGTTCCCTGTGCTAATATAGGGCTCCTCTGTGATATCTTTTTGATCGTTTTGCCATCCCTGGGCACTGGCTGCTCCTGGTGCCTCCATTGCCATAGTCCATAGCCTATACCGATTCTGGCCAAACCAGCTCCTAGCCAGGAGTAGCCAAAGTAGCCGAAGACTTTATCCTCTGTCTCTCTAAGCTGCCTTGGGTTGGAGAAATGACTCACTGTGACTTTTGTTGTCTCAGAAAAAAACTCATAGATTTTCTGTTCGTAATTTGGTTTGGTGTATTTTTAAACTTGGTGTTGTGGGGGAGGGAGGTGTCAAGAGAATTTGGCAAACATACTGGCTTCATTGTCATCTTGACTCTGTTCCTCTCCTTGGATATATTTCCATGATCAAAATATTCAAGTAAAACTAGAAAAACTTCTGGAATTGTCTTGCCTACCCTAAAGTTAGTGTCTTTCATTGTAAGCGTTTTCACATTCCTGTACTATATCCTTAAAATGTTCTTACTCTTAAGATCTGGGTCTACCTCTGATATTTGGAGTCTTAAATTCTTTTCAAATGCAAATGAGTGATAATAGGACTCAAATGCAGCAGTCCTCACTTTTTTTTTTTTGGTATTACACCACATAGAACATCAATACCCAAATGTTGCTGCAAATAATAAATGCGCATTACTGCGGCAAATAATACTTCATGGAATACTGTGTGTAAAAAAATTCAAAGTAACATATATGAACTCAAAACTGAGTTTTTTCCATGTATCATTATATATTACAATAACTTTTTCATGTGTTAGCACATATTACACAATGATGCATATAACAAATATTTAAAATATGTATATAGAGCACCAATGCAGTTCAGAAAGTTATATTACATAAGGGAATAAGTATTTGTTAAGTGCCTACTACGAGCCAGGCACTTTAAGTGGAGTATGAAAATAATCTAGTTTGGATAAGCCCTGTACTTCATACTTATTACTAAGATTCTAATGCTTAAAAATTGTTTTAAAAATGATTGCAGGTGAAATGACTAAGAAAGTGTAAAATTATTCTTGTGGACAAGCTTTTGTGTATAACACAAATATGACCGTGTAACAAAGAACAAGGCTAGCCCATGAGTAATGTGAGTATATGGGTGTGTGTGTGTGTATGTGTGTGTGTTTCTTTTCCTACCTTTGTTGGAAGTAGGAAGATGGCTGTAGCTGGGTGATTATTTTCTTGTACTCCTATATTGAAAATGGGGTATTGGGCTGGAATTACAGCTATCACATTAGATATTTTAAGTCTTAGGTATAGGTCTTTTGAGATTTAGGATAAAAGCCACTTTCCCTGGTTGCTCTGGGGGGGGGCACGGGGGAGGTGGGTGAAGAGGGTGTTTCAAAACAAAAATACAAAGGGGATTAATGGTGGGCTTCAGTTTGGGTGTAACATTTTACAGGTGATCACTTTGTCTTGGATCATTGTATTGATCAAAGTAGCTAAGTCTTTAACAGTTGATCAGCATTACAACTTTGCTGTTACTATATACAACGGATCTCCCAGTTCTTCTCACTTCACTTTGCACAGATCTTGCCCTCTTCTTTTTTTCTAAAACCACCTTCCTTGTCCTTTCTTACAGCACAGCAGTACTCTAGCATAATCATATACCACAACTTGTTCAACCATTCTCCAGTTGTTTCCACAATCCGGCTAGCAGCTTCTGTGGGGGTGTAAGATCCACCCACAGCCAGCACCCAGAAAGTTGCCGGCACACTAGGAGAGCACAGGTTCTTTTGATCTGCTTAACCAAGGAAAGCAAGGTGAAGGGGTTGACAAGTTTACTTTAATCCAGCATACAGACAGCATTCAGTTAGTTCAGGGGAAAAATCCAGCACCCTGAACTTCAGAACAAATACAAACAAATTACAAGCATCAACAGACAGACCAAATACAGATTCATTCACTTACTTCAGGGGAAGAGACCAGCACCCTGAACTTCAGAACATTCATTTAGTTCAGGGGAAAAAGCCAGCACCCTGAACTTCAGAATAAAATACAAACAAATTACAAATATCAACAGGCAGACCCAATACATTTCATAGTTACCAACATCTAGGTTCATCCCGGGAGCTCAGAACAAGGGCTGGCCCAGAGTCACACGCCACCACTGCTGCCGCAAAGAGCTCCAACAGAAAAGGGATCTTCAAGCTGTCTTCTCTCCTCTTATAGAGCTTTTGACATCATCAAGCGTTGTCTGAATGACCAGAGCCCAGGTTCTGGTGATTGGTTCTTGAGTTGGCCCCTCCCCTTAGGACCCTGGGAGGTTCATATCCACATAGATTAGGTTAACACCCAATAGGGCATGGCTCTGGAGTTAACACCTCCCCTTAGCCAGCCCCATCTTGGGCCCCACCCCAGTCACCAATCCACACCCACATAGGTTCCACACCTAATAGGGCTCTGGGCCTGGGGCCCAGCACCTAGCAAGGCTCAATGAAATACACTGAGTTACTCAAAGAAAACAAAGGCCATTTTGCTTACCAACACAGAGGGGCGATTCTAGACCTGAGGAATTCTAGACCAACATTCCAGACCTAAGGAGCAAAGGTTAACCTAATTTAGGCCAGTTTAGCTTTCCTTCCCACCTAATACTTATTACACAAAAGACACATATAGTGAACAAACATATTGCAAGCAGTGCAAAAGTAATCAGGAGAGTCATACAGATTAGTTTAAGTGATAGAACATACAAGAGTCAGGGGATTCTGTGGCCTGAGAATGAGATGAAGTCTCAGTTCAATTTCAGAGAGAATGATCTCACCATCTGAGTAGTTTCTTTTTAATCTCCGGGGTTTCAAGCAAAGGATATGTTGTGTACCAACTTTTCTCTACTTGCCTTTGACTCTAGCAGATTTCCTGTTTGCCATGCCTCACTTTTTTGCCATCTGTCTGTCTGTCTGTCTGTCTCTCTCTCCCCCATCACTTTCTCTGTCTCTATTTCTCTCCTGATTCTCTCTCCAGTAAGTTTCTCAACCAAAGAGTTGGACCAACTGAAAAATGACTGAACAGCAACTATCATTAAAGAGAATGATGACAGTGACACTACAAACCACAATTTGTGCAGTTAAGATCCCGGTTCTTGACCTAAGATCCATGAACATATTTTTAAAAAATATTTTGATTATTGTTTATAACAGGTTTCCTTTGTAATTCTATGTATTTTATTTTATGTATTTAAAAAAAAAACATTGTTCTGAAAAGGGGTCTATAGGTTTTGTTAGACTTTCAAGGGGGTCCATGGCACAAAAAAAGGCTAAGAACCTCTGCCTGAGAGGAAAATTTGTATCTCTGGACAAAAATTAACAAAAAATAAAGAATGATAACAAGTGAATTGATTATACAATTTTTTGAAAACTTGAAATGAAGAAATTATAACCCCTAGACTAAAAGTAGAAATTTTGAAAATGGTTAATTAATTTTTTAAAACTCCAAAGAGCAATTATTTTCTTCTTAAAAGACTTTTAAAATTGATAAATCATAAATTAATTTTTAAAGAGAGAGGAAAATCTAATTAACTGTATCCCATAAGTTTTGGTATGTAGTCTCATTGTTGCAATTTTCTTTGATAAAATTATTTATTATGCATATGATTCATTCATTGACCATATATTCTTATTCATTTATGTATTTATTCATTCATTCATCCATTTATTTATTTAGTCATTTATTTATTTATTTTTGGTTTTCAACATTCACTTTGCAATGGCAAGCAAAGTGGGACTTTGTTGTCTTTTGTTTTGGAGTGCTTCTCAGCACCAAAGTAATCAAGTGCCTTTGAGTCTTGGCTTTGTTTGACTCAAGAATCATTGATTGGAAACAATATATATGATGTGATACTAGTTGTGATTAGAAATCTTTCCCATACCCTTTTGCTAAGTAGATGTTAAGCCTCAGACCTACACCCTTTTGTTAAGTAGGTGCTAAGCCACATGGCCCCAAACAGGGTATATATGCTCTGACATTAGTATTTTGCTTTTGGGGCTCACTCATTGGAAGAGCATTCATGTGATTTGGCCAGGAGAGACTCTGGGTAGCTGTTAAGGAGTCCACCAGCTTTGAAAACCCAGATGTTGGTGCTTTTCTCTCTGGTAACTGTGTATGTAATGTCTTGGTCAGATAGCTAGAAGCCTCTCTGTTGATTTGTGTTTATTTGCATTGTTTATGTAATTTCTGCTTGTAATTTCTGTTTGTGTTTTCTCTGAAGTTCAAGGTGCTGGCTTTTCCCCCTGAACTAAGTGAATGATATATGTATGTTTAATTAAACTGAGATTGTAAACCCCTTAAAGTTGCTTTCCTTAGAAAAGCAGATCAAAGAACCTATCCTAGCAGCCCTCCTGTGTGCTGGTGTTATTGGCCTTACACAGCCACAGGAGATGCAAGTAATGTTGTTACAGACTTCCATAAGATTTTGAGCTTTAAATTTTTCTCTCTCTCCTTCCCCTTCCCCAAGACAGTGTGCAATCTGATCTAGGCTCTATATATGCATTCATATTAAACATATTTTCACATTAGTCATGTTGTAAAGAAGAATTGGAACCAATGGGAGGAACTACAAGAAAGAAGAAACAAAACAAAACAACAACAAAGAGAGAGCAAACAGTATGCTTCGATCTGCATTCATACTCCAATTTTTTCTCTGAGTGTGGACAGCATTTTCCACCATGAGTCTTTTGGAGTCGTCTTAGATCCTTGTATTGCTAAGAAGAACCAAATTTATAAAAGTTAGTCATCACACAATGTGGCTGTTACTGTCTACAATATTATCCTAGTTCTGCTCACTTCATTCAGCATCAGTTCACATAAGTTTTTCCAGGTTTTTCTGAAGTCTGTCTGCTCATCATTTCTTACAGCACAATAGTGTTCCATTACATTCATATACCACGACTTTTTCAGCCATTCCCCAATTGATGGGCATCCCCTCAATTTCCAATTCTTGGCCACCACAAAAAGAGCTACTATAAATATTTTTGTACATGTGGGTCCTTTTCCCATTTTTATGATCTCTTTAGGATACAGATATAGAATTGGTATTGCTGGGTCAAAGGGTATGCATAGTTTTATAGCCCTTTGGGAATAGTTCTAAATTGTTCTCCAGAATGATTGTGATCCACATCTTCTTTAGGAATATTTTTAGGTCACCATTTAAGTCTGAATTCTTTCCTCAAGGTCCTATTATTGATCACAATCTTATTGCATTTATGTATAGTGAAGGGGATATTCAATATCTCTTCTCCTAAATATTTCACCTTTTGGTAATAAGAACCATAAGGTTTTCTAGAGCAGTGACAGATGCTTGAGGGCTGCATATTGATTTAGAAAATCACAAATTAACATTACTCATGTTGTTTTGAATTTTTATTTATTTTATTAAACATTTCTGGTTTAGTCAAAACTCTAGCATTTTTTCAGCCCCTTGCTGCTCAAAGCCTAGCTGGGAGTTTGATCCTTCTTGAGGACTTTCCATCACTTAAATGACTTTAGAGTTTTTATTGGTCAACTCTGATCTCTGATATTCAAGACACCTGATATTTTGTTGTTGTTCAGTAATGTCTGACTTTTTGTCTGACCCCCATGGACCATAGCACTGCAGGCCCTTCAATGCACCACTAACTCTTGAAGACTGTCCATGTTCATGTTCATTGTTTCTATGACACCTGATTGTATAGGTAATTTAAATGGGAAGATCATCCCCATCCATTAATAAGCCCATGTGACATGCTTATATCACAGGAAGCCTAAGTCACATGTGGTGGGAGGGGCTTGCTGAACGAGAAGAACAGGAAAGGGTGGAGCAGGAAATGCTCAGAGCAGTTAGAGGTGAGGGAGAGTGAAGAGGTGTGCTAGCTGTGCTGTGAGTGTGTTTGTGGGAAGGTTATGGGATGGTGAAGCTTGTGCTGTGATATTGAGTTTTAAGTTCCTTGCTGTTACGATAAAGTGGGCTTACTGGTTTTGGGAGCTGGTTGCTACTTTGATGGATTGGACGTACTGGTTTTGGGATTTGTTCCTCTGGTGTCTGAATATTTATTTTTACTTCTTCTACCTTCTATATGGAGAGTGTCTCATATTTTGTGATACAGAACTACATAGGCATATTCAAAATTATCATCGATGTTGTGTTTATTGCCTTGTTGATGCATAAGCAGTACTAAAGGAGAAAATAACAACTAAGACAGAAACATAAAATAAACAAAGCAAAATAATGTAACAGCTCCCAGAAGCTGACAGATTCTGGAAGCATCCTAAGAAAGACTGAGTCCTGGTTTTAAATGATCATGGTCTATGTGGTAGGTGATTATAAACCTACATAGTTCACAGTGGTTTTTTCAATGTTAAAAAGATGGCCATAAGCAGGAGTAGCACTAGGAATATCAGATGATATTCAATAAAGATGATAACATTTCCTGTATAGTCACTGATCTTCATTAAAGGACAGGGAGGATTAATTATTTTATACTACCACCCACTTAGGGCAGCTAGGTGGTGCAGTGGATAAAGTGCCAGGCCTGGAGTCAGGAAGACTCCTCTTCCTGAATTCAAATCTGGCCTCAGACACAGTTGTGTGACCCTGAGCAAGTTACTTAACCCTGATTGCCTCAGTTTCCTCATCTGTAAAATGAGCTGGAGAAGGAAATGGCAAACCATTTTGGTGTCTTTGCCAAGAAAAGAGTCAGATATAACAACAAAAACCACCCACTTAATGTTCCATGGCCCATCAGCTGTGATCTTTTCCTCCCTGGGAACCTCATGGGAGGGGAGAGAGTAAAAGAGGGGGAGAATACAAAATATTTGCTCCATGAGAGTTCTGTGGGAGTGTCCCCCTTCTTCTGTGGGGGTTGGTTTAACCCTTTTACCTCCCTTTTGTTGCTAAAAAGCAAGTCTCCTCTCAACAATGTCACTCCTTGGTCCTCTAAACCTTCCCTGTTGGGTAGTTGTACAAAGATCACTGGCAGCATTGTGAAGGAGCCAATGAGTTTTAATGACCAAAACCTAGTAGGATACAGTGGGCCTGCTTTTTGCCACTACCAGTGCCCACTCTGATGGTGCCACCCAGCCACCATTTCTGGGGCCCAAGACTGGAGCTCTTGTATCTGCCTGCTGACTACTATACCAGAGTCAACTGCTACCCACTGTGCCTGGACAGGACAAAGCCTACTACTGAGTGGGTTTGAGCTCTTCTATTCTATGCTCAAAAAGTCCTACTGTACTGCTACTATGGGGGGCCTGGCTGTACCTCCTATGGTAGGCCTGACTCTGCCTTCTTATGCAGAGGGTGGCTGGGAGTCTCCCACTGCCTTCCTGCATTTGGCATGGGTGCTGTGAGTATTGCTACTGCTGGAGCCTATGTCCTCCTGAGCTGGGTGCCATTGCACCTGGTTGGTCCACCAAAATCAATGAGGTCAGGAACTGCCACACAGGAAGGATTAGACAACTCGGAAGGATTCTGGCCAATCATGCTAGGGCTTGTGTTCCCTTTTCTGTTCATGTCCATCCTCTACAATGCAGGACTGTAGGTTCCCATTAATAAGCTCCTGACATATCAAACTCAAAAGGCTGCTATTCAGACTAAAAACTTCCAGCTCAGGGTCACCCAATTATGTCCAGGTAAAAACTTTATAAAGCAAAACAAAAAACAACAAAGCTAAAGACTCCTCCAGGGCAGTATCTGAGCTCTATTTGTTAAAGAAGAAGCCATTTCTGCCAGGGTAAGGGAATGTTTCCAGGACCTAAGCTCTGCAGTAAGTGTCAGGAACTATGCTAAGCTGGGGATACAAATACAAGGTGGGAGAAAGATAGCCCCTGACTTCAATGATCTAACATTCTAATGGGACAACACATAAAAAGAAGTTGGAAAGCTGAGGCAAGTACTTGCATGGGGGCATAATGGCAAAATCCAAAAAGTCAGAAGCAAAGTTGGGAGAAGAATAAAGAATAGCTGTTCTAGGACTTTTTTCAAAATGAAGATTCTCCCAGGAACTCAACAAGGAGAAAAAGGAGGCCCTCACTGGAATTCTGGAAAGAAAAAGTTACAGTTCATAGTCTGAGTGTGTGTTAGAACTGCCTAAACTGAGGCAGCACTCCTGAATGTCCTCAAAAAATTGACTGAGATGCAATTGGTTCATCTGTTTATGTCTCAAATTCTAGAAATGTCTCAGGAGCTCCTGGTGAGACTATAGCATTGTCCTTTCAAGTGCCTTCTCCAATTGCTTGTTCCAAAGAATCACAAGATAATTCAGGTTTCACAACTCTGGTTAGCCTTTCAAATGCCAATTTAATTTTTTTTGGTAAATTTTAAACTTAAATACAAAATGAGAAAAGAACAAAAATAGCCACGTACACAGCAGGACATAAAGAGGATTCACTAATAAATTTCCATTTCAAGAAAGCCTATATAATAAATACTCCACATTGTTTTCAAAGCTGCCCAGCTTTTCTTGGCTTCCTTGTAGGTTTTCTTTTTTTTTTTTAATTAAATTAAGATTTTTTTATTTTTAGTTTACAACACTCAGTTCCACATGATTTTGAATTCCAGATTTTCTTCCTCCCCCCACCCCCTTCCTCCCCAGATGGCATGGAATCCCATATATCTTCTACATACAACTTTGCATTAAAGTTATTTACACAATAGTCAAATTGTAGAGAAGAATTATGACCAATGGAATGCATCGTGAGAAAGAAGAAACAAAACAAAACAAAAAAAAAGAAAAAAAAAACAAAAGAAAAAAAGGAGAGCATATGGAGTGCCTCAGTTTGCATTCAGGCTCCATAGTTCTTCCTCTGGATGTAGCCAGCTCTCTCCATCATGAGTCCTTTGGAGTTGTCTTTGAACCTTGTATTGCTGAGAAGAGGCAAGTCTATCAAGGTTAGTCATCACAGAATCCATATATTTGTGGTTGTGTATAATGTTCTCCTAGTTCTGCTCCACTCACTCAGCATTATATCATGTAGGTTTTCCAGGTTATTATGAAGTTCTTATCTCCCCATTTCTTATAGCACAGTAGTATTCCATTACATTCATATACCACAACTTGTTCAGCTATTCCCCAATTGATGCGTATCCCCTTGATTTCCAATTCTTTGCTACTACAAAAAGAGCCTCTATAAATATTTTTGTACATAGGGTCCTTTTCCCACTTGTGTTATCTCTTTGGGATAAAGCCCTAGAAGTGGTATTGCTAGGTCAAAGGGGGTTTTCTTTTGTTGTTGGCTGTGCACTTTTTGCTTTATTTTCTTCCCTTCCCTCCCCCTATTCCACACTAAGGAAGGCTACAATCAAGCAAGGATAAATATACACATACATAGATATCTATAGATATACACATATATATTCATGTGAGACCGTTCTCTGCTTCTTTCCACTTGTCATCTGTTTCTCTGAAGGTGGACAGCATTTTCCTTCATAAATCCAAGTCTTTCATTGTTTTTCTAAATCAACCAGCTCATTATTCCTGTACCACAGCAAGATTCTAACTCTGAGAGATTGTCTATGAAGGGTTTTTCTCCAATTTTCTGCATTCCTTCTATTTTTGGCGGCATAGGCTTTATTTATTTATTTATTGATTGATTGATTGCTTTTTGGCAGGGCAGTTGGGGTTAAGTGACTTGCCCAAGGTCACACAGCTAGTACATGTGTCAAGTGTCTGAGGCCGCATTTGAACTCAGGTCCTCCTGACTCCAGGGCTGGTGCTCTACTGACTGCGCCACCTAGCTGCCCCCATAGGTTTTATTTATACAAGAAAATTTTAATTTAAAATAATCAAAATTTTACACTTCAACACTTTTAAGTTTACACAAATAAACACTTTTAAAATTTACACTTCAACAATGCTCTCATCTTATAATATAGTTTAAGGTCTGATACTATTGAATCTGCTTCCTTTACATATTTTTCCCCTGGTTTCTTTGAAGTTCCTGACCTTTATTTTTCCAAATGAACTTTATTATTTTTTCTAACTCAGTAAGATAATTTTTTAGTAATTTAATTGGAATGGCATGAAATAAAAAGGTAAAAAGGTAAAACTGTCATTTTTTATTATATTGGCTTTACCTATCCATATGTAATAAGTATTACTTCAATTGTTTAGATCTGACTTTATTTGTATAAAAAGTGTTTTATGTTTATGTTCATATAGTTCCTGTGTCTGTTTTGGCAGGTATACTCTCAGGTATTTTATACTGTCTAGTTAAATGGTCTAAAACAATATCGAATAATGTTGCTGATACAAAGTGTAGTTTCCCTATTTTTCTCTTTTGATTATATCTATTTTAGCTTTAACTTTGTCTGAGATCATGATTACTACTCCTTTTTCATATAATAAATTCTACTCCTGCCCTTTATCATTGTGTGTATCTCTCATTTTTATTGTGTTTCATGAAAGCAACTTATTGTTGAATTCAAATTTTTAATCTGCTATCCATTTCCATTTTAAGGATAAATTCATCCCATTCCATTCTAAGCTATAATTGCTTGTTGTGTATTTTCCTCCTTCCTATTTTTCCTCACTGTCTTTGTCACCTTATTCCCCTATCTCTCTTCACTCATCTACTTTATTTCTACTTGCTACCTTGCCTTCCTATTCCTTAACCTACCCACCCTTCCAAGAGTCCCTCCCTTGTGCTCCCCCCACCCCCACCTTTCTCCTTGCCCTCTTATTTCTTTGAGGCAGTGATAGGTGGATTTTTTCTATTTCTGCTTTGTCTTCTTGATTGAGAACTTCAGGGAACTTTTCCTTGATAATTTCTTCTAATATTATATGAAGATTCTTTTTTTTATCATAACTTTCAAGTAGTCCGACTATTCTTATATTATTTCTCCTCCATCTGTTCTCCAGATCAGTTGTTTTTCTGATGAGATGTTTCACATTCTCTACTATTTTTTTTTCATTCTCTTGATTTTGTTTTGTTATTTCTTGGTGCCTTAGAATGTCATTAGCTTCCCTTTGCCCCATTCTAGTTTTCAAGGAATTATTTTTTTTCCTTAAGTTTTTGATTCTCTATTTCAAGTTGGTTGACTTTCTTTTCATAATTTTCTTGATTTTCTTGGATTGCTCTTACTTTTTTTCCTAATTTTTCCTTGATCTCTCTTATTTGATTTTTAATGTCCTTTTAAAGTTCTTCCAAGAACTCTTTTTGTGCTTGGGACCATTTGACATTTTTTTCATTGAAAAAGGAGTGGCTTTTTTAGCTCCATTATCTTCCTCTGAATATGAACCCAGGTGTTTGTTCTTTCTCCTTTGCTTACTCATTTTTATTTATTCTTTTTTGTTTTATTTTGTTTTTGGTAGCTATTAGTGTCATCAAGTTCTAGTCCCAAGGTATGGGGAATGATGCCTCAAGTCTCAGGTCCTTCTTACTGTTATTTTCTGAGGTCTGTCCTAGGGCTCAATCTTAGGCTCTCCTTTCCATTCCTAAACCACCTCAGCTAGGCCCCCCTACACTGTTCTGCAAATGACCTTGCTCCCTGCACTCCCTCTGGTGGCTGCAAACAATAGCTGTCCTCTCTTCCCTGGAAGTCAAAGCAGGGGCTCTGCTCTCCTGCAAATGCCCACAACCAGCATGGTCCCCACCCCTCTGCTACTGCATTCACCAGATGTGTGCTAGGCTCTTCTCCCCTGCAGCAGTTCAGGACCAGCCCTGGGATAGTATAGCTGTGTTTGGTGCCTCTCAATAGTGGAAGGCCCTTCAATCTTCTCCTACTCAGCCTTCAGACCCCGCCCCGCCATTGTCTGTGAAATTGTGGATTCAACAGAGTTGGCCTGGAGGTCTTTGCATTTCACTGAGGCCTAACCTCTGCCCCTGGAGGTTGGGTTTTGGGGGAGGTGGTGTGGTGTCTTCTCAAGTTTTCTTAGGAGAACATCTGCTTTACCCCAGGAAACTTTTATTTCCACTGCTCTACATTGTCTCTGAATTGATGTTTTATCTTTTTTTTGTGTGGAGGAAATTCGGAGAGCTGAAAGTTTTCTGACCTATTCTACCATCTTCCCAGAATCATTTCCTCAAATGCCAAATTTAAAAAGTAAAACAAAGACAAAATCCAAATAGTTTCTTCAACACAGTTGCTAAACCACCCTAAAATTCCAGAGATTTGCCTTGGTTTACATAGTCTCACTTTTGAGCGCCTCCGTGCCACCTCTCAATTGTCCGGCAACATCGGTATACAATTATTTCAGCGAAGAATGCTTTTTCCACTCATTTCCAAAAAGCCATTCAAAACAAAAGCTCTTTCCCCCATTCACACAAAGATAAGAATTCCTTTAAAGCTTAGAGGGGACTTCTTTCCATAGACCAGCATTGAGGCAATTAAGGGATGAAGACCATTAACAATAGAATATTTGGGGCAGCTAGGGGGTGCAGTGAGTAGAGCACCGGCCCTGGAGTCAGAAGGGCCTGAGTTCAAATGTGGCCTCAGACTTGACACACTAATTAGCTGTGTGACCTTGGGTAATCCCTTAACCCCAATTGCCCTCCCTTCCCCCCTGGAAAAAAAAAACAATACAAAATTCACTCCCATCAAGAGGAGCACACATCTAATTATTCTGTTCCCTTTTTTAATGAAGGGAAAAATTTTTTAAATATTGTCATTCCAGATCAGCCCATTGATCAAATAAGGTACGCTTTGCTTGAAAAATATGTTTTTGAAGTAAAAACTTGTAGGAACCTGCTAATTTGGAGGCGCAGACCAGGACATTAAAAATATTGACATTACAAGGGCACTGAAAGAATAGGTCAAAGAACTGGGGGGCTGTAACATAATTCATAGGAAGGTCTGGGGAAACCATTATTAGTATTGATTGATTTATTGGATCCATACATGATACCATATAGAATGACAATAGGCAAACTAATCTATGCGCCTCTTTCTTTTTTAAGAGGGTGGAGGCCTTAAGGACTTTATAAGTAACGACTTTAATTCATTTTTAAGAGATGATTGGCAGCACGTGGGTCCATTCCCATTCCATAAATGGAATATTTGTAAAACCTCCGTGAGTGTCATCTGCAGTCGTTCAGTCTGTCTGACGCTCTGTGATCCCATTTGTGATTTTCTTGGCAAAGATACTTTTTTTGCACATGGGGGAACCGAGGCAAACAGAATTGACTTGCCCAGGGTCACACCGCTAGCGTCCGACGCCGTATTTGAATGCGTGATGACGAATGTCTTCTTGATCACGGGGCCAATGCTCTATCCACTGCGCCACCTAGCGGCCCCGCCTAGCACCCAATAAGCAGTTTGGTAGGCGTTTGCTCCTTCCCCTCCCCCATTAGATCGTAAACTCCTTGAAGTCAAGAACTGTGTCATTTCTCATCTCTGATTGCCAAAGAAGCTTAGCACCGACTCGCGCACACTACGTGTCCCAGGAACGGTAGGTGAACCGAACTGAAGACAGAACGAAATGTATCACAGGCTGCCTCGATTTCCCTTTTCCCCCCCTTCTGCAGGCACTTCCGCTTCCGTCCATCCGGGAACTCTCTGCCCGGGCCCGAGAGAAACAAAACTCGGCCCAAGAGGGCGCATGCGTCGACGCCGACGCCGACGCTGACGCCGACGCCACAGTCGCTCCCAGCAGGCACTGCAGGAGGAACGGCGCGCGCGGACTCGGCCGTGAGCTGTTTTCGTCACGTTTTGTTTCTGACCCTACAGTCACCTGTGCTGCCCCTGCACCCCCAGGCTCTGCTCGCACAGACTCCCCTCCCCCCTTGGATTCCGCCTCCCTTCCCCCGACTCCCTCAGCCGTAGAAGGGATAGAAGCCTCGACGCGGCTGCCGCTAAGCCGAGCCGCCCTGAGAGGAAAGGCATAGGCCAGTCTGGCGTGAGGTGGGCCTGAGGTGAGGAGGGGATGGGTTTCCGAGGCGGTTCCTGGGTTGTGTGTGGCGTTTCCGTTCTTCTGCTCCCCCTCCCCCTCCCCGGGCCTCAGTTTCCTACTCTGCTGCGGGATGTTGCCTTTAGTGTCCTTTACGAGCCCCAGAAGATGGGAGATAGCTCAGGACCTAATGGCGACTCCCCTCCCCCCATCTCCTTCCTGTGCGCCCTTTGAACAAACTTTGAAGGCTACTTTGTAAATACCTTTTAGGGCTGGGGGCGTACGTTCTGAATAAGGTCCAGGAGCTGAGATGCACAGCTTGGGGGGGGTGTCTTTGTGTGGTTTTTTCTATATTGAAGTCTGAAGACTTAAAAGCTTGGAAGATGTGGAGAGGGTGGGTACCTGGAAGACCCCTGAGTGGGACTCATCTTGGAAAGTCGGAGGGCTCCCGGGTATCAAGAGCTGGTTTGGATTGTTGGGGGCGGGGGATGAAGGGGCCTTAGTTATGGGTGTTATCGTAAAGTGAACTGAACGCTGGATTTAAAGTCGAAAGACCTGAATTCTAGTGGTTTGTCTGCCACAATAAGCAACGATTTGGCTTTAGTCTCATCTGTAAGAGGATTGGGCTAGATAATCTCCAAGGTCCTTTTATCACTGGGTCCCTTTCACCTCTAATCTGTAATTAAAAAGTGATTTTATGAGGGTTGAGCTCAATAATCCCCCAGGTCCTTTATCTCTGGGTCCCTTTCAGCTCTAAAGTGATGATAAAATCTATGATTTTACCAGGGTTAGGGGTGGTGGGGGTGGGAAGCAAGGCTAGGACTATCTAAGAGTAATATGGTACGTTGAGAACAGCACTGGACCAAATTTCTGAAAGTGGGTTACTTCCTTTTTAGCCATTCTTTATCAAAGTAAGCATTTTGTAAGGCTACATAAAATCTGGCTTTTTGTTATTGTTCTGGTGAGGGAAGGACTTGGGAATGTAAAGGTGGCTTGTTGGTAGTAGGGCCATGGAAGGTTTTCTTGGACATGTGGGAGAATAATAGAAAAGAGTAGAAACATAAGGAACCCTCCTGGTGGAGGGAGAAAGGGAAGAGAAATCATCTTTTTGAATAAGATGACCAGGCATTGGGCAAGGAAAGGGGGGCAAGTGGCAGCCTTATGGGTGAGGGGTGAGGGAGGGTAGTGAAGTTGACTTGGGTTGGTGGAGAAAGGGGAGTGTTCTATACCTCTTTCTCCCTAGTGGCAAAATGAATCTTCAATGCACTTGGCCTGCACTCAGGAATAGAGTTCAAATCTGGGCCCAGACACTTAACAGTTGTGTAACCCAACAGCACCTATCTCTAAGGGTTGTTGGGAGGATCAACTGAAATAAAATTTGTAAAGTGCTTGGCATAGTCTCTGGCACATAGTAGGAGCTATATAAATGCTTATTTCCTCCCCCTTTGTTTGCTACCAGGTACTTCTGGCCACTTTCTAGCCTCTACTATGGGTGACAGCGATGATGAGTATGACCGTAGGCGAAGGGACAAGTTCCGAAGAGAACGAAGCGATTATGATCGTTCAAGGGAAAGAGATGAGAGACGGAGGGGAGATGACTGGAATGATCGGTAAGATAGTCCCATTCTTTTAAATAAATATTTTCATTATGAATTTAATCATCATAAATCTTCCGAACACAGAGAACAAAAAAGATTGTCTTATTAAAGCCACACTTTTCTTATATACAGTTTTAAAGTATATTTAACAAATTAGTGTTTTCTGAGGCACTATGTGAAGTTTATTTTCTTTTGTGTATTTTTTTCTGGTTTATTGATTTTCTTGCTTTTGGGGGATATCCCTGTCACTTCCCATGCAAGTTTCCTCGCTCCTTTCTTGTAACATAAGCCTAGTCTAACAACTCATTGGACATCTCTGAAAATATATGTCCAAGTCCAAACTTCTAGCTTATGGCCAGGCCTCAGAAGTCCTGTAATGATCAGAATTCTTTTCTGTGCCTTGTAGTGGTATGATTGGGGTCAAAAGTTACACACATTTAATATTCTAAATTATTTTACAGAACAGTTGGACAGTTCACAGATCTAATAACAGATTCCCCCCAGGACCAGTAATAGTACCCTCTCATTTTGCTATTTTTGTTTTGTCATCTTTGCCAATATGATGGGTATGTGGTAAAAAATCTGAGTTGTTTAGATTTGTATTGCTCTTACTAGTAGTGATTTGGAGCATTCTTTAAAACAGTTATTTTGGTTTTTCTCCCTCTGTTCTGCTAAGAGCAGAGGTAGCCCCATGTACTGGGTCAGGAGAAAACCCTTGGGGATTCTGCCGGAGACTACTGCCCTCTGTTCTGTCAGCCCCCTCTTTTCTTTCCCTTTTCTCCTCCTGCCTTCCCTTCTGTCAGCTTCTTCCCTTTTCCCTTTTCTTTCCCCTTTCCCCTCCTGCTTCATTATAGGTTAAAATAGATTTCTATACCCAATTAAGTGTGTATAATATTCTCTCTTTGAGCTAAATATGATGAGAGTAAGATTCAAACAATGCTCCCACCCCCTTCCCTTCTTTTCCTCAACTGTAATAGTTCTTTTACGTCTGCCCCATTCTGCCTCCCCCTTCCCTTCTCCCAGTACAATACTCTTTCTCCTTATTTTTTTAAATCACCCCATCAAAGTTAACTTGTACTGTATACTCTATATATACTCCTTCTAACTGCACTAATAGAATTTAAACATCACATGTCTCATCTTCCCATGTGGGGAAGTAAGCGGTTTAATCTTATTGAATAACTTATGTTTTTTTCTTTATTTTTTTAAGCCTCTCTTGAACCTTGAATTTGAAAATTGAATTTTCTGTTCAGCTCTGGTCTTTTCATCAGGAAAGTTTTAAAGTTCCCTACTTCATTGAATATCCATTTTTTCCCCTGAAAGATTATGCTTAGTTTACTGGGTAGTTTATTCTTGATTGTAATCCAAGCTCCTTTGCCTTCTGGAATATCACATACCAAGCCTTCTAATCCTTTAATGTGGAAGCTGTTGAGCCTTGTGTAATCCTGACTGTGGCTCCTTTGTATTTGAATTGTTCCTTTCTGTCTGCTTGCAGTATTTTCTCCTTGACCTGAGAGTACTGGAATTTGGCTATAATATTTCTGGGAGTTTTCATTTTGGACTTTCTTTTCAGGAGGTGATCAGTGGATTCTTTCAATTACTATTTTACCGTCTGGTTCTATGATATCAGGGCAGTTTTCCTTGATGATTTCTTTTTTAGGTAAAAAATTTATTTATTTTAAACTTAAATACAAAACGAGCAGAGAAAATTACCATGTACATAACAGTACATAAGAGAGGATTCAATATAAAACAATAAATTTCTATTTCAAGAAGACCTGTATAATAAATACTATGCATTGTTTTCAAAGCTGCCCAGCTTTTCCTTGCTTCCTTGTAGGTTTTGTTCCCTGCTATGCACTTTTTACTTTATTTTTCACTCCTCCTTTCTCTTCCCATCTCACCCTAAAGAAGGTTACTATTAAATGTGACTATAGACATAATACATAGATATCTATAAATCATACACAGATATGTAAGACTGTACTGCGCTTATTTTTACTTGTCACCTGTTTCTCTGAAGGTGGATAGCATCTGCATAAGTCCAAGTCTACATTTTTTCCCAACCCAGTTGCATCCTATCTGAAAGATTGTCCATGAAAGATCCCCCCCCCCCGCCATTTTTGCATTCCTTCTTTTCTTGGCTGCATAGGTTTTATTTATATAAGAAATTTTAAATTTAAAATAACCAAAATTATCCATTTCAGCAGTGCTCTCATATTATAATGTAGTTTAAAGTCTGATACTACTGAATCTACTTCCTTTACACCTTTTTCCCCCTTGTGTCTTTGAAGTACCTGACTTTTTGTTCTTCCAAATGAACTTTTTTTCCCCTAAATCATTAATTTTTTAGTAATTTATTTGGGATGGCATGAAATAGGTTACTTTAGAAAAAATTGTCATTTTTAAAAATTATATTGGCTTTACCTACCCATGATCAATAAATATTACTTCAGTTATTTAGATCTGACTTATGTTCATATAGTTCTTGTGTCTGTTTTGGTAGGTATACTCTCAGGTATTTTATACTGTATAGTTATTTTAAATGGTCTAAAACAATATTGAGTAATATTGCTGACACAAAATATAGTTTCTTTATTTTTCTCTTTTGATTAAATCTATTTTAGCTTTAATTTTGTCTGACATCATGATTACTGCACCTGCTTTTTCACATAAATTCTACTCTTGCCCTTTATCTTTGTATGTATCTCTCATTTTTATTGTGTTTCCTGAAAGCAGCTTACTGTTGAATTCAGATTTTTACTCAGCTACCCATTTCCATTTTAGGGGTAAATTCATCCCATTCCATTCTAAGCTAATTGCTTGTGTATTTTCTTCCTTCCTATTTTTCCTCACTATCCTTGTCACACTATTTACCCTATCTCTCTTCACTCATCTACTTTACTTCTACCTGCTACCTTGCCCTCCTATTCCTTAACCTACCCACCCCTCCAAGAGTCCCTCCCTTACCCTCTCCCCACCACCCCCACCCTTTCCCCTTGCCCTCTTATTTCTTTCTGAATTTAGAAGATTTTTATACCCTTCTAGCTATATATGTTGTTCTCTCTTTAACCCATTTCTGATGACACTAAGGTTCCAGCACTACCTGCTCTCTCCCCCACTAGCTTCTTCTGTATCAGTTATTTTTTTCCTTTTATACCTCATTTGTATGAGAGAATTACTCCTTTTTATCTTTCCCTACGGTTTTACTTTTTTAGAATCATCCCATCCTACTCAGCTTAGCCCAAGCCTTTTCTTTCAAACTACCCAAATAATAATCATAGTCATAAAAGAACTGATATTTTCATATATAAGAAGAAAACAGTTTGCCCTTCTTGAGTCCCTTATAATTGGCCTTTAATGTTTATTATATTTCTCCTGGATGTTATATGTCAAAATTTCCCTTAAGTTCTGTTTTTGTCACAAATACCTGAAAGCCTTTCAGTTCATTACATGTCCATTTTTTTCATCAGGATTATACTTGATTTTGGTGGATAAGTTACTTTTGGTCGTAATCCCAGCTCCTTTGTTCTACAAAATATAGTATTCCAACCCCTGCAGTCCTTTAATGTAGTAGCTGCTAGGTCTTGTGTAATCCTTATTGTAGTTCCATGATATTTATGTTTTTTTTTTCTTGTTACTTCTGGTGTTTCCTCCTTAACCTGTGAGCTGTGATTGGCTATGATATTCCTGTAAATTTTCCTCCTGGGATTTCTTTCAGGTGGTGACCAGTGGCTTTTTTTCTATTTGTGCTTTGTCTTCTTGTTTGAGGACTTCAGGGCAATTTTCTTTGATAATTTCTTGTCATATTGAATCAAGATTCTTTTCTCTTTTTAATCCTAACTTTCAGGTAGTCTGACTATTATATTCTTCTTCATCTGTCCCCCAGATTAATTGGTTTCTTGGTGAGATATTTCATATTCTTGTTTCTTTTTTTCATTCCTTTGATTTCATTTTATTATTTCTTGGTGTCTTAGAATGTAATTAACTTCCCTTTGCCCCATTCTAGTTTTCAAGGAATTATTTTTTTCCTTAAGTTTTTGATTCTCTATTTCAGGTTGGTTGACTTTCTTTTCATAATTTTCTTGATTTTCTTGGATGGCTCTTTTTTCCCTAATTTTTCCTTGATCTCTCTTATTTGATTTTTAATGTCCTTTTAAATATGATTTTTTTGAACTACCTTGCATTTTTGGTATAAATTCATCCTGATTATAGGTTATAATCCTTCTAATATGTTGTTTTATGTTTGCTAAGATTGTATTTAAAATTTTTGCATCATTCATTAGGGATATAATTCCCTTTCTTTATCAAGACCCTTGTTTGTATCATAGAAAGAGATTTAGAAGGGTGCCTTTTCTTATTATTGCGGGTTGCGTAATACTGGAATTGTTCTTTAAATATTTGATAAAATTTACTTGTTTATCCTTCCAGTCTTCCCCTTCCCACCCTTGGGCATTCAAGTTAGGGCTTGTTCAATTTCTTTTTCTAATATTGAGTTATTTAAGTAGTTTAGTTTTTTGGGTTTTTTTTTTTGTTTGTTTTTTGGTTAAGCTAGGCATTTCATATTTTTGTAAGTATCCTTTTCCTCTAAATTTTATTTTATTAGGATGTAATTAGGCAAATGGTTCCCAATAATTTCCTCTTATTTCCTCTTCAATTGATGCTAATTCTCCTTTTTTGCTTTTGATATAGTTGGTTTTTGCTTTTTTTTTTTCAGGTTAGCTGCGTTTTTTTAAAGCTTCTAGTTTAACCATCAATTCAGTAGTCTTTTAAGTTTTTCATTTTATTAATGTCTTTAGTTTTCAGAATTTCTACTTTTTCACTTAGTTGGAAATTTTGATTTTTTTCCACTTTTTTTGTTGCATGCCCAATTCTTTGATTTAATTTTTTCTCTTTTTTGTTAATGAAACCATTCAGAGACAGTTTTCCTCCAAGAACTATGTTAGCTGCATCCTTTAAGTTTTTGTAAGTTGTCTCATTGTCATTTTCTTTGATGAAATTTTCTTTTGTTTCTAAATTATAGCTCTTTGATCTACCAATTCTCTAGAATTGTTAGTCTCCAGTTACTTTTAATTCTTTTCTTGAGGGTTTTTTATGGGATAAAATTTTATTAAATTGTGATTAGTAAATTGTTTAGTATTCATGGTTTTCTACATTTTTTGGTGAGGTCATGATTGTGTACAGCTGAGAGTATGTAGATTCCTTTTTATTCTCATTTATTAAGCACTAGAGAAATATCAGCTCTGATTTTTCTAAAATTCTGTTGAAGTCACTTAACATCTTTCCTTTTTATCTTTGGGTTAGATTTTTCTAGGGCTGAAATTGCAGTTCTTCACTATTATAGTTGTACCTTTCCCCAATTCAATTAACTTTTCCTTTAAATATTCAGATACTGTGTTATTGTATGTGTGTGTGTGTGTGTGTGTGCGCGCGCGCGAGCGTGTGCGTGTGTGGTAATGGCATTGATTATCTATGGTGCCTTTGAATATAATGTAATTTGGCTTGTTTTAGCTTCTCTATATTTACTGTAACCTTATCAGAAATCATGATTGTTACCCCAGCTGAAGCATCATGGATTTTGCTCTAGCACATAATTTTAATACTATGTGAATGCTTCAGGTGTGTTTCTTGTAATCAGTTTTTGATTCTGTTTGAATCAGTTGTTTGAATCTGTTTTCTAATCCATTCTGCTATTCCCACTATTTTCAACCATTTTGTGGCCGAGTTCATCTCATTCACAATTGTTACTTGTGTATTTCCTTCCATCCTAGCTAGTCCCTTATATTTTTTTCTTTTCTTTGTTTCCACCCTCTATTAAGAGAAAGAAGGTGGTGAAAGAATTGAGTGTGTTTAGCACCACCTTAAGGTTTGGTACCCTTTGCTCCTCTTCTCCAGCCCCTCATTCCTTCCTTTATCCAGAGCCCAATCACAAGTTCTTACCCTTTCTTACTTTTTAAAGCTCTCTTGTAAATTCACTCTCTTTGATTAGGTCCGAAGCACCACCACCCCCAGGACTAATCCCTTCCTTAACATGTCCTCCCTTTCATTGCTCCCCACTGCTTGCCTGTTTAAATGTAGCTCTGTACCCAACTGTACGTGTATTCTTCCTTCCTCTGAATGAGTTAAGATGAGAATGAGGTTCTGGTGTCACATGCTTCCCTCCATCTCTTACTTGTTGTTTGTATAGTCTTCAGTAGAAGACCAGATTATATGAGTTAATTTCTTCCACCTTGCTCTCTAGCTTGTTAGACTCCTATATATATCATTGTATATCATCTCTCCATATTAGAATATAAGTAGTTTATTCTTGCTTAGTCCCTTATGATTTCTTGCTTGTGTTTACTTTTTTGTTTCTATTGAAAATGTTGCAGTGAGATGTTTTACAATGAGATTTTCAAAAAGATGTTTCATTTTTTATATTTCAGAGTTTTTAATTAGCTCTGGTCTTTTCACCAGGAATACTTAGAAATCCTGTTTCGTTAAAAATCTTTTCTTCCCCTGTAGGATTACACTTATTTCTATCTTTTGCCTTCTGGAATATCCCATTCCAAGCTCTCCACTTCTTTGTGTAGTGGCAGCAAAATCTTATGTGATCTAGAAGACTGTAGTTCTTCAGTACTTCTTTCTTTCTGAATACTTGCAGTATTTTTTTTTTTTTTGACTTGAAACCTCAGGAATTTGACTGTAATATTCCTGGGGGTTTTTGTTTTGGCAGTTCAAGAGATGATCAGTGGATTCTTTGTATTTCTGCTTTGTCCTCTGGTTCTAAAAAACATGGGCAGTTTTGTTTTATGTTTTCTTAAAGTAGGATGTGAAAGTATGATCTTTTTTGGTTTGTGGGTTTCAGGTAGTCCAGTGATTCCTAAATTTTTTCTTTTTGATCTGTTTTCCTGGTTAGTTTTTGCTACGAAATACCTTACATTTTCTAACTCTTTTTAGTCGTTTAACTTTATTTTGATATTTTCTTGACCTGTGGAGTCTTCTATTTAGTTCCTTCTTATTTCAGGGCAGGTAGGTAATATAGTAACTAGAGTGCCAGGCCTAGAGTTAGGAAGACTTTATCTTACTGAGTTCATATCTGGCCTTAGACACTAGCTGTGTGACTCTGGGTAAGTCACTTAAACTTGTTTGCTTCAGTTTCCTTCTTTACAAAATGAGTTGGAGACGGAAATGGTAAGCCCACTGCATATCTTTGCCAAAAAGAAGGGATCACGAAGAATTAAACATAACTGAAAAACAATTTGGGCTTTCAGTAGGGTTCCTGGACACAGCATCTGCTGACTAAGGACCCAGCCTTGGGAAGTAGAGAGGCTTCTCAATGGAAAGTTGGCCAAAAAGTGATGATTCTTTTGAATCCTGGCAGTCAGCAAAATATAAAAAGCACGATTGTTAGGGCTAGACTCTGGACTTATGATGGTAATGTCTGAACTGAATTTATCTTCCTTTGGGTCTTGCTGCTGCTTTTTTGGGCTATTGAGTGTTTGGTCATTCTAAGATCTTGGGGACAGGTGAGCCTAGAAGATCTTGTTGTTCCCCAAGTCATCTGATCTTGGGCAAAGTCTGACACTTCCTTACTGGTTTTGAGCCCTACAAATCCCTAACCTGGGTTTGTGTTTCCATATGGAATTCCAGTAGAATATTGCTAGACTCAGCCACTGTCAGACATCTAGAAAGCTCTGCAGATTCCGTGGTGGAACTGAAAGCTTCCCCTTTGGTTTGGGCTTCCTGCTCTTGTTATTCTACCAACAGGGCTTTCCCACTGGGCTAGAGGCTGATGATTTTTGTTTATCTTCCTACTTTTCTGAAGTTATCCGAATTTTTTTTTGTTGTTTAATTTTTAAGATTTCCCAAGTAAACCATATCATTTGCCAGTAGAGATAATTTTGTCTCTTTTGTCTGCTTATTTTCTCAGTTTCTTTTTCTTCTGTTGCTGATAGGTAGCACTTTTAGAACTATAGCAATTAGCAGAAGTGACAATGGACATCCTTTCTGTATCTTTTTATTAGAGAGATTTAAAATTTTTCTTTCAAAACACTCATGTTGGAAAATGCTATCCACATCCAGAGAAAGAACTATGGAGGCTGAATGCAGATTGAAGCATAGTATTTTCTCTTTTTTCTTTCTTGTGGTTTTTCCCCTTTTTTCTGGTGCTTTATTTTAACAAAAGCTTTTTCTGCATCTATTGGTTGGTCTGATCTTCATTGCTTTTGTTAACATGGTTTTTTATCGAGTTTTACTGTTAGAATATTAATAGTGCCATCCCTGCATTCCTGGTATAAATTCAACCTGATCACAATAAATAATCTTTTGTGTATATTTCTATACCCTCTTTACTAATGTCTTACATATTTTTACATCAGTAATTGTTTAGTGATAATGGTCTGTTTTCTTTTTTTACTTTACCACACCTAATTTGGGTATCAGAAGTTATTCTCTTTCCCTTTCCTACCCCCACCCCCTCCTCACACTTTCCTCAGGTCAGTATTTTTTCATTGATTTTTGATGTAGTGACCTTATCTCTATTTAGATGACTCCTAGATCTAGATATCCCATCTTAGTCCTTTCTCCTGAGTTCCAGGTCTGCAACACCAGCTGCCTACTTGGCATTTCAAACTAGATGTCCCATTGGGGCAGCTAGGTGGCATAGTGAATAGAGCATTGACCCTGGAGTCAGAGGGACCTGGGTTCAAACGTGACCTTGGGCAAGTCACTTAACCCCGATTGCCTTTAAAAAAAAAAAGGTTGAGAACAAATTAGTTGTCCCATAGACAATTCAAATTCTTTTCTACATGTCCAAAACAGAACTCATCTTTTCACTCACACTTTGTCCAGCTTCTGAATTTCTCTAGTTCTCTCAGGTGCATTACCATCTTTTTAGTGTTCCTCAGAGTTATCTTCAACTTTTCATTCTCCTTCACTCCACATATCTCATCATTGCTAATTGAATTGAAAATATTTTGGTTTCCGTCTGCACAGTAGCTCTTGAATCTGTCCCTTTCTCCACTCATGCACACTTCCTTAGGCAGGCCCTTACTACATCTTGGCTGTACTTTTGCATTAGTCTTCTAAGTCTTCTAAAGCCTCCCTGCTACCTGCATTTTCCACTATATTCACAGTCCATCCTTAATATATCTGCCAAAAGGGGCAGCTGGGTGGCGCAGTGAGTAAAGCACCGGCCCTAGGGTCTGGAGGACCTGAGTTCAAATCCAATCTCAGACACTTGACACACTAGCTGTGTGACCTTGGGCAAGTCACTTAACCCCAATTGCTCTGCCTTCCCCCCTCAAAAAAAATCTATATTTAAGGGGCAGCTAGGTGGCTCAGTGAGTAGAGCACCGGCCCTGGAGTCAGGAGGACCTGAGTTCAAATCCGGCCTCAGATACTTGACACATGTACTAGCTGTGTGACCTTGGGCAAGTCACTTAACCCCAATTGCCCTGCCAAAAAGCAAAAAAAAAAAAAAATATCTGCCAAAGCCTCCTTAAGCACGGATCTGACCACATTGTTCCTGTAACTCATTACATTCCTCTGCTTCCCTGGTGTCTCTGGGGTCAAATATTCTTTTGTTCAGTTTCTAAAGTTTTTCACATCCTGTCTTTTTAGCTCTACTTTCCTGGTACTTCGCGCTATAGCCAAACTGTTGTACTCTTCGTTCCTTAACGACCATTGCCGATCTCCGTGCCTTGGTGCTTTCTTCTCATCTCTGCCTCACAGTCTCTTTCAAGACTCAGCACAAGCATTGCTTTTTTCATGAAGCTTTCCTAATCCCTCCCACCTTTCCTCACTGCTGAATGCCCTCCTTCCCAATAAGGGCTAGACCTGTGATTTCATTGGCATGGAGAACTCCAGGATAAGGAAGCTTCTTCTACCAGTACGTTTTGGCATCTTCATCTGCAGTTTATAGCCTTAAAGAGTTGCCTGCTGTACTGAAAAGGCTTGTATTTATTGGAGTTGGTTCTCCAATCCGTATCTTCTGTCTCCACGGCCAGCGACATTATATTAGCTAGCATTTATATAATACAGTAGAGAGCGCTTACATAGTGCTTTATAAATATTATGTCATTTTATCCTCGTAACTACCGTGGGAAGTAAGGGCAGTTATTATCCTCATTTTACAGATGAGGAAACTGAGGCAAACAGGGATTAAATGACTTGCAGATTCGAACTCAGATTTTCCTGACTCCAAGTCTATCCATTGTATTATGTCTACTTAAATATTATCTCCCTTGAAACAATATAAGTTCATAGAGGGATGGTCTGTTTCCTTTTTTGTCTTTAAATTCCTTATATCTAGCACCATTCCTGGCACATAGTAGGTGATTAATAAATGCTTGTTGATTGATTATTTTTACAACTCTAGAGAGTGGGACCGTGGTCGAGATCGGAGGAGCAGGGGGGAGTATCGTGACTATGATAGAAATCGACGTGAGCGCTTTTCTCCACCACGCCATGAACTCAGTCCTCCCCAAAAACGAATGAGGCGAGACTGGTAAGAATGCCAGAGCTTAGCTCTGCTTTGCTTTTTCTTGCTTTTATTTTTGAGTGTTTTTAATTAATGTTTTATTTATTCCTTTTTTTTCTTCCACCTCCTGAAGAAAGAAAAAATCCTTATAATAAATACTTGTAGTTAAGCAAAATAAATTTCTTCATTGGCCACATCCAAACATTCGTCTCATTCTGCATCTTTAATCTATCACCTTTCTCAGGAGGTGGCCAGCATGCTTTATTGGTCTTCTGGTATCTTAATTGGTCATTCTATTGATCAGAGTTCTTAAGTTTTTAAAGTTGTCTTTTACAATGTTGTTGTATAAATTGGGCTTTTAATTCTGTTTGCTTGACTTTGTACCAGTTCATACAGATTTTCCTGAAAGCATCTCTTTTGTTATTTCTTACGGCACAACAGTAATCCATTACCATAATTTGTTCAGCTTTTCCCATTTGGTGTTCCGGAACTCCTTAGCTTCTTAGTTTTTTGCCACTATGAAAATTGCTGCTATAAATGTTTTGTTGTATATTTGGGTTCTTTTTTGCCTCTCTTCGGTTGGGTATAGTCCTAGTAGCAGGTATTGCTGTATCAAAGGGCATGGATTAGTTTAGTGACTTTTTTTTAGCATAGTTCCAAAATTGCTTTTGAGAATTCCTGGACTAATCTATAGCCCTGCCAACAAGAATACCAAAGGTTTCCCACCATATTCTTTCAGACTCCTGAGAAGTTTCTTCTCCCAAATCCATCAATCCCTATCCACTCCATTTGGAAACTTTCTCTTATGCACTTGTCATCCCTTTCTCAGACTATCTCTTTGTCTTTCATCCCTTTTGCTAGGTGGGGAACCTGTAGTCTCTAGGTCTTTGAGTACAGCCTTTTGACTGAGTCCAAATTTTATTAAGAACAAGTCCTTTTATTAAGGGGATTTGTTCTTCAAAGTTTGAATTCAGTCAAAGGGCCGCACTTGAAGATCTAGAGCCTTAAGGCCACAGGTTCCCCACCTCTGCCTTAGACCTTCTAACTTTGAATAGTTCTAGCTTTCCCATCCTTTGTTCTGTTCTCCAGAGTTCTCTCTTTTCTGATTTTCATGTTCTTTACTCTCAGGGACGAACACAGCTCTGACCCATACCACAGTGGCTATGAGATGCCTTATGCTGGGGGAGGTGGAGGCCCAACTTATGGCCCTCCTCAGCCCTGGGGCCATCCGGACGTCCACATTATGCAGCATCATGTACTACCCATCCAGGCCAGGTAAAGACCCAGGGCAAAATGAGAGAAGTGTGGGAAGTAGAAATGTTGTGGCTGCTTTAAAAAAGAGGGGTGGTATCTGGAATGGCAAAAAGGGCTAATAGGAAACTAGACTGACAGTGTGGGAAATGGAAATGGACTAATGTCCATGTCGGGTGAGGAATGGGGCTGCTGGCTACCTTGGCCCCCCATCCCCCCACCCTCTTCCCCCCCAACCAAGACCCCCCGACCGGGCCCCCCCCAGGCTGGGCAGCATCGCAGAAATCGACCTGGGTGTTCCACCACCTGTTATGAAGACCTTTAAGGAGTTTCTGCTGTCACTGGATGATTCTGTGGATGAGACAGAAGCCGTGAAGCGCTACAACGATTACAAACTGGAGTTCCGAAGGCAGCAGATGCAGGACTTCTTCCTGGCTCATAAAGACGAGGAGTGGTGAGTGCCCCCCACTTACCCATACTCCTTTCCCTTGGCATGTCACCCTTGGCCTAGGAGATGGAGCCCGAAGCCCTATGTGCCCTGGAGTTCCTGCGGGTTTGGGGAAGTGCCCAACATTGGCTGTTGTGGTCTCCTGGGTATAAAGACTCCTGTGTTCCTCCACCTCCACCCCTTCTCCACTCCCGCAGTACCATTGACCTCAGTGAATGAGATACCTTCAGGGAGCTGGCTGGAGCCCTCCTGCACTGTCTTTTTCCTGTGGGTGGCAGAGAGGCTGTTTTCCCCTTTTGCTGGCACAGAGAGAACCATGGGCTGTGTCATCCCCAATCTTTGTACCCTTTGTGACTGGTGGTCTCTAAAAGTGACAAATGAATCTAAACAAGAAAAGCAGAGGCCTTGGGGTCATCTTTAAAGAAAAACCCAAAAAAACCCTTTGATTTTTTTTTTTTCGTTTGTGGATGTTTTGATTTTAATCAACCATCTTTTCCCCCCCTCCTCGTGCTCCTCCTCTTTGAAAAGAGCCAGAACCGGGAACTACACCCACCCATCGCCGGAGCTCGGAGCAAACCCATCTCACCCCCACCACACCCAGCCCATACACCAGCCCCCCTGGGCCGAGCCGTGCTCCCCCCCGGCCAGGCAGAGAGAAAGGGCACCACTGTGCACAATGCAGTGGCTTAGATGAATGTGAATGCTTAGGCAGTTAGTCAGTCAGGGCCCCCACCGCCAAGCCATGCGGGGCGGGGCGGCGGGCCGGGAGCCCGCCCCAGCCAGGAGCCAGCCGGCCCAGGCCCACCAGCCAGCTCGGGTCGGCCCGGCTAGTTAAATCTTGAGCTCTGTTTGACCAAGCAGCCAAGGTAAAGTCCCTGGAGGCGACGCCTGCGGCTTTTCCTTCCCTCTCACACTGAACTTTTGGTTCTCTTTTCTCCTTTTCATATATTTCTGTGTCTCCTTTTCTCCCCATCTCTGCTCCATGTTTCCTTACCTCCGTCTATCCCCTTTGTCTTTCCCTGTCTTTTAATCTACCTCAGCTTTTCACGCTTCTCCCCCCCCCCCACCTCTCCAGTCCCCATCTCAATGTTCTTTTTTTCTGTTTCCAGGACCTAATTCCCACCCCCCTGTCCCCAAACTTCTTACTTTTCTCTTTGCTTTCTCTGTCCCCCTAGGCAGTGCCTTAATTATAAGGGACAGTCATTTCTTCCACTTCCTTTCTCTGCTCCCATAACCATTTTGTCTGTCTTCCCAAGGGGAGATAGAAGTGTCAGGTCCTTGTTGGCCCTGACCTACTTGGTGTGTCTCAGGCCCTTTTCCTAAGCCTAGAGGGATTGGGGGTAATAGTCCTTTTAATTTCTGAAGGGAGGAGAGGGAGATCTTTTGGGGCATATTTCCTCTTTTATCTATGGGGCTCTGGCAGTACTCACCCCATTTATCTTAGTACCCCAGAAATCTAGGAAAATGAATCAAGGGATCCTGCCTTATTTACCCCATTCTCCCTTAGACTCCCCATTTTTCTGGAACCCAGAGTTCCTCAATCCTGGCTTTTCCCAAATCTTCTCACCTAGAGCCAGTCTTTGTCCTCTTTGGGGTGGCATGATAATTCTTTGTGTCCCCCTCCCCATGGTCTCCTGTTCTTGCCATCTTTTGTGGGTATATGAGATGGGTGGGGGTCTACCATGGTTCTCTTGGACTCCCCCTCACATCCACGGCCCTGGCTACTTGTGACTATTTTGTCTTTCCCCTTCCCATTTCCTTTCTCAGGTTTCGGTCCAAATACCACCCTGATGAGGTGGGGAAGCGTCGGCAGGAGGCCAGAGGAGCCCTACAGAACAGACTTCAGGTGTTCCTGTCTCTAATGGATAGTGGCTGGTTTGATAACCTCCTTTTGGATATTGACAAGGCTGATGCCATCGTCAAGATGCTGGATGCAGGTATGGGTTTGCACGGTACAGATGGCTTTGTCCCTGAAAGGACTGGGGGGGTCTGGAGAGAGAAAGAGCCCAGAATATTCGGGTCTTAAGGGAGCAAAAGCCCTGCAGTGAGGCCATCAATGATCATCTCTTTTCCATTCTCCATTTCCTCACCCCTCAACATCATCTCCCATTTTCTCCTCATTGTTTCAGTCTGTGATAAAGTAGCTTTTCTTACCAAGGTCACCCCATTTATTTGTACCCTTGCCTCTCCTGCCCCTAATCTTTTTCTCCTTTCTTGCAAATGTGTCCAAATCTCCATTCTTTAAAATCCTGCATTCGACCCTATCATCCTCTCAAGCTAGGAAAGAATACTCTATATCTTTACTTCTTCTCAGTCTGCCTAGTGATAAGCCTCATCCTAGGTAGCCACAAATATAGGTCTCTTTGCTCCAGGAGTGGCTACGGCTTCCATCACTCCGAAATAAAGTAAAGGACCCTCCCAAAAGGTGCCAGTGCTCTTTGTTTTCATTTCCTACTGCACACTTTTATTTTTTTTCTAATTAAGTGTAAAAAGAACTTTTGGCTTTTTTAAAATTTTGAGTTCTGAATTCACTCCCTTCTTTCCTCTTCTCCCCCTCTCCCGCCCTATTGGGAAGGTGTGAATAGTAGTAGCTCTCCCTCTGTGGACCCAGCTGGCTAGGTCCAGTGCTTCTATTTCTTCTTCCTCTCCCTCCCCCTTCTTCCTGTTCTCCCGGTTTGCTTGGTCCAAAGGAATATAAATTTTGATCACTTATACTTTGCAAGGTATCCTGGGGTTTGGGGCTAGATTTTTTTCCTCCTCTCCCTACTTATTTATTCTATCATTGTCTTCCCCCTCCCCCCTGAAGAACTGGAACAATTGACTTTTGTCTCAGGTAGTTTTCATTTATGACTTCTTGAAACACAGTTCTGTTAAACCAGGCTTTGATAAAGCCCTTTGGGATTCAGATGGAACTACTTAACTGTGCCTTAACCAAATTGCTCTGGCTCTCACTGATTGGCCAATGATGGGTCCCAGCTCGAGCTTCATTTGCTCATTGTTTGGGTTTTGGTGTCTCAGAGTGTGTGTCAATAGCAGTAGTTCTGTTTTGGCCAGAAACTCCAGATTGATTTTTTTGTGAAGGCTGACTAGGCCAACTTTTGTCTCTATCCTTACTTAACCTTTAATTACTGAACGGGTGTTGCCTTAGACAAACTGAGGCTGAAGTCTCATAGCTTCTGGGGCCATCACCAGTTATCCTGGCCTATGCCAGGCCTTGCCACTAGAATCCAAGTGAAATGACTGGAGGAAAGAGTGAGGCAGATGACTTTACACAGCTCTACCTCACTCACATCCAGTTCACTCGCAAGTCAAGAAAGCAACCTCCTGATATCATCGGTCCTGTTCGAGAACCAAGGATGAGCAACAAGAGTGGGAAGGCAAGCAATTTGATATAGGTTATATATGTATGGTCATGCAAAACATTTCTGTATTGGTCGTGTTGTGAAAGAAAACATGGAAACGAAAAGTTTAAAAAAACCACCAAGGAAAATAAAATGGACAAAAGGATGCTTTGATTTGCATTCAGACTCCCATCACTTCTGCCTTTGGAAGTGGATAGTATTTTTCATCCTAAGTCCTTAGGAATTGTCTTGGATCTTTGTATTAAAGGGAATAGCTGAGTCACTCACAGCTGATGGTTGTACAGTATAGCTGTTACTGTGTATACTGGTCTGGTTCTGCTCACCTCACTTGGCATCGATTCATGTAAGTTCCCAAGTTTCTCTGAAAGCGTCCTGCTTATTTCTTAAAGCCGATTCCAGTATAGTGTCCCATCACAATCATACGTCATAACTTCTTCAACCATCCCCCAGTGGATGGGCATCCCTTTGCCACCATGAAAAGCGTTGCTATAAGTATTTTTGTATGTGTACGTTCTTTTCTCTTTTTAAAAAAAATTTCTTAGGAATACAGATGTAGTATTGTAGTGGTATCATTGGGTCAGAGGGTATACACAGTTTTATGGCCCTTCGGACATCGTTCCAAATCGCTCTCCAGAATGGTTGGATCAGTCCACAGCTCTGCCAGCGGCGTGTTAGTGTCTCGACTTTCCCACATCCCAGTCAGCGTTTGTCATTCTCCTTTTGTGTCGTATTGGCCAGCCTGATGGGCGGCGCCTCAGAACTGTTTGAGTGTACAGTTCTCTAATCAATAGCGCTTAGAGCGTTTCTTCATATGACTACAGATAGATTTAATTTCTTCGTCTGAAACCTGCCTGTTGGGGAACGGTTTGTGCTCTTATGATTTGGACTCCGTCATCTATATAGCTGAGGAATAAAGCCTTTATCAGAGAACCTTCTTATAAAAATTTTATTAACTATATATTTCCCTCCATCCTGTTTTTTCCTGTTTATCCTTTTTTCTCTTTCACCCTCTCCCTTACGAAGTGTTTTGCTTCTGACTCCATTGTTCCTTCTATCAGCTTCTCCCCCCCATCCCTTTCTCCTCCTTAATTCTCGATTTCTTAACAGTAAACTCTTAGATCCTTGTATCTAGCCCTCTTCTAAATTATAATTCCACTTCACTTATTGCCAAACAATATCACTTTATTGGACATCTTTAGCTATTTATCTTAATCTCAGATTCAGCATTGTATTGGTTGCACTAAGATCACTGAGATTCCCTCCAGCTCTCAAATTCTCTTTTCCCCTTCCTCTCTTTCAGACCATGGTCTAATCATTAGCCCTTGCTTTTCCATCATGCTCTGTATCCGTTCAGTTGCCAAATATTGTTGCTTTTGCCTCTAACAAATCTCACCATCCATCCTTTTTCTTATTTATGTGAGAGCCTAATTCAGGCTCTCTTCACTTCTCTTTTCTGAAATACAGGTCTGACCATGTCATTCCCCTTTTCGAAATCTCTAATGGCTGTCAGTTGCCTCCAGGATAAAATACTCCTCAGCTTGGCGATAGACAACCTGGTCCCTATGAACTTATTCCTTATTACTTTCCATCATGATACTTTTATGTACCTGTTACACGGACCAACTCCCCTGTTCCCCCATCTAGATAATCAGCTCATCATTATGCCTTTGCAGAAAAACTGTTGCTTTTTCTGGGATACATTCCCTTCTCACCTCTGCCTTTTAGAATTCTTAGCTTCTTGCAAGGTTCAATGTACATGCAACTCCAAGGAAGGCTTTATATGATTTCCCCTAGTAGTTTGTACTGTTTTCCTTTTCGAATTTTCACACATGCAAATGGCATGTTGGATTTCTCAAGTAGAACAGGATCTTCTTGAGGGAAATGACTTTTCTGTTGTGTCCACATCACCTAGCACAGTGCCTTGCCCATAGTAGGTACTTACTTTCCTTGTTAAAATGGAAAGCCAAAGGCTAAAGACTAGGAATTTTGGGTTGTGACCTCTGAACTTTTGTCTGCAGCTGTGATTAAGATGGAAGGAGGCACAGAGCATGACCTCAGGATTCTGGACCAGGAAGAGGAGGAAGAGCAGTCAGGGAAACCTGGAGAACCTGGCAAGAAAGAAGATGGACGGGGAGGCTTAGGGCTTGCTGATGGGGAACGAAAAACTGATAAGGACGACAAAGAAGACAGCAAACAGGTTGGGAATGTTGGGGCCCCTAGGATGTGGGAAAGAGTGGGGGTGGTATGGGTGGAAATTCTGAACCCACCTTGAGGGAGAGAAGGGCCTCCAGTGTGGATTGTTTGGTAGATAACGTCCATGTTTTTCTCTGCTTATAGACTGAGAATGATAGTGTGTCTGATGATAAAGCCAAAAAACCTGATGGTGATGGGGAGAAAGATGAGAAGAAAGAAGAACCTGAGAAAGAAGCTAAGAAGGTGGTGGGCCTGTGGTGCAGGGACTGAGCCTTTGGGGGAGGGGCAGGGCCAGATTTCTTACTCATCTTTTGACTTTTCCAACCTCATCTGCCATTCCTTACAGAGCAGTAAGAAGCGGAACCGGAAACACAGTGGGGATGACAGCTTTGATGAAGGCAGTGTATCTGAGTCTGAATCTGAGTCAGAGAGTGTCCAGGCTGAGGAGGAGAAGGATGAGGCTGGTGGGTTTACCTTCCTGTTGATGATTTATTTTTCTTTTTCACGAGGGGGTGGTTAGGTGGATAGAGTTGGGAGGAAGGGGTATAAAATTAATTGTTTACTCCTCTCCCCCCACCTCATCTCCAACCCACACAGAAGAAGCTGCCAAGGAGAAGGAGAAGCCCAAAGAGGAAGATAGAGAAAAGCCTAAAGAGAAGCCCAAGGAAACACTTGGACTAGAATTCAAACCCCGACCTCTACACAAGACTTGCTCCCTCTTCATGCGCAATATCGCACCGAATATCCCTCGGGCTGAGATTATCTCTGTGAGTGAGACGGGATACCTTATTTGTCAGGGCAGGTGTTTGTGAAGGGATTGCAGTTTGTGATGAGACACACGTAGATATCTCAAGGTTATCCTTTACCCCTCGTATCATGGCCTCATTGTGGAGGACCAATTAACACTGACTTCCTTTGGTTCCCCCTAACTGGTAAGGGAAGGAGATAAGGGGCAGTAACCCAAGTTCTTGGGGACTTGGAAGAAGACAAATGTGAATTCTAAATATACCTGTTTCCTTTTCTCCTCCCAGCTGTGTAAGAAATACCCAGGCTTCATGCGTGTGGCTTTATCAGAACCCCAGCCTGAGAGGAGGTGAGCTGTGAAGGACAGGATGTTTGGGTACCCTGAGGGGAATGGGCTAGATAGGGTGTGATTGATGAAGATTATTCTGAAGTTTCACATACCTACCACCACCTTTGCCTAGGTTTTTCCGTCGAGGTTGGGTGACTTTTGATCGAAGTGTTAACATCAAGGAGATCTGCTGGAACCTGCAGAATATCAGGGTGAGTGCCATAGAGGGAATAAATTTATATATAGAGATAAATAAGAGACTGGGCAAGATGTGTTGAGAGGTGTGCTCATATCTGTCTTCTTTCGATAAGCTTCTCTGAAGGACTTCACAGTTCCTAGTAGTATAAACCCATGGGCCACGTTGAGGGTATCCTGGATTCTTTTCTGTCCTTCAGGGTTGCCCCTGAGTCGGTAGCTTTCTAATTACTTGTTCTCGTATAGCTTCGGGAGTGTGAGCTGAGCCCCGGTGTGAATCGAGACTTAACTCGACGGGTTCGTAACGTCAATGGCATCACTCAACACAAACAGATTGTACGCAATGACATCAAGCTGGCCGCCAAGCTGATTCACACTCTGGATGATAGGACCCAACTTTGGGGGGCTGAGTCTGGGACCCCTCCCTTGCCCACGGTCAGTGATTGCATGTGGGTCATACCTACTTTTCCTCTTTGATAGTATGAGACTCTTCTACTGTCGGCATTGCCCTCTTTCCCTCCCCCTCCCCACTGTGGGGCTGGAGTCTACTGTAGGCTGGACAGAAGTCAAGACATTACCAATCTGAAACCACCACTATCAGTGATTCACATACACAGTTTAATAGTAAGAATCTCACCTCACCTTTCAAATTCTGCCTTCCTGAATAGGGAAGTTCTGAGCTATCACAGCCAGATGTGGTAAGCAGCCCACTTCAGCCAACCTGGGGTGGTGCCCTTATTCCTTTCTTATAACCCACTTGCAACCCTCCTCCCCCACCCCCAATTCAGAGCCTGCCCTCTCAGAATCCAATCCTGAAGAATATCACTGATTACCTGATTGAGGAAGTGAGCGCTGAAGAGGAAGAGCTGCTGGGGAACAGTGGAGGGGGACCCCCTGAGGAGCCTCCGAAGGAGGGGAATCCAGCTGAAATTAACGTGGAACGAGATGAAAAGCTGCTGAAGGTGAGGGGGCATTACCTGTATGTATATTGGGGAGAGGGGTATTAATAGGGGCATGGAGAGATGAAGGGGCAAGGCAGCGTGAGTAAAGGATCTCTCGACACCACATGTCTATGCAGGTTCTTGACAAACTCCTCCTTTACTTACGCATTGTGCACTCTTTGGACTATTACAACACATGTGAATATCCCAACGAGGATGAAATGCCCAACAGATGTGGCATCATTCATGTTCGAGGCCCTGTACCCCCAAATCGCATCAGCCACGGAGAAGGTAAGACATCCAGTGTCTGCCCTTGTTTCTCCTTTCTTTACTTCCCCATATCATCTTCAGTAGAATTTACTTCTATCCTCACCTGTGATTTTTTTGCTTAATCTCCTTTCCTCTAGTTCTATATTTCACCCTAATACTCTTCTCTTACCATAGTGGTAGAATGGCAGAAGACATTTGAGGAGAAGCTGACACCCTTGTTGAGTGTTCGGGAGTCTTTGTCAGAGGATGAAGCCCAGAAGATGGGACGAAAAGACCCTGAGCAAGAAGTGGAAAAATTTGTCACTTCCAACACCCAGGAGCTGGGCAAAGACAAGTGGCTATGCCCCCTCAGTGGCAAGAAATTCAAGGTTAGGAATGATGGAGTGCTAAGGTGAAGGGTTCCAGGTGTCTTGGGGCATTTTGAAAGGGGGAAGAAATTGTAACATAACAAGAGACCTGGAACAAACAGGAGGGTTAATTTAAGAATCATTGGACTGCCTGAAAGCCATGATCAAAAAAAAAAAAGAGCCAGGACAGCATCTCTCGAGAAATTATTGAGGAATACTGCCCTGATATCCTAGAACCAGAGGGTAAAACAGTGATTGAAAGAACTTCTAATCACCTCCTAGAAGAGATACCAAAATTAAGACTCCATGGAACAAAGGAGGCAGGGGAAGTAGATCTGTTTTTATCCTTTCTAGGGGCAGCTAGATGACTCAGTGGATAGACTGCTGGGCTTCAAGTCAGGAAGACCCGTGTTCAAATATGGCCTCAGACACTCACTAGCTTTGTAACCCCTAGGCAAGACACTTAACCTCTGTTTGCCTTAAGGCAGAGGAAGTGGAGAACTCCAGTATCTTTGCCAACAAAACCCCATGGAGGGTATGGTCCACATGGTCATGAAGAGACTGAACAACAATTCATCCTTCCTAATTGTTTTTAACATCTTTTCTTTTTCTGGCCCAGGGCCCTGAGTTTGTACGTAAGCACATCTTCAACAAGCATGCTGAAAAAATTGAGGAAGTAAAGAAAGAGGTGGCTTTTTTCAACAACTTCCTCACTGATGCCAAGCGGCCTGCACTGCCTGAAGTCAAGCCAGCTCAACCACCTGGTCCTGCTCAAAGTAAGAAGTGCTTCATGGAGATTCTAATTTATCTCACTCTTGGCAATCTAAGACTCCTGCTCTCCTCAACCTGTTGTGCTCTTAAAATATAGTCATTTGTTACCCTTTTCCAGGCCTCCTTTCCCCGTTTTCTAGGGCACTCATTACCATGAATCCATCCTCCCCTTATCCCCCTCCCCCCCTTACGCAGTAATTCATGTTCCGGTCCGTGCTGTACTCCCCCCAGGCTTGACAGGACTTCCCTACCCACACCAGACACCCCAGGGCTTGATGCCTTATGGTCAGCCTCGGCCACCTATCCTTGGCTATGGAGGTGAGTGTAAAGGAAGGATGAATGGAATCATTTGGAGTTGGGAGAAAATTGAAGTGTCTTTACTTAAACATATTTCATTCACAGCTGCTGCTGTCCGTCCCACAGTCCCTACAGGAGGACCCCCATATGGTGGCCCCCATGCTCCGTATGGTGCTGGCCGTGGCAACTATGACTCATTCCGGGGCCAGGGTGGTTACCCTGGGAAACCCCGAAACCGGTAAGATCTGAGATTTCCAGATTTCACATATGCTCTTCTTTCCACCCCAGCTTTACTAAGTCTGGCTTCGCCTCTTTTCTGATTACCTTTCGCAGGATGGTTCGTGGTGACCCAAGGGCAATTGTGGAGTATCGTGACCTGGATGCCCCTGAAGATGTTGATTTTTTCTGAAAAAGATCCCTTCCTCAACTACTGTATCCATAATTCCCTCCCTTCCGCTTTCAAATCCCAAATAATTTTTTGTATGTTCAGCCCTACTGCCAATAAACAGCTTTCCACATGACTGGGGCATCTGGGTGTGCAGAGTACCTGTAGCAGCCTTGAGCTACAGAAGGAGCACAGGTGCTGAAGACACCTTATTTATTGACTTTATCCTTCTGAATTTGGGAAGGAGAATCATGTGTAAAAGGAAGATTCCTTTAATGTCTCATGTCTGCCGTTAGTTTTCACAGGTTCCAAAGGTATGCTGGGTGTAGAGCTGTCCATAAGACTAGATAGAGATGGAAGCTTAGTCATTTTATATTAGCCTGTCATGTCAGGCTTTATTCCCATTTTCCTGGAGTCCTAAATTCTCGGACACGGATTGTAGAAGGACCTGGAGTCAAAAGCTGTGCCTATTTCTGGCCGACCCACCCACTCAACCCTGTGACCATTCGTGGTTCCATAGAGCCTCCTGGCAGTGAAAAAACAAGTTATGACATTTTGGCTTTTTTCCCTAGACGGACTCATGCTTGGCTGCCAGACTGCCTTTGCTCTTGCACCCACAATTTTCTGAGCTTTCTTCCTTGCTCTCCTCTCCCTTCCTCCATAACACTTTCTACTAAGTGGAAAGACAGTCTCTGAACTTTGAAAGCCAGAAGGCTTTATCTCCTTTCTCTATCACAGCCTACTGGGCCTTCTGCTGTAGAATCTACTTCAGGAGCCTGCTTTATCAGGACAGGATCAGTGTTGTAGGGTCCCCAAAGCCACAGGTCCAACCCTGTTATCCAGCCCATGCCAGAAGTGTTCGGGCAGGTTGGGCCCAGGCTCAGGAGTGCATTGGAAAGCAGGTCTTAGTTTTACGTGTAGGGGAAGAAATTCGAGTTAGCGAGCTCCAGGTTTGGGGGCATTGGGCAAAGATGAATGGGGTGGGGCAACGAGCTCGTCTTGAGATGCCGGACCGGACCTGACGGCCCTTTTGGTCTGGAGGGCTCGTTTTCTCCCTGCTGCAGCTTGCAGCTCTTCCCAGGGCCGGTTGGAAATTACCGTGGTAGCTCTGAGGCTTAACCAGACCCCTTCTGGCACCACCCCCTGCCTCTCCTTCGAAGCTGGCTCTGCAAAAGGGAGTGTGAGGCCTCCAGAGGCCCGCCAACAGCGGACCTCTAAGCGTTCCCACTATGCAGCCTCTTCCATTAAGCCTTTAGGTGCTGCCCAGGACCTGCCCACAGTGGCATGGGCACCAAAGCTGCGCTCACTTATCTTCCGGGCCTTGCCCCACCCCCTCCCCCCACCAGGCTCACACAAGCTCTGTGACCAAGTTTATTGGCGGCCCAGAGGGGCGAAGGCACCGCGGGGGGAGGGGACTCGGCCCCGGACATGCATGGGGCGGAGAGAGCCCTGGAGGATGGGGCCAGCCCCGCGGCTTTATCCGTGTTATATCCCAGCCCTGAAATAAATAGTATGTACAGCTGTGGGGCTGGGGACAGTGGGGGGAGGCCAGCTTCCTGGAGTGGCGAAGGAGGATCCAAGGGTCCTGAGCCCCTTCACAGGTCAGAGCAACGCTCCTGTTTGCTGTAATGGTCGAACTGGTTCTTCCAGTGCACCATGTAGGAGCTCCAGCGGTGGAACTCCGCCTTCCACTGGCGTTCCGCCTCATCCAGGCTATCTGCGAGGGCGGCCGGTGGCCGTGGCGGGGGGGTTCCGAGGCACACCGGCGTAGGGGAAGACATTGGAGGGGAGTGGGCGGGGAGGGAGAAACAGGAGAGGATGAGAGCGGACGACATGCAACAGAAGAAGCGAATGGCCGGGACGGAGATGGAGGGGGACAAGGGGCGGCAGAAGACGAGGGAGGAGAAAAGAGAAGACAGTTGAGAAAGAACAGCCCCGTTAAGGGCGGGGCGGTGGTGCTCAAACAACCGGGAGACCCTCAGCCGCCCCTCTCCATTTACGCTCAGAATGCAGTGGATTATTCTATAAAAAAAAATTTGCCTTTTTCATGTAAACAACAAACGGGTCAGGGGCGTGTCCCCGAGAGGGGCGTCCCTGACGTGTCCAATCGGAGGCTCTCCCTCCGCCGAGAGCTCTCACGGGGCGGGGCGGGTGGGAGGGGCGATGGATCTGGCGCTCCCTGACACCGGGGCCCCTCCCTTCGGCCGCTCCGGAGAGTCGCCGTAACCCGGCCCGGGGAAGGGGTGACGGGTGTGTTATCGGAGCAACAAGAGGAGGAGCGGGAGGAGGGCGTAGCGGCCAAGCCTGAGCCCTGGGGCAGCCCCACCTCCGGCCGGGCTGGGGCTAGCGCACGGGGCATCCCCGACTAGGAAGGGGAGGGGGAAGAAGAGAGTGGGTTACACCCTGACGGGGTGAGATATGGGGCCCCAAGAAGGCCTCCCCGAGGCTCCGCACCCTTCCCAACACCCGCCGTCCCCCGAGGGTCCAGCAAACCACATCCCGCCCAAACTGCTGCCCCGCCTGCCTCCAGCCTCCCGCCCCATGTGGCCTCCCCCACTCCCCGTTCCTAGCCGGCCGCTTACCGGTGGCGCTGAGCAGCTTCGGCAGGAATCGGTTCCAGAAGGCGCAGGCCTGCGCGCGTAGCCCTCGCCGGACTTCCAGCGGCCGCAGGTTGAGGCTTACGTACTGCTGAGCCCCCGCCGTGTAGGGAGGCCAGCGCGGGGCTTCGCGCTCCCGGGGCTCGTTGGGATCGCTGGGGGCAGAGCGAGGGCATGATGACACCCGGGTCTGCCAGGAGCCGCGCCTCCTTTTCCCTCTGTACTTGACCCTGGCATCTTCATTTCCCCCATATGTAGTGCCTGGCACACATTAGGCTTCTAATGCTTATTGACTGACGGCTGCCTGTTCTCTCCTCTCCCCACCTCGCACCCGCCTCCCCGTCCCCCCCCCCTCCCCATGAAAGAGATGCTTTGGATCTGCAACCAGAGGATCCGTGATCAAATCCCACCTCTGCCGCTTATTATCTGTGTGGGCTTCAGTTACTTCATTTCTAAAATGAGGTCCATAGGGTCCCCCCCCCATTGTCTCCCTCATCCCAGCCATCTTTTTCCTTCTTTTCCACAGTCGCACAATCATCTTCCTCTTTCATTACCCTTTCACCCCTTTTCGCCTCTCATCTCTCTGCCTCATCTCTCCTCCATGCCCAGTCACTCCTCATTCTTCTTATTTTTCCCTCTCCTTGCCTGTTCCTCATCTGAATCTTGTAACTATTCCGTCACTCTCCCAACCCAACTGACCCAGTACGGGCAAAGTTGGCCCAGTATCTCATCAGGCGACGGGCAAGGACTCTTTCGGGGCCAGTGTAGTTGAGTGTCGGTTCAAGGGGAAGGCCAAAGATAAATTCAATCTCGTAGCCGTGTGGGACACCCATCCAGAGGGGCCAGGACAACGTAGAGGCTCGATGGTCAAAGACATAGGCGTAAACACGGGCACCTTGCGCAGCAAGTCCCCCTGCTAGCTGGGCCGCAGGACACACCACGTTGTGGTCACCCACGACATCACCCAAGGCCTCACGAAGCCGGGCAGGGTCGTCAGGATGTAGCCAGTCCGTGTAGTGCAGAACCACAGCCTCTGCGGCCAGCTCACTCGCTTGAGGGACCCCAACCTGCACTCCAGCCAGGAACTGGGCTCGATTGATCAGAGACTCATTATCTTTGCTGAAGCCTGGGGCCCCATAGACCAGGAAATAGGAGCCCTCATCCTGTACTACACCTACCAGCACCTGAGAAAAACAGGACAAAGAGAGTAGAGACCAAAAAAAGTCAAGTACACACAGAGATAGATACATAGAACAACAGGAACCATGAGAGGGGAGAGGTGAAAAGAAAGGAGACCAAGGCAGACAGGAAGAAAGAGTACAAGAGAGGCAGACAGGACAAATATGGAGAATGAAAGAGAAAATGTATAAAATTGGGGAGAAAAAGAAGAAAGACATTTGTAAGATTGGGGAGAAAAGAAATATGTTGACTGTCATCCCTTTCTTTTCCTTCCCCACTAAGCTATTTTTGGGTCTAAGTATGCTTAAGTGAAATGGGAGGTGAAAGAGTATTTCTGAATTTGGGGAATTAATGAATGAGGAGCCAGAAACCACAATTACCTGCAGGCCATGAAAGTCCCCAGCGTTGATGAGGGCCTCAGGAGTATCACTGAGGAAGTCTCCATCCACAACAGGAACAAAGGAGAATCGGAAGACACTCTGTTGGGGTAGCACCTGCCATTCCTGGTCCACAAGATCTTGGGCTGGACGGGTCCTCAGGCAGACCACCAGCTCAGTGTCATTGCTGCCAGTGGGACAGCCCACCAACCGGGCCAGCAGGGTGGCTCGCCTACGAGCCTCACCTGCCCCCACAGTGGCCCAGGGTCCATTGGGAGCCCCACTCTGCAACACTGCCCGATGGAATAACCCACGGCTTGGAGGTGAAAGCAAGTGCATGCCTACAGAGGCGGCTCCAGCACTTTCCCCAAAGAGTGTCACTGACCTTGGGTCCCCTCCGAAGGCTGCCACATTGTCCTGTACCCACTGCATCGCCAGACGTTGGTCCAGCAGCCCCATGTTGCCGGGTGCCTCCCGGCTCCCTGGCAGTGCCAGGAAGCCAAAGGCACCAACTCGGTAATTCATGGAAACGAGCACGGTGCCCTCAGCCCTGGCCAGGAACCGTCCGTCATAAACATCAAGGGAGGAGGCCCCGCTGTAAAAGCCCCCCCCGTAGATCCAGACCAGGACTGGCGCAGGAGCCGCGGGTCGGGGAGAGGGCGTCCACACATTGAGATAAAGGCAGTCCTCACTTAACTCCCGGTTAGGGTTCCACATCTCAGACCCTTGGAAACCCGGATACACGTTGTCCACGTATTGGTAGCAGACATGTTGGTAGGATGTGGCATCCAGGACCCCAGTCCATGCCCGTTTGGGTTCTGGAGGCAAGAAGCGCCTGGGTCCCACTGGGGGCTCAGCAAAGGGGATACCCAGAAAGGCAGAAACGGGGCCTCCTGGGGCATTGAGATGAATTCCACGAAGCTTGCCCTGCTTGACTGTCACCAGCAGGTCAGGATCCTCAGTGGTTTCAGCCTCTATCCCCCTGCCCAGGAGGAAGAGGAGGAGGAGAAGGGGTGGGGAAGGACTATGGAGAAGCAGTAGAGACAGTCGCATGGCCATCCTGGTGCCTGCAAGGGTAAAGAGGGACAGGAGGTGGGATAGCCAAGGAGGGAGGAGAGGGAAGAGACAGTCAGAAAGCAAGAAGGAGGTTAGGATTTTGATGTAATAGTTATCATGCAGAGACAGAAGAGGAGGGACAAGCTGATAGAGACAGAGAAAGTCCCAGAGACCAAGCCCTTTTGCTTCATGCTCAGAAGGTCTAGATACCATCCTCTGTGGGTGGTATAGACTGAGATGAGGCTGTGGAGGGGTTATGTGACACCCACAGCTACAGTCCACAGAGGGTGGGGCCAGAGAGAGTTTGGGGAAGTTGAGAGAGAAGGGGAGAGAGGAGAAAGAGAAAGGACTCTCATGTAATTGTCCTTGGGTCAGGAGTTCTGGGGTTGTGCCAGGAACCTGCCTCAAACTCCTGCCCAATCCCTATCCTTACCCTGACCTGTTCTGGCCCCATCCCCTGGCACAGAGGCCTAGCTCTGTGGCCGGTTCCTGTCAGCTGCTGTCCTTTTCCCCAGAACCAGCTGCCCTCGGTGACCCGCTCCCCCCTTCCCCGCCCTCCCCACCTCCTCAGTACTGTGCACTGGTACTGCAGTTCCAGTATCCAGCCAGCGAGGGTCAGCAGCCACTGACAAAAGTGCATCCTCCTACTTTCCCCTACCCACCCCCCCCCATCTCTCCTCACCCCCTTACATGCCCCCCATCTTCAACCCAGGAGCCAAGCAGCGGGGTGGAGGAATCCTCGGCTTTTGGAAAGGGGCCAAAGGTTAGGAGTCTGAAGAGAACACGGGACACCCAGGTTACTAAGGAGTCCAGTGGTCCCCATATCCAGGGGAGGGGGGTAGGTGTTGGGGAGAGAGGAACGGACCGCCAGCCGGCCTCTATTTTGGGGACAGCAGCTGCTGCTGTTCCGGTATTTCCATCCAGGGATCAAAATTCCCCAGATCAGGACGGAAATCCCCCCTCACCCCCCCCCCCAAGCCTTCAGGATCCTGCTGAGGTTCTGAGCCTTGGCAATGGGGCGGGGGTAGCAGGAGAGGAGGATTAACTAGGAAACACTAGGAAAGGGGCTAATTATAACCCGGGGCTTCCGCTGACACTCCCACCTCCCCAAACTCCCCCCCCCCCAGCAGTAAAATAGAGATGGATTTCCCTTGGGGGCGGGGACGCAGGGAACCCTGGAAGGATCAGGAGACTGGGGGAAAAGAAGCTGGAGATATTGGGGTTGGGGGTCCCAGGAGCCCTCATTGCAGTCCCGGCCCCACCCCACTAATAGACCCGAGATAAAATGCTCTGGCCCTGGGAGGTGGCGGCTTCTCAAGGATTGCAGGGGCAATGGAAAGACTAGAGCGTCCGCCGGGGAGCGAAGGTGAAGTGTATGTGCAGGGCTTTGGGAGGCAGGGAGGGGCGCTCAATTTACTCCCCCTCTGCCCAAGGTGAGGACCAGTGTGTCTGGGATTCTCTGTGATAGGAGAAGAAGGGCTATAGGCCTGGGGTGGAGGGTTGCGTGAGTTGGGGGAGGGGGGGTCTGTGTGTTGAGGTGAAGGGCTGGCGGGGGATGTGTGAGGGGGCTGTGGGGGCCTAAGGATGCACGCATACAGCTGGGTTGCTCCTTCCCAGATGTTTCAGAGTCGTTGGATGGGAGATGAGGGGGGAGACCAGACTGGGGGGGGCCGGGGTCTTACCTGGGCCGGGCAGGCCGGGAGCAGGAGGCGGAGGAGCTTCCCCAACGCAGGCTAAGCCGGCTCTGACAGCCGCCGCCGCCTCCTCCCCGCCCCCAGCCTCTGGCACACACACCCCCTCCGGGGCCGCTTGGGCTCTGGCTCCCCCGCCCATCTCTCCCCCCTCCCCTCCCCTCTGTGAGACGCCTAGAGACATACTTAGACACACTTACAGTGACAGAGACACTGACACACAGGGAGGGGTAGACCCACTTATGGAGATAGACGTGACACCGACGCAAACGATAGAACACAATTACACACATACACCAATAAAGATAATATTCAACCATAGACTTACATGGGCACATACTGACACAGTTAAAGATACACAGTATGTCAGCCATGCACATATTGATACACAGTGTGGCAGAGATGCAGATACAATGATAGACACACCGAAACATAGTGTTAAACAGTTACACCCCCACCTTCCTTTCACACACAACACAGGCACTTGACACTGGGGAAGAGCAACCCGAGTCCAGTCTAGATAGTGGAAAAACTCAGACCTGGGAGACGCCTGTCTATCCGTTCTATATGCTCCTAGCTGGGTCAGCAGGAGTGCAGGCCTATCCCAACCCCCTAATTCTCAGCTTCTCTAGGGTGAGATGGGGTGTATGCAGAGCAGAGGGACCTTGGGCTGGAATGTCTTGAGGGCGGAGAAGACTCTTGAAAGACCGGGCTGAGGAAACCCGTGGAGGAGGGGTGAGGGTGGACATTGGGGAAGAATCAGAAAAAGATGTACAAGGACTGCTTAGTAGGACCTGGGGGTGGGGTGGGTCTCAACCCCACCCAACATTGGAAACTCAGAAGGCTCCTGAGGCTGCTGGTTTGGGTTCCCCAAGAACGTGTGTGTTGGGGGGAGGGGAGGGAATGGCCTCGGACCCTGGTCACCAATCAGAAACCGACTGGTCCATGACATCACCAGAATGGGTACTCATTGGCCAATGCCACCGGCAGTTGGTGGGATCCGTTCCTTCGTGATCGTGACCACTTCTCCCTCACTCCCGGGTTCATCTCTCTCGCCCCCAGACTCTCTTCCTCCCTCCCCCTCCCCGCCCACAACCTCCCCTCATTTTTCAACCAATAGAAGCCACTCGAAGTCTCCCGGGGGTGGGGGTAGGAGGGGATGGAACCGCCTATTTCGCCTGGATCCCACTAGAGACTAGGTGACGCCTCCTCATCTGTCGTGCCATCACCAATCCACCTCCGACCCCCACATATCTCGCTATGGGGCAGCACGCAGACCACGTGTGTTGGAAGGAGAAACAACCTTGGCGGTTTAATCCCAGTGGGTCCAACCTGTTCCCGAGTCCCATATGAGAGAGGCTCTGGGATGGGACGGTTGTAGGCTCGATCATCCACCCACACATACTGCAGGTGTCCCTGAAGGTATCTGGGGTTTTGTCAGTCACTTCACACCTAAGCTGCCATTCCGGAGTCCTCAGCCTTTCTTCCCCTCGGCAGTCTCAGTGCCCTCAAGGGGGATGCAGTGGGGGCGGGAGAACGAGTGGTAGGTGAAGGAGGCAAGGCTCTCTGGACCAGGGGCGAAGGGTCTAAGGGAAGCCTTGTTCTCTGCCTCCTGCTCCCCCTAGCCCGAAAACCCCCTAAGCTGGTCCCTTCTGCTCCTTCATAAATGCGGACCTCCTCCCTAGCCTTCTTTCTTGTCTTCCCTTCCTGGCCCTTCTGGCTCCAGGCTGAGCTCCCTGCCACCCCCGCCCTTGCCTAATCTAGTTAGAAACTAGAAACTCCGGCTAATGAGTCCAGGCAACTCTCCAGAGGGCTAACCCAGGCCTGTGACTGTTTTTCGTCTTAGATATCGTATCTGATCCCTTCCCCATCCTTTCCAGGCGTCCGATCCTGGACGTATCTAGTTGCAGTGTTCTAGTCGCAGCTCAGCCCTTACCCCCCCCACCCCCACCCCCAGACCCCTACGCCATCTCCCACCTTGGGCTCAAAGATGCATTTTCACTCCCAGCCCTGAATTTCCTCTATCCTCCCTTGTAAAGCTATGGAGACCTCCAGGTGGCGCCAGGGACTCACAATCCGCTGGATGTGTTGGGGGTAGGAGTCCGGTGGTTGTGGTGGTGGTGATGGTGGTGGTGGTTGTGGTGGTTGTGGTGGTTGTGGGGGGGGGGGGGATGCGAAGACTTGAAGATTTGATCTCCTTTTCTGTTCGCTGTCGTTTGTCCCCTTTATTCTGACCTCCTGAGGGGCAGTGGCTGTTGTTGAACAAGATTTAGAGGTGGAAAGGACTTCAGAGGTCATCTAGTCAGTCAATTCACAGATTAAGAAACTGGGGACCAGAAAAGTAGCGCGCTTTGCCTAGGGTCCCCCAGGTAGGAAGTGGCAGAGCCAGGATTGGAATCCAGAGTCCTCTTTTTACTGCAACATACACTGCTTCACCACTTAGGAACATGGTAATTGTAATTTTGATCAGTTATTGAAATTATACTTGGGTGATAAAGCTAAATTTTGCATGAGAAAATATTGAGAATCGAGAATGAGAAAAAATGAGAAGGGTGTAGAGTAAAGAGGCCTGGTTTATTGTCACAGATTTGTTGTTAATTAATTGTATGACCTTAGTCAAGTTCCCCAGCTTCAGTTTTCTCTAAAATAAGGAGGTTGGACTAGGTGAGCTCCAGATTCCCTTCCCAGACATTCTGCCTGGGTAAATGAATGTGACTTTAGTGACCTGGGGCCGATAGCCACTTTTAGGGGTCCCAGGCCGTGGCAAATTGGGTTGTCCCCTACCTAGTTTGGGCAGTCTCCTTCAGGTTCTCATATATTTTTGAGTGCTCTGGAAACCTGATGAAGGATGATTTTTTATAAAAACCTGTTATTACCTTCGTTGACTTCATAATGATGACTTTGGACATTAGTAACTTCAGTGTTATTTCTTTAAGGCTTCTCTTTCTCACTTCTAATAACCAATATTCCTAAGACCAGAACTTAGCATAGAGTCAGGCATGCAGTAGGGACTTAATATATGCTTATTGGCTTGACCTTCTCTGAAACATCCCTCATCTGTTCCTCTTTTCTTCCCATTACCGCCTAAGAAGGTGTTCCCACTTCCACTCTTCCCCCTTGCCAATCCAGTCCAAGTCATCTCCTTTTTTATACATGTTTAATCATAAAATTCTTTAATGGCTCCTTATTGTCTACTGAGTAAAGGCCAAAGTCTACTTAGCATTCAAGGCTCTTCAGAATTTGGCATCCCTTCAGGTCCCCAGCCTCACCTCATGCTGCTGCTTTCCAGGTACCTCACTCTCCAGGCAAACTGGGTTACTCTCTGTCCCCTCAATGGGCTCTGCACATGTGTGGCTTGTGCCATGGTTATACTATTCCGTACACCTGAAAATGCTACCGCTGTCAACTCGGTGAGCCCACATTCAGTAATAGCTTTTTTACCCTTGGGCCATATGTAACACTTTGCATCTCTTTAATAAAACATAAATATTTTCTATTATAACTATCTGCATTTATTTCTTCTTCCCATTCAGTTTGTTATTTTTCAGTAGCGTCTTCATGACCCCATTTGAGGATTTCTTCAGTATCTTTATACTGGAGCGGTTTGCCATTTCCTTCTCCAGCTCATTTTACAGATGAGGAAACTGAGGCAAACAGGGTTAAGTGACTTGCCCAGGGTCACACAGCTAGCAAGTGTGTGAGGCCACATTTGAATTCAGGTCTTCCTGACTCCAGACCCAGCACTCTATCCACTCTATCTAGCTTCACACACTAGCTTGTAAATTTTAACAGTGCAAAGACCATGTGTTATATTAACTTTTGTTACCCTTGTTAACTTTTCCTGACATGAAAGTCCCAGGACTTCTTCCTTCTCTAATTAATTATCCTCATCAGGTGATGATGATGATGATGTCTGGTGATAGTCAATGATGTCTGAGACATTCCCCTTAGTGTGGACTCAGATCACTAAACTCACTGATGTGATTTATTTGTCCTCACTTAGGTGGTACCTGGGACAGCTCACCCAGTTGTAGCCCCTTAAAAGGCTTCCCCTTAGAAGTGCTCAGACACAGTGATAAAAAAATAGCAGGAAGACATATACCATTCTACATAATAACATCGTGCAATTTATCAAGATACATTTGGGACTTGTAAGAATATAATCTTAAAATGCTTCTTACAGAAATCATGCAGTTTTATCTTGCAGTTTTTAATCTTGGAGTTTTAGGAACTCCAAGGAGAGAAAACCCCTTTTATTTATGTAGGTCAACACCTTCTCTGCAACTTAGAGTGTCGATTAGAGCATTGAGATTTAAGTGACTTGCTCAGAGTCACAAAGCTACTATGTATCAGAGGTAGGACTCAAACCCAGGTCTTTCTGTCCAGCTTCCTAGCATGCTGCCTTTCTTAAAGAAACAAAGGAAGACATAATTGGATACATTTTTTTATTGTTCAAGGTATGGCCATACCACCATAATGAAAATGATAATAGTAGCTAAATTAATTTTTAATTTTGGTGCCTTGCCAATAAAATGACCAAATAATCACTTTACTTAAAGAATTAGACAAAATAATAACCAATTTTATCTGGAGGAAAAAAAGGTCAAGAATCTAGACCGATTCACCCCTCTTTAGGCAATCAAGTGGCCCCTGCACTCCCAATGGCTTACCATTTTGGTACCAGATTTGAAATAGACATTTGATCAGTTGTAGACTCAGAACTTGTATCTTAATTGTTTTTCTTCTGGGCATCTTAATACATTTTTAATAAATTCTTTAATGACCTTTATTTCAATTTCTTTTTTTTAAAATCATCCATCATTTACTCCCCCTCAAATTCCCCTCACCTCATTAAAAGGGGGGAAAGCCCTCTCTTGTGACAAATAAGCATAGTAAAGGAAAACAAATACAAACATTGGCTGTGTATGAAAATATATCTCACTTTGCATCTTAAGGTCATCACCTTTCTGTCAGGAAGTTCATTATTCGTGCTCTGAATTCCTGGTTGATCACTATGTTAATCAAAGCTCTTAAGTATTTCCAAGTGGTTTTTCTTTACCCTGTTATTATAGTCATCATACATGATAGAACTATACTTTGGTCCAACCATAAATGATTTGGAATTGTGCTAAAAAAATTGACTAAATAATCTGGTAATACCACTACTAGGCATATACATCAAAGAGATCAAAGATGGAGGAGAAAAAAATCCCATCTATACCAAAATGTTAATAGCAATATATATATATTTTTTTGCTGTGACTTAGAACTAGAAACAAAAAGGGTGACCATTTACTGAGAGCAATTGAACAAATTGTGGTATATGAATGTGTATCTGTGCCTCTCGCACATACTAGCTGTGTGATCCTGGACAAATCACTTAATCTGTCAGATTCTCTAGACTGCAGGGAAGATGCCAGTCTGCACAGGTAGAGGAAGGTCCTCACTGGGAGTTGCCTATCCTGATGAAATCACAGGTTCAGCTTAAAAAAAAAAAGATGAATTTGAAGAATTTAGAGAATCTTGGGGAAACTGGCATGAACTGATGCAGAGTGAAGTTAGAGAGAAGAACCAGGAGACCTACATGAAGACAAAGCAAGTTAGTTTAGAGTTTAGGTCTCCTTATGTAAAGAGGCATAATAAGGTATTTCTCCAGGTCCACTTGAGGGAGAAATAAAAGCCCATGGACAACCCCTTTTTCCTAGGCTGACTTGTGCCTGCCTTCAGGGACTTATCTTCTTCAGTCTAGAGGCTTTTTCTTTGATTCTGGTTACTAATCACTCTTGGTTTACACTCTCTCTTGTAAATTAACTTCGAGCTGGCTAACAATACAATCACAGAGTGACCCAAGAGGTTTCTGATATACTGGGGAAGAAATCACTGCTCTGTTGCCTCCTCCCACATCTCTTGCTGAGATGGGCTGGGTCTCCCACTTTTCCCAGACTGACCAGCATCCTTAATCTCTATCTGCAACACTAACATTGATTAACAAGGGTTAGTACTCATTGCTTTCTTTTATATAAAGGCTAATAGACAATGACATGGAAAAGAGTGCAAAAAGGATGGAGTGTTTGTTCATAGGCTATGTAGAGGCCAGCACCAGATGCTTCTGTCAATAGGAGTGAAAAGCAGGCTTTCTGCTTAAATTCCTTCCCTCTTGTGGGAAGGATAGAGAGAAGCATCTTTGAGGGGTTGCTCAGTTAGCAGGGTAACATTTTCCCCTAATTTCAAGGCAGGGGAGAAGGGTAATCAGCCTGAGAAGTTCTCTGGTTTATCTCACTAAACATAGTCGTTATCAAGGAAGCAGATAGTAATTGCAGTTCAGTGATTCCTAGGGTTAGGGAGAGGAAGAAAACTCTTGGGTGCCCATCATCTCTTCACATGACAGCAAGGTGGTAGATATGGACTCTGTCTTCTTTTCCTCCTTTTTCTGATGTCTTTCTTCAGACCTTCTGTCAGCAGTCCCAGAAAAAAACCTGCTACTTCCATGAACATTAAGAGATTGAGGGGACAGTAGCAAGGAGAAAAAGGCTTAGTGCATAGAGGAAGTAATGGCAGACCTCAGCCTACTATCCTTACCTCCCACAGGGCCTGGCACATAGTAGGTGCTACCTATTCATTAATGCAGTAGTTCTCATTTGGCACCCATAGACTGTTTTTTCTTCCACTTTTATGTTGTACATATCTCTGTAAATTCTGAGTAATGAAAATTTTGCTATTTAAGGTAAAAATTCCCGAGACTGTAATTTGTTAAGGATAGGTGTCTGAATGTTCACAACACCAGTAACAGAGAATGGCATGTGCCTGGGAAAGGCTGTGGCACAGCCTGGGTGGGATCCTCCTGATTTTATTTCCCCATTGTGTTATTTCCTTTTGGAAAAGGAGAATTCCCACCTGGTGAATCCCGAGCCTTGCTTTAACGCTCTGTCAGACATGACCCATGCCTGGAATCAAACAGAACTAAGGGAATTTTCCTCCTGTTACATGTTAACTAGGTTCCTCTTTTTTCCTTTTATAGCAAGTTTCTACAATCAAGAAATTTTTCAAAATCACGTTTCAAATGAATGCTCCTCATCGGCCTTCAAGGGTTGGTCCAACCTTTATGGCCAAAAGGAGAGAATGAGAAGGGGACTATAATTTTCGCCTGAATCGATGCGGTATGTGTAATGAATATGCTAATAATTTAGTTTTCTCAAGAAGCCGGAGCTCACGGTGCAGCTTAAACTGATCGATCAGTCAGAACTCTGACAATGCTCCCAATCACTGGGCCTTAAGTGAAGCGCATCAAAGATTGCTCTGGGTCTGTACTCTAGGGGAGGCGGTCACGACCCCCAAAGACTTGACTCCAGAATTGTTGTGTTGTGGGATTTCTGGGTTTCTCATGGGAAACCACTAAATGATTGTTTGTAATCCACCTTCCCCCCTCCTTTCCCACTTGTGATTTAAGTATATAATTTGTGCTTTTACTTCAGCTATGGGAACATTCCTCACTCTGAAACTGATTAATTAGACTACTTGATTACTGGCACTTCCATCTCTAGGCCTGCTTTGTTCGGCTCTGAGGATTCTCAAGTTAGAGACTGGCTCCGTAAAAATCCTGCTAACACTATTACCTCCATTGTGATAGATGAGGAAATCAAGGCATGTAGAGGCTAGTAAGTATCTAAGGAAAGCTGGGTGGCTCAGAGGATAGAGTGCTAGGCCTGGCCAAATCTGGCCTCAGACACTTAACTGGCTGTGTGACTCTGGGCAAGTCACTTAACCCTGTTTGCTTCATTTTCCTCCTTCTGGAGAAGGAAATGAAGAACTGCTATTTTCCTTGTACAAGAAAACCCCAAATGGGGTAACAACATTGTTGCCCAACTCCTTGACTTGAGGCCCAGCACTCAGTCCACTTGCCATCTAGCTACCCCTCTTAATAGTCAGACCTGGCTGATGTGTCAGTCTGTTTTGCTTAACTGTGCAAACTAGCATCAAGGGTTTATTTGGGAGGGGGGGTGGTGATTGACAAGTGATAGTGATATAATAAGAAAGAAAGGAAAGCACCCATCGTGTCTAAAGGCAGAAAAAATTTGTTTACACATTAAAGGACTAGAAAGGTTTTTCATCTAAACTCATAGCAAGTAAAAAGATTCCTCAAAGGTCTTTGGGTGAGCCAGCCCTCCCCCAGGGACGTGGCAGTTCACAGGACTTAAAGCAATGATGACTTTAAGTAATGACTTAAAGTCACACGCAGGAAGGGGGCCTCCCAGCAAGAGCCTTTGGCAGTTGTGAACCACTCAATTCATCTTCTGCAGATGCCTCTCTCCCTTTGGCTCCTGCTCCCTGGTGTTTTCTTTGTTTTTCCTCCCCAGAAGCTAGTGCCATCTCTCAAGCAGCAGCAAACACCGACTATCTTGCTTCTCTTTCACCCTGATGGCGTCCACAGCTCCATCTTTCACACCAGGGGTCTGCTTTGGTGGCACAGAGGAGGATCCCAGACAAAGGTTTCACATCACTTGTTCTTAGATCATTTGGAATCTCTGATTTGCCACTTTTGGTGAATCCCTGTCATTTTTTGTCAGCTTGTCAGTACCTGGGCAGTCTGCCTCCCACTCTGTCAGCACCTCCCAGTAAGTCTTCTGAGATTTTGGAAAGGTGCTCCCACTCTCCATTTGCCTCCCACCTTCCTAGGCAAGGTTATGCAAATCATTCCAGTTTGCTTTATGAAGCCCTTTAAAAGGGAGTAGGAAGAGTCATGCCCTCCCCACATTTGAAAAAGAAGGGCCTACCATCAGGGAAAGGAAGATTCTTACCACCTCAGTACACTTTGAATCTTCCCAGCCTCGTGCATGGTGCTTTGCAATGATAGATATTTAATAAATATTTGTTTAATTGAATTGAGCTCAATTAGAGGAGTTAAGTAATAGAATCTATTACCCTTGAGCTCTTCCCAAAGGCCTGGACCACCTCTGGGTGATACTTATCTGCTTTTAGCTCAGAATCTCCCCTGCCCCCCAATCCTGGAAATACAGAACAATCCAATCTGTCCTTGACAACCGGCTGTCATAAGGCATCAGAGGTTCCTTTCTTAAGCATTCAGCTGACACAGAACAATGAGAATAGGGGATGGTGACGGGGGCCTGTGATTTCATTAGTAGAGGGAATGACCAGGTGGGGAAACTCCCTCTACCAATGCAGATTGGCACCTTCTCTGCAGCTTACAATCCTAAGAAAGAGTTACCTAGAGCATGAAGAGATGAAATGTGTAAGCCGGGCAGGCAGCACTTACTCCCAGGTCTTTCTGACCTCTAAACTGTCTTTCCCTTTACTCTCTATTCCTTTTAATATACATTTCTGTATCATAAAGGAAATTTGGTAGAACTCCTTTTCCTATTTTATCAGTTTATACATAATGTTGGAATTAATTGTTCTTTGAGGGTTTGATAGAATTCATTTATAAATCCATATGGTCCTGAGGTATTTTTCTTTGAGAACTCATTTATGGATTATTCAATTTCTTTTTTGAAATTGGATCTTGTAAATCCTCTATTTCTTGTTCAGTTAATCTAGGTATTTTATATTTTTGTAAATATTGATCCATTTAATTTAGGTTGTCAGTTTTACTGATATATCATTGGACAAAAAAAATTCCAATGATTTATTCATCATTTGTTGTTAATTTATCTTTTTGATTTATATTATTGTTAATTGAGTTTTCCTCTTTCTTTTTGTAAATCAATTTAGCAAATTGTTAATCTATTTCACTCTCTTCAAAATTCTAGCTCCTAGTTTTATTTGTTAATTCAATTGATTTATTAATGATTTTGTCAATCTTTTCTTTAATTTTCAGAATTTCTATTTGGGGGGATTTTCTATAATATATGTATCTATAATCTATAATTGGGATTTTCAAATTTGTTGGTTTTCTAGTTTGTTTGTTTTCCTAACCAATTTGCTGAACTATTCTTTCACTCTTTTGTTGATGAAAGTGTTTAAAGATATAAATTTTTCCTGTATTTTGACTATATCCCTCAAATTTTGGTATATTGCCTCAGTGTTGTCATTATCTTTAAGGAAATTATCTGTGTTTCTGTGATTTGTTGTTTGAACTGTCTATTCTTTAGTTTTGTTAATCAGACTTCAATAATTTTTAAAAATAAGTTTTTGTTGGTGTCTTTTGATTTGTACATCACCACAGTTTCTCTCAGTAGCCTCCCCACCCCTCTGCTATCCAGTATAACAAATAGTATTTTTAAAGGCAAAAAAGAAAGAAAGGAAGGAAGGAAGGAAGGAAGAAAGAAAGAAAGAAAGAAAGAAAGAAAGGAAGAAAGATAGAAAGAAAGAAAGAAAGAAAGAAAGAAAGGAAGAAAGAAAGAAAGAAAGAAAGAAAGAAAGAAAGAAAGAAAGGATGGAACAAAGAAAGAAAGAAAGAAAGGAAGAAAGAAAGAAAGGAAGGAATGAAGGAAGGAAGGAAGAAAGAAAGAAAGAAGAGAAAGAAAGAAAGGAAGAAAGAAAGAAAGAAAGAAAGGAAGAAAGAAAGAAAGAAAGGAAGAAAGAAAGAAAGAAAGGAAGAAAGAAAGAAAGGAAGGAAGGAAGGAAGGAAGAGAGAGAGAGAAAGAAAGAAAAAGAGGGGAAAAAATCCTCAAAACTGATCAATACATCAAAAAAGTCTGAAAATGTGTGCAATGTACAGCATTTGGGCTTTCCTGCCTCTGCAAAGGGTGGAGTGGGGTGTTTTCTCCTATCTCCTCTTTATAATTTTGGAACATTTGCTTTATTTTTTGTGTGTAGTTATTATTGCCATTTACCTTGTTGCAGTCGTTGTTTAGATTGTTTCTTGGTTCTGTTTGCATCGTTCTCCATCAGTTCATTTTAATCTTTCCGCGCTTCTCTGTGTTTGTCACATACATAATTTCTTACAGCACAATAATTTTCCATTTTATTCATGTACAGGCGCACCTTGGAGATATCATGGGTTTGGTTCCAGACCATCTCAATAAAGCAAATATCACATTAAAGTGAGTGTAATAGCAATTTGGATTTGAAGATCTTTCCCACCCATTCATAAGCCATGTGACCTGCTTACATCACAGGAAGCCTAGGTCACATGTGGTGGGAGGAGCTTGCTGAGAGGAATAGGAAATTGTGTCACAGGAAACGCTGAGAGAGCAGTTATGGCAGTTAGAGCTGAAGGAAAGAGAGTTGACCTGTGATAACTGTACTGTGAGTTTTTGGGAAGGCCCCAGCAGGGGGCAGAGAGGTTTTAGGATGGCAAGGTTCCATGCTATGGTATTGTGTATGAGATTCTTTATTGCTGTGATGGATTGGATGGATAGCGTATGGGATCTGGTTCTTTGGTGTCTGAATAAATGGTTGACTTCTACCTTCCATGTGGAGAGTCTTGTATACTTTGTGATACAGAACCACATAGGCATTTTGACAATTATCATCCATATTGTTATCATTGCCTTGCTGATACAGTGAGTCACATGAATTTTTTGGTTTCCCAGTGTATATAAAAATTATGGTTACCCTATACTGCGGTCTACTAACTGTGCAATAGTATTATGTCTAAAAAACAGTGTACATACTTTAATTAAAAAATACTTTATTGCTAAAAAATGCTAACCATCACTTGAGCCTTTAGTGGGCTGTCATCTTTTTGCTGGTGGTGGGTCTTGCCTCCATGTTGATAGTTGCTGACTGACCAGGATGGTGGTTGCTGAAGGCTGGGGTGGCTGTGGTAATTTCCTAAAATAGGACAACAATGAAGTTCGCCACATGGATTGACTCTTCCTTTCGCCTGAACACTTAGAGGCCATTGTCAGGTTATTAACTGGCCCAGTTTCAATATTGTATTTCAGGGAAGAGGTAGGTCCAAGGAAAGGTAGAAAGAGATGAAGGAATGGCTGGTCAGTGGAGCAATAAGCACACATACAACATTTATTAAGTTCACCCTCTGATATGGGTGCAGTTTGTAGCATCCCCAAAACAATTACTATAGTAACATCAAAGATCAGTGATCACAGATTACCATAACAGATATAATAATAATAATGAAAAAGTTTGAAATATTGTGAGAATTATCAAAATGTGACACAGACATGATGTGAGCACATGCTGTTGGAAAAATGGTGCAGATAGACTTTTCCGAATTAGGGTTGCCACAAACCCTTTGTAAAACAAAACAAAAACCCCCTGCAATATCTGCAAAGCACAGTAAAGTGCAACAAAATGAGGTATGCCTATTATCATATTTGTTTAGCTATTCCACAAATGATGAGCATCTACTTTGTTTTCAATTCTTTGCTATTATAAGAAGAATGGCTATAAATATTTTGCTGTATATGAGGACTTTCTTCTTAACAGTAGTCTCCTTCGGGGTACAAGCCTTTGAACCTCTTGTTCAAAAGGGTATGGACATTTTAGTCACCTTTTTTGGTTGTATCAATTCACAGCTCCACCAAAAATGCACAAGTGTACATATTTTCTCACAACATCTCCAGCATTGACTATGCCAATCTTTAGTCATCTTTGCCAATTTGCAGAGTGTAAGGTGAAACTGCAGAGTTGTTTTGATTGTCATTTTTCTTATTATTAGTGATTTGGGGATTCTTTTTTATGGTTGTTAATAGTTTGCAATTCTTCTTTTGAGCCTAGTTTGTTCAGATTCTTTGACCACTTTTCTGTTGGGGGATGGCTTTTGGTCATATCCATCCATCCATATGTATATATTACATATATATGTATATATATGACTATTTTAAAATTATTTATTGATTTTACTTTTGTTAAATATTTTTTGTTACATTTGTTACATCCAAACTGTCTCCCTTTCTCCTTCCCCATCCTGCACTAGAGAAGGTCACTATTCGACACAGATTTATAAATATATATATATAAAGCCATATTATGCATACTTTTATTTGTCAGTTCTTTCTCTGGAGGTAGGTAGTATCTTCCTTCATAGGTCCTTTGTAATTGATTTGAGTATTTATAGTACTCAGAATAACTTGGTTATTCTTGGTTATATTGCTGTTACTGTATACAGTGTTCTCTTGGTTCTGCTCACTGTCATCATTTCATTCAAGTTTTTCCATGTTTTTCTAAAATCAGCCAGCTCATCGTTTCTTACAGTACCATAGCATTCCATCACAATCATAGACCACAACTCGTTTAGACATCCCCCAGTTGATGAGCATCCCCTCAGTTTCTAGTTTTTTGCCACCACAACAAGAGCTGCTATAAATATTTTGGAACATACAGGTTCTTTTCCTTTTTCCCTGATCATCTTGGGAAACAGACCTAATAGTGGTGTTGCTGGGTCTCTTTGGGCATAATTCCAGATTGCTCTCCAAAATGACTGGATCAGTTCACAGTTCCACCAACAGTGCATTAATGTTCCAATTTTTCCACATCCCCTCCAACATTTGTCATTTTATCTTTCTATCATTTTAGCCAATCTGATAGATGTGAGATGATATCTCAATGTTGTTTTAATTTGCTTTTCTCTAATCAATAATAATTTAGAGCATTACTTCACATGCCATAGATAGCTCTTATTTCTTCTTCTGAAAACTGACTATTCATAGCCTTTGACCATTTATCAATTGGAAAATGACCCATATTCTTGTAAATGTGACAAAGTTCTCTATATATTTGAGATATAAGATCTTTATCTGAGAAACTGTCTATAACCCCCCCCCCCAAAATTTTCTGCTTTCTTTCTAATCTTGGCTACATTAGTTTTATTTGTACAAAATCTTTTTAATTCAATGCAGTCAAAATTATTTATTTTATATCTCACAATGCTATCTCTTGTTTATTCATAAATTCATCTTCTACCATAAGTCTGATAACATGTGTTCCATGTTCTTCTAGTTTTCTTGTGATATTTCCCTTTATATTTAGGTCATGTATTCATTTTAACCTTTTCTCAGTAAATGGTGTTGGATACTGATGTACAACCAATTTCTACCAGACTGCTTTCCAGTTTTCCCAATGATTTTTTTTATCAACTGGTCCATTCTTATCCCAAAAGCTTAAATCTTTACATTTGTCAAACACAAGGTTACTGTAGTCATTTACTACTGTGTATCATGTGTCAACTCTGTCTTAATGATCTCTTTTTCTGTTTCTTAGCCAGTACCAGTTAGTTTTGATAATTACTGCCTTATAATATAATTTAAAGTCTGGTACTGATAAACCTCCTTCCTTTAAATTTTTTTTAGCTCTTTTGACCTTTTGTTCTTCCAAATGAATTTTATTAATATTTTTTCTAGGTCAATAAATTTTTTTGTAATTTAGGCAGAGTTACCATTTTTATTATATTGTCTCTGCCCACCCATGAACAATTAATATTTCTCCAATTATTTAAATCTGATTTTATTTGTGTAAGAAGTTTTTTTTTAAAATATTTTTGTTTGTGTCATTCCTGGGTTTGTCTTAGCAGAGCATTTTATACAGTTGGGAATTATTTAAATGAGGCATCTCTTACTCTCTGTTCTTGCAGAGTTTTGTTGCTAATGATCCTGCTACTTTACTAAAATTATTCATTGTTTCAACTAACTTTTTAGTTGGATCTCTAGGATTTTCCAAGTTTATCATCATATTGTCTGCAAAAAGAGTTAGTTTTATTACCTCATTGTCTTTTGATTTCTTCAATTTCTTTTTCTTCTCTTATTGCTATTATATTTCTAATACAATATTGGATAATATCAGTGATAATGGACATCCTTGCTTCACCCCTGGTCTTCTTGGGAAGGTTTCTAGCTTATTTCGATTACAAATAATGCTTGCTGATGGTTTTAGGTAGATGCTTCTTATCATTTTAAGGGAAAATCCATTTATATGTATGCTTTCACATGTTTTTAATAGGAATGAGTTTTGCATTTTGTCAAAAGCTTATTCTGCATCTCTTGATATAATCATATGATTTTTGTTACTTTTGTTATTGATGTAACCATTTAAGTTAATGTTTTTCCTTATGTTAAACCATCCCTGTATTCCTAGTATAAATCCTAATTGGTCACTATGCATAATATCTTTGTGATATATTGTTGTAGTCTCCTGGCTAGTATTCTATTTAGAGATTTTCATTTTATAGACATACACACACACACACACAACTCTTAACTGTTTATATATATCTTAGATAGTAAACCCTTATCAGATACATTTGATACAAAAATTTTCCCATTTGATTGCTTCCCTTTTTGTTTTCATGTAATCAAAGTGATCTATTTTATCTTCTGTAATTGCCTTTATACCATGTTTAGTTAAGAATACAGCTGCTACCCAGAGCTATGAGAGGTGTATGATCTGCTTCTCTAATTTTTTTCGTATTATGAGCTTTAATATTAAGATTATATGCCTATTTAGAATATATTGTGGACTGTGGTGTAAGGTCTTGATCTAATTTTTGCCAAACTACTTTCCAATTTTTCCAGAAGTATTTATCAAATGGGTAGTTCTTTCCTAAGTTATTTATATTTTTCAGTTTATTGAATGCAGTTATTGAACTAATTGCTTCTGATTCTCCTTGTCTAGTTTATCTCCATTTCTTAACTAATGCCAGATTGTTTTATGACTGTTGCTTTGTAATATAGTTTGGTGCCTCGAAGTGCTATTTCTCCTTTGTTCTAATCTCTTTTTATTATTTATTTCCCTTGATACTATAGATCTTTAACTTTTCAAAATAAATTTTGCAATTATTTTACAGAGTTCTGTAAAGAATTCCTTTGATAACTTGACTGAGATAGCATTAACAGTGTAAGTTAACTTTGAATATTGTCATTTTTATTATGTTGATGTGGCCAAGCCATGAGCACTGAATATTCTTCCAGATATTTAAATTGTTCTTTATTTCTTTAAGGAGTATTTTGTGTGATCATCAGATATTTTATGTATTTTGTAGTTATTTGAAATGAGATTTCCTTTTCTATTATTACCTTTTGGAACTTGTCATTATTATATAGAAATGCTGTTGATTTCTGAGGGTTTATTTTACAACCTGAAACTTTGCTATCACTTGTCTCAATTAGTATCTTTGCTGATTTTTTAGGATTTATAAGGTAAACCATTGTATCATCAGCAAATAGGGAGTCTCCAATTAGTTTTAACTGTCTCTTTGGCAACCATTTATTGAATATGATTTTTTATTGCTTTGTGTTCAATGTATTTGATTTTTATTATTTTCTGCATTTGTTTGTAAGATTTTTTTTAATGTCCTAATATGTGGTAAATTTTTGTAACGGTACCATGCACAGCTAAGAAATAAGTATACTCCTTTCTGTACCTAGTCAATAGTCACTAGTCACTAGTGGCATATCATATCTAACTTTCCTAAAATTCAATTCAGGTTCTTAACTTTTTATTTTTTTTGTTAGATTTGTCTAGTTCTGAAAGGGGGTGCATTGAGGTCTTCTACTATTTTCATTTAGTTTTTCTTTTAAGTAAAAAAAATTCAATTTTGTGATATTTGTTTAATATTTATCTTAATTCATTGTCTTTTGCACCTTTCCACATAATGTAGTTTCCATGTCTGGGAGTGGAAAAGAGTGCTTGTGTCACTCACAGAACAGATCACAGGCTAGGAGAGTAGTAAGCACATCAATCCTTAAAATCATACCACCTTGGAAGAACTAAAAACTTACACACCCTAAGAACTAGCTCTGAAAACAGTTGCACAAAAAACCTGAAGCTTGGAAGAGTGGTCCCTCCACCCTGGGAGCAGAACCCAATTTTAACATAAAGTTAAAAGTCAAGATATAGGGAAAAAAATGAGCAAACAACAACAACAAAAAGAACTTGATCATAGAAAATACTATGGTGACAAGGAAGATCAAAACATGAACTCAGGAGAAGAAAACAAAGTCAAAACAGCTATATCCAAAGCTTCAAAGAAAAATGTGAATTGGTCTTGGGTCCAAAAAGAACTCCTGGAAAAGTTAAAAAAATGATTTTAAAAAGAAGGAAGGAGGGAACTAGGTTCTTAGGAAAAGGTTTTGTATTAACTGTCTTTACCATGTTATCTGAGAGAGAGAGAGAAGTAATAGCTGTCCTCTGGGACCCCACCTGCCAAATTGGAGAATGCTTCTCCTCCTCTTCCTTCTCCTCTTCCTCCTCTTCCTCCTCCTTCTCCTCTTCCTTCTCCTTCTCCTCAAACAAACTGAGACCTGGGAAAGACCCTAATTTAGAAGGGCCAAGGTCACCCATTGCATCCTGGGCCATCACCAGTCATCTTCACCTCTGTCTTGCCACTGGATTTCAATGACCCTGGAGGAGAGAGTGAGACTGATAACTTTGCACAGGTTTGCCTCATTTAAATTCAATCCAGGCAAAAATCAAGACATCACACTCATGATGTCACTGGTCCTCTTTGAGAACAAAGGACAAACAAGTTTCCCTGTTTATCTCTTTAGGCAAGTATCTTTTTTGCTCTTGTCTCATCTGAGATCAAGATAGTTATCCTTGCCTTTTTTTTTTAAAAACTTCAGCTGAAGCATAATTGATTTTGCTCCAGTCTTTTATTTTAACTCTATTGAAAATTTATATTTTAAGTGTGTTTTTTTAATCTTTTAAAAAAATTTTAGGCAAATACTAAAACTTAAATACATAATAAGAAAAGAAAAAGAAGCATTATAAACTTAATTATTAAACTTGAATATAAAATAAGAAAAGAAAAAAAAACAACATGTCATGTACACAGCAGAACATAGGAGGGGATTCAAAATATATAGCAATAACTTACCATTTCAAGAAAGCCTATATGTTAAATACTGTGTGTTAAGTTGAAAGCCGTCCATCTTTTCTTTGCTTCCTTGTAGGTTTTCTTTTGTCCTCTGCTGTACACTTTTTACTTTGCTATTTTTTCCCCCTTCCTCCTCCCTACTCACCACCCCAAGGCTACAATTGAGCATGGATATATTTATATATAGGTATTGATATATACATACACATATACATATATACACATACATACATATATAAACATATACTTTCCCTAAGAGATTTTACTCCTAATCTTGTTTTTATGTTTGTATCCCTTTTTTCCTATCTCTCCTAACTCCTCCACTTCACTTCTACCTGCTACCTTGCTCTCCTATTACTTAACCTACCCCCACTCCAGCAATCCCTCCCTTATCCTCCCCTTCCCCTAAATCTAAACGCCCTTCTATATCCCTCCTTTAACCTACTCCCTCACCCTTCCCTCTGGAGATCCTTCCTTTATCCTCTCTCCCCTCCCTATCCCCTTAGAGTTTTCTTTTTAAATTTAGAAGACTTTTATACTCTTCTAGATGTATATGTATTTTTCCCTCTTAAACTCATTCCCCATGAAAGTAAATTTCCAGAACTAACAGTGCTCCTCCCTCATCTAATTCCTTTTGTACTTAATTTTATCGGATAATTACTCTTTTAGCTGTTCTTGAATGGTTTTACTTTTTAAAATTATCATACTCAGGTCTACCCGAATCTTTCTTATAAGTTACCTAATTACTAGTAACAGTCTTAGACATAGGTTTTACATTTTCCATACATAAAAGGTAAACATTCTATCCTTATTAAGTCCCTTGTAATTGGTCATTGGTATGTACCTTCTATTTCTCTTGGCTCTTGTATGTCAAATCTTCTATTGAGTTCAGAGTTTATTTGTTTTTTTAACAGAGTCCTGAAAGTCTGACAGTTGATCAAATGCCCATTTTTTTCCATTCAAAATTATACTTAGCTTTGCTGGGTATGATATTTTTGGCTTGAGGCCCAGTTCTTTTGCTCTTTGATATATAGCGTTCTAAGACATGCGATCTTTTACTGTCAACAATACTAGGTCTTTTGTGATTCTAATTGTGGTACCATCATATGTAAATTGTTTTTTTTCTTGTTGCTCATAATATTTTGTCTTTGATTTGGGGGTTTGTAATATCAATTAAGTTGGGACTCTTTCACCCCCACAACAGCTGCTAGCCAAATTGTTGCAACAGGGTTTTGGACTTTAACTATAATATTCCTGTGAGTTTTCCCTGCAAGATGTCTACAGGTGGTGATCGGTGGATTTTTTCTACTTCTACTTTCCCCTTTTGTTCTAATGCTTCAGGACAGTTTTCTTTAATTATTTCTTGTATCAAGATTCTTTTTTTTTTTATCAGAACATTCAGGTAGTCCAATTATTCTTATGTTTTCTCTTCTTGATCTGTTCTCCACATCTGTTGTTTTCCTCATGAGATGTTTCACATTCTCTTCTATTTTTTCATTTTTTATATTTTTGTTTTTATTTCTTCATCTCTTATAACTTCACTGGCCTTCCTTTGTCCAGTTCTGATTTTCAAGGAGTCATTTTCTTCCTTAAGATTCTGGACCTCCTTTTCTAACTGGTTGACTTTCTTGTCATAATATTCTTGTATTATTCTTATTTTTGTTTTTAATTTTTCCTCAATCTCTCTCATTTGATTTTTAAAGTCTTTTTAAAATTCTTCGACGAATTCTTTTTGGGCAGGTGACTATTTGACATTACTCTTTGGGGTAGAAGAGGGTTTCTTTGTTTCAGTATCTTCCTCTGAAGATGAACCCCGGTTTTCTCTATTCCCACAGTAGCTCTCTATTTTTGGATTCTTTCTCCTTTGCCTGTGCATCTTTTTTTTTTTGGCAATAATTTAGTTTTTATAATCACCTCTAGTCTTGGGGTATGGGGGTGGTACCTCTGGCCTCTGATTCTCTTCAGTTCTCCCTTCTGACCTTGAACTCAAACCAAGACCTCCAGCCTCCTGTAAGTGCCCACAGTGAGGGGTGCCCCTGCCCCACTGCTTCTGCTCTCACCAGGCATGTGCTGGTTCCTTCTCACCCCCACTGTTCTCTGCAGCACACCTGGGTCTGGCGTTCCTTGTCATCAGAGGTTCCCTAGATCTTCCCCAGGTCAGGCACCCAACTCCTCTCACTGTCTCAGGGGCACAAGTTCCTGTGGTGGGCTGAGGCAGCCTCCAAACCCAGCTAACCCCAGGGCTTGCCACTTGTTTAAGCAGCTTGCCTCTGGTTGTTAAAGTGGACCTGAGCCTGGAGGTGTTTGCTCTTCACAGGGAGGAAATCTAGTCCTGGGATTTTTCTTCAGGTCTTCTGCAATTGTCTCAAGAGGATCCCTGTTCTGCCCTACTCTTGTTTTCACGGCCCTACGCTCACCCGGAGGCACCATTTTATCTCTTTTTATGCAGGAAAATCTTGAGAGCTTGAAATTTTCTGACCTACTCTACCACCTTCCCTCTCCTCACCCAAGGGTGTTTCTTGTAAGCAACACATTAATGGGTTCTGATTTGTAATCCATTCTGCTATCCTCTTCCATTTTATGGATGATTTCTATTCCATCCAAATTCAGTTATGATTGTCACTAGTGTATTTCCTTTCATCGTATTATCTTATACTTTTTTCCTTTCTTTGCTTCCCATGTCCTCCTTGACAAAGAAAAACAAAGTAGTGAGTGACGGTGTGCTCAACAGCAGTGCTCTCTGCTCGATGCCATCAGTATATTCTTCCCTGACCCCTTCTCATCCTCATCCAGACTGATCTAGGTTTTTACCTTTTCTCTCTCCTTTCAAACTTCTCTTTACCATCTGACCTCTGAAGTTAGAGTTTGTTTTGCTTATGATTGTGGCTAAATGATTAATTCTTCCCTGAATCTTCTCGTCTCCCCTCTCTCCTTTCTCTATTTTCCTGTCGAGTGAAATATATTTGTACACTTAACTCAATGTGTGTGTGTGTGTGTGTGTGTGTGTGTGTGTGTATGCGTGCACGCATCCATTATACCCTCCTTTGACATTTCAGATGAAAGTGAGGTTCAAGTGTCACCCAGTTACCCCATCCCTCTTCCTTGTTTCTATAGTCTTATATATGATTATGAGATAATTTTCCCTACTATTTTTTCTCCCTTTGTCTTATTTGATCATTATGACATAATAAAAACGCTTTGTTCTATTTGACTTCCTCTATAAACCCTGATGATATCATTCTGAAGGGACACTTCCCCCTAACAGAACGAAATTATTTCACCCTTGTTTATTCCCTTATGATTGCTCACTCGTATTTATATTTTTGTGTTTCTTTCGTGTTTATATTTGTATTGTGTTTATTTTTATTGTATTTATTGTATTGTTTTATTTGTATTGTGTTTATATTTTAAAAGTTTCTACTTAGCTCTGGTATTTTCACGAGGAATCCTTAGAAGTTCTCTATTTCATTAAAAGTATGTTTCTCTCTTGCCCATATAAGATTATACTTAGTTATTCAAGGTTAGTTGTTCTTGATTATTTCCCTTTTTGAATATTACATTCCAAACTCTTCTTCTTTTTCTTTTTTGGTGGTGGCTGCTAAATCTTGTGTGATCCTGGCTGTGGCTTTTTGTTACTTGAATTCTTTCTTTCTGGCTGCTTGCAATATTTTTTTCCTTTGACTTGAAAGCTCCGGATATTGCTGGGATCATCTTTGGGTTTTTTTTTTTCTTTCAGAAGATGAATAGGGGATTCATCTTATTTTCATTTTGCTCTCAGATTTTCAGAGATTCGGGCAATGTTCCTTCATAGCTCTGTTTTTTGGTCATGACTTTCAGATACTATTTGATCTCTCCTTGATTTACTTGCCAGGTCAGTTGCCTTATAAGATGCCTTACATTTTATTCTGTTTTTTTAAATGCAGACTTTTGACTTCATTTTTAATATTTCTTGTTGTTTTATGGCATCATTAACTTCTGTTTGACCCATTCTAATAGTCAAGAAGTCTGTTGTTTGGGTAAGCTTTTATATCTCTCATGCTAAGTGCTAAGTGATTAATTTTATTTCTAAGTTCTGTCTCTTGAAGGACATTACTGATAATGAGATTGGATTAACTTTCTTAACAACCTTGTTCAGACCCCACTGAGGTGGGTAGCCATTGTGCTCTACACAGATTTGGGTGGGGATAAATTATTTGAATAGATTGCTCAAAGCTGGGGGTAACTTAGAAGTAAGTGACATAATCAAAATTCATTAGAATAGGTCCAGCCCTTCATTATAACATTTGTTCTCTCATTACTTGTTAACCAATCAAAGTTGATTGCCATCCTCTGGAACACACAACTTTCTAAGGGTATATAAGCTGTGAGCCTGCCCCATGATTGTCCTTGGCATTCAGGAGTGCCACTGACATCTTTTTATTAAAATGCTGGCATTATTAATAAAATAACTAATTACCCAGAAATTATGTCTCTTGAATTTTTTAAATGCCACACTACTTTACTCCAACTTTTGTTTATTTCTGCTGCTCTATGTTCACTCTGAGGCAATGTTCTGTCTTTTTTGTGGAGGAAATTTGGAGAACATGAAGTTTTTTTTACCTACTCTGACATCTTCCCCAAGTGCTATATAAATATTAGCTATTATTACCATCTCCCTATATTGACTTGGGCTGGGAAAATAACACTGCGATTTTTCTTTGGATTTCCCAAGTAGGATTAGATCTGATATGTGGTCTGTGCTGCTTCCTCCAACTTCACCATCTTGGCTGGTCTCCTAACAGGAGCTCTTAAACTCTTCTTTGTGTCATGGACCCCTTTGGTAGTCTGTTGAAGCATACGGACCCCTTCTCAGAATGTTTTCAAATACATAAAATACAGAAGATTATAAAAGAAACTTATCAAAATATTAAAAAAAAAACAGCAACAACCCCATCCTACCCTAGATTTAAATCAGACCTGGTTATCAAGTTAATCAGACTCACTCTAGAGTCTAGCTCAATCTGCATCACCAGCTTGACCGTGAGAAAGCAGTTTGAGTATTCAGTGTCTCAGTGCCCTCTGGTGTCCAGCAGGGGTACTACAGACCCTTGGGAAAGGGCTATTCAACTGGTATTAAGCTGGTAGCTTAAATAGAATTTTTTATTTGGTGGCCAATTCAGAATAGGCACCCTTTTAATTATTAAAGTGCTCTTGCTGCAGAATTAACACACACTATTTCTCCCTAGGCGTTAGGAATGTAGCACTTGAACTCCATTACCAAAGGACCGCCTGTGGGGGTTAGTATCACATTTCGAACAAATTTCTCAAAAAAATTTTTTTTTATCAGAAATGAGATAAACTGATAATCTCTTCCAGAGTGCCCTTAAATGTGGGTTAACCCCTATTGAATGTCAGCTTCTTCACGTCAGGGAGTGTCTTTGATTTTGTATTTGTATCCCCAGTCATTCCACAGTGCTTGGCACATAAGCAAGCTCTTGATAAATGCCTTTTTATCCATTATTCATTCAGATACTGAGTTATGTAATTGTGGTGGATGGCAGTTATAATATTTGTCTAGGAATAAGTCCTAGAGGCCCAAATCCTGTACTCTATTTACCTTCAATGTGGTAATTACATACTCAGGTATTAAGCTTGGATTTTCTACTTAAGTTTTGGTTTCTCCCCCTCTCAGAATCTCTAGTTTCCTTCAAGGCTCAGCTCAAATGGACCTTCTCCATGAAGTAGGTTCAGTCACCCTAATTGTCCTTTTTCATGCTGGCTGGGCAGGGCTGTGGTCCTGACTGGAAACAAAATTAGAGTTAGATTGGCAGCATATTGACCTTGGCTATCTTATTGTAAAAACCAAACCAAACCAACAAAAAAACAAAAAACAACCCAACAGCAAACTATAATATCTTTAAGGGTGCAAAGTGTATATATTATCTTATTTGATTCCTCCAATAACCCTGTGAAGTATGTACTGTATATATCATGGCCCTATTTTAGAGATAAGAATTCCTGTTTTTATTTGTCCTTTCTTCTTGAAGAGGATGGTGCTATGTCAGGGAGGTGATTCCAAGACATGCAAGTGAATTGGGAGGGCTGTGTGAAGTCATCAGCCTCACTTTCTCCTCCAGAGATCTGGGTCCAGTGCCCAGACACATATCAGTATGACTAGAGATGGCCCCAGATGCAGTGGATGGAGATAAGAAAACTAAGGCTCAGAGAAGGGGGTAGTAGGAAATGGTTTCAGAGTTAGGATTCAAGGCCCAGACTTGCATGAACCCAGTGCTCTTTCCTGTCCTATGTTTCCTGTATCACTTTCAGTGGATTGCAGTAGTGGAGCTAGAGGCTGTGACCATGGCAGCGGGAGATAAAGCAGTGGGGAGTTCCTGTATCCAGGCAAGGAGTTGTTGGTTTAAGCCAAGAATTGTGGGAACCAGAATAGTGGGAAAGCAGCACAGTGTGGAAGAATGAGCTTGCCTTCTCCTAGAACTGTGTGAGTCATGTGCCCTGAGGAGGTCTTAGGGAAGGACGCTCAACTCTCCAGTGACTCTGAGTTCTTTTCCTGTGTGTCCCAGGCACCACTATAAATCTGAAATGGCAGGTCACTGGTAAATGTGGGGCCCATGAAAAGAGCACATTGCCGTACTTGACATTGCTTCCAAAGACTTTTCTTGCTCTAGCAAGTAGGGGGCTGCTAGAGGTCCCTAGGTCCCAGGGTGGTCCTTTAAGCTTGAAGTGACTTCGTGAGTCCCTGGGGAAGGCAGGCAGAGGTTGACTAGACAAGAAAGGGAAGGAAGGTATATTGAGTACTTAGGGGCTTGATTAAAAGTTCTTTGTGTTTTCTCTCTTATATATAATAAGCTTCTTCTTTGTTCGAAGTTCTTGGCAGCATGAGGCTTGCAAAATAACAGAAGTCTGCTAGATGAGAGCTAGAAATGAGCCACATTTTGAAATTTCCAGAGGAAATCCTAAGCAGCATCAAAATTGGCCAGAAAAGTCATAATTATGGAGAAAGCTTCCAAGATTAACTTGGTCCCTCTCTACTCAATCATGCAGATGATAAAGATGGGTGCTATATATGGCAGAATGTAGTTCACTACTGGTTGGGGTAGGGGGGAAGCAATGGAGGCATTCTCTTTGCTTCACATCTGTACTCACTCTATTCTGCACAGTTCTGACCATGTCACTACCTTCCTCACTAAACTCCAGTGGCTTCCTGTTACTTCTAGGAGTCAAATTTATAAGAACATGAATCATTCCCTAATTAAGGTCAAAAGATATGAACAGGCAGTTTTCAGAAGAAGAAATCAAAGCTATCTATAGACATATGAAAATACTCTAAATCACTATTAATTAGAGAAATGCAATTTAAAACAACTCTGAGGTACCACCCAATACCTATCAGATTGGCTGATATGACAGAAAAGTAAAATGACAAATGTGGAGGGGCTATGGAAAAAATAGGAACCGATATAACTATTCTGGAGAGCAATTTGGAACTATGCTCAAAGAGCTATAAAATTTTGACCCAGTGATACTATATCCTGAATTGATTTTTTTTAAAAAGGAAAGGGACCTATTTGTACAAAAATATTTATAGTAGCTCTTTTTGTGGTGGCAAAGAATTAGAAATTGAAGGGAAGCCCATCAATTGGAGAATGGCTGAACAAGTTGTGGTTTATGATTGTGATAGAATACTATTGCAGGACGCTTTTAGAAAAATCTGGAAAGATGTACACAAACTGATGTGAAGTGCAGTGAGCAAAACCAGGAAACTATTGCACACAATATTGTATAATTATCAACTGTGAATGACTTAGCTATTGTCAGCAAAACAAAGATCCAAGACAATTCCGAAGGACTCATAATGAAAAATGCTATGTACCTCCAGAGAAAGAACTGATGGCATCTGAATGCAAATTGAAGCATGCTTTTAAAATTTTTTCTTTATTATTCTTTTCTTTTGTCTGCATTTTCTTTTGCAACATGACTAATATGGAAATGTTTTACATGACTACACATATATAACCTAAATCAAATTGCTTGCCTTCTCAGTGTGGGAGAGGGGAGGGAAGAGGGGAGAGAATTTGGAATTAAAAAAATTTTTTAAATAAATGTAAAAATGTTTGTTTACAATGTAATTGAGAAAAAAATTAAACGAAAAAAGAAAGTTTTTAGGACTCTGATCAGTTGTTGCCCTTCACACATGAAGGGGACCAAAATGACATCATTATGTCAATGTACAATGTGTACAGTGGTGGCCGATCAGACCAATAAAAGCTCTGAAGGCTTTACCACAGGTTGGGCACAAATAGTTCATATGAAGAGTTGGAGATGACTTAGATTTGTACATCTCCTGTTTCCTCTGAGCTACTGCAATTCTGCTTTGTTCATAGAGTATAGCACCTCCTTTGATGTGGGCATGCCATGCTGGGAGGTACTGTGCCAGTGTCTCCCATGTCTCACAACTGATTCCAAAGTTCTTTTTTTTAATTTTTAAAATTTTAAAATTTTAATTTACCCCACAACATCAGAGAGATGTTGAGAATGTCCTTGTATCACTTCTTCTGACCTCCATGTGAGCATTTGCCTTGTGCGAGTTCTTCATAAAATAGTCTTTTAGGCAAATGTATGTTTGGCATTTGAACAACATGGTCAGCCCATTGCAGTTGCACTCTCTGCAGTAGAGTTTGAAAACCTGGCAGTTCAGCTTAAAGGACCTCAGTATCTGGTACTTTATCTTGCCAGCTGATGTTCGGAATCTTCCTAAGACAATTCAAATGTAAGCAATTCGGTTTCCTGGCTTGGCACTGGTATAAGTTTCATAGTTATTCAACAATGCAGTGGGCACCATGTGTCTGTAGACCTTCAGTTTGGTAGGCAGCCTAATATCTCTTCTCTCCCACACTTTCCTTTGGAGCCTTCCAAACACTGAGCTAGCTCTGGTAATGCATGTGTCAACATTATCATCTGTGTGTACATCCCTGGAAAGTAACTGCCAAGGTAAGTGAACTTATCCACAGCATTCAAAATTTCTCCATTTGTTGTAACCAATGGTTCTAAGTATGGATGGTGTGGTGCTGGCTGGTGAAGAACCTGTGTTTTCTTGATGTTAATTGTCAGGCCAAAATTAGCACAAGCAGCAGAGAATCTATCCAGACTCTGCTGCATCTCAGATTCAGAAGTTGCATTGAGTACACAATTATTTGTGAACCAAAAGTTATGCACTTTTCCTCCACTTTTATCTTAGCTTGTAACCTTTTCAAGTTAAATAATTTACCATTGACGTGGTAACTGGCTTTGATGCAATTTTCATCCTTGTTGAAGGCATCTGACAACACTGCTGAAAATATCATGCTAAAAGGTATGTGAGCAAGCAAACAGCCCTGTTTCATTCCATTGGTGACTGGTGCTAGAGCACTGTCCATTATCTAGAACCCATCCAAGCATTCTATCATGGAACTGACATACACAATGAACTTCTCTGGACACTCAGATTTTGTCATAATTCTCCATAGGCCCTCACAATTGACAATATCAAAGGCCTGAGTCAAGTCAACAAATGTTGTGTACAGGTCTCTGTTCTGCTCCTGCCATTTCTTCTGGAGTTGGTGGGCAGCAAACACCATATTGTCTGTTCTTCAGCCCATTCTGAAGCCAAACTGGCTCTCAGGTAGATGACTATCTTCCAGGTGAAGGATAAGCCTATTAAAGAGGATTCTGGCAAGAATCTTGGTGGCAATGACTAATAGAGAGAAACACTTGCCCCCTTCCCCTGTCCCCACACACACCACCCTGTGATTGTCACAGCACAATGTACTTCCTTCACCTTTATAGAGATGGACAATGGAGGCATTCTTGAACTCCTGGGGGATAACCTTCTCTTGCCATATAACCAGAAAATTTCAGTCAGCCAATGAAGGCCAGCAGTAAGACCCTGAGCCCCAGCACAAGAAGATTGTGAGAGTGTAGGACCAGAGCCCAATTCTTACATAAAAACTCCAAGTTACAAAATAGGCAGGGAAAAAAAAGAAGAAATTGGTCTCAGGCCCCAAAAGAATTCCTAGAAGAACCACAAGTTAATTTGATTTAAAAAAAGAAGAAAAACAAATATCCAGTATCAAAAATTAAAAGGGTGAATTTAGCACCAATGAAGAGGAAATTAAACCAATCATTAAGAAATATTTTGCCCAATATATATGCCAGTAAATCTGACAATCTGAGTGAAATCTATTAATATTTATGAAAATATAAATTGTCCAGATAAAGAGAAGAGGAAATAGAATACTTAAATGACCCCATTTTATTTTTTAGCCCCATTTTAGAAAAAAATTGAATAAGCCATCAATGGACTCCCTAAGAAAAAAAAATCCTCAGGAACAGATATTCACAAGTGTATTCTACTAAACATTTAAAGAACAATTAATTCTAATACTATATAAACTATTTGGGAAGATAGGTGAAGAAGGAGTCCTACCAAATTCTTTTTGTGACACAAATATGGTACTATGGTACTAAACCAGGAAGAGCCAAAACAGAGAAAGAAAAGTATAGACCAGTTTCTCTAATGAATAATGACACAAAAATTTTAAAATACTAGCAAGAAGATTACAGCAATATCATAAACTATACACTATACATCAGGATTACACATTACGATCAGGTGGGATTTATATCAAGAATGCAAAGCTGGTTCAATATTAGAAAAACTATCAGTAAAGTTGACTATATCAATAATAAATGAATAATAAAAAACAGAAATTATATGACTATCTCAATAGATGTAGTAAAAGCTTTCAACAAATACAGCACCTACTCCTGTTAGAAACACTAGAGAGCACAGGAATAAATGGAGCTTTCCTTAAAATGATAAGTAGTATCTATCTAATACCATTAGCAAGCATTATCTACAATGGGGATAAGCTAGAAGCCTTCCCAGTAAGATCAGGAGTGAAACAAGGATGTCCATTATCACTCTTATTCAATATCGTACTAGAAATGTTAGCAATAAGAGATGAAAAAGAAATTGACAGATTAGAATAGGCAATGAGGAAACAAAACTATCAGTCTTTGCAGATGATATGATGGTATACTTAGAGAATCCTAGAGAATCAATTAAAAAACTACTTGAAGTTAACAATTTTAGCAAAGTTAGAGAAGTAAAATAAACCCACATAAATTGACATTTCTATATATTACCAACAAAGAAGATGGCAGCTGGTAAGCAGGGACTAGAGTGAGCTCCATATCCGAGTCCCTCCAAAAACCTATAAAAAATGGCTCTGAACCAATTCTAGAACGGCAGAACCCACAGAACAGCAGAGGGAAGCAGGACTCCAGCCCAGGACAGCCTGGATGGTCTCTGGGTGAGGTCTATTCCACACGGAGCTGGGAGCTGGGAACGGAGTGGAGCAGAGCCCAGCCGGAGCGGCGTGGAACAACCAAACTTGGAGTCGGGTGGATGGGGCCCCTAGCGCCCTGAATATGTGAGCTGCGGCAGTTACCAGACTCCTCGACCCACAAACACCAAAGATTGCGGAGAAGGTTAGTGGGAAAAGCTGCGGGAGTGGAAGGAGTTCGCGGTTCGGCTTCCAGCCCCGGGGGCAGCAGAGGTGGGGCAGCTACAGTTGCTGCTGCTTCTGGCCCCAGGCCCGCCTGGTGGGAGGAATTAAGTGGCAGATCAGAGCAGGAGTGCAACAGCCTGCTGAAGATCTAAGCCCAGCCCGGGCTGGGGGTTCTTGGGGAAGGAATAGTGCGGGTCTGACAGAGCTGGCACCTCCCCCCTAAACGTGGAACATAGAACTCGTTAGTCTACAAGCAGTCATACCCCATGGAAAAACTCAAGGGTCAAGTTAGTTGGTTGGGAATATGGCCAGGCAGCGAAAACGCACCCAGATTCAGTCTCAGACTTTGGATTCTTTCTTTGGTGACAAAGAAGACCAAAACATACAGCCTAAAGAAGACAACAAAGTCATAGAGCCTACAACAAAAGCCTCCAAGAAAAACATGAACTGGCCCCAGGCCATAGAAGAACTCAAAAAGGATTTGGAAAAGCAAGTTAGAGAAGTAGAGGAAAAATTGGGAAGAGAAATGAGAAGGATGCGAGAAAACCATGAAAACAAGTCAATGACTTGCTAAAGGAGACCCAAAAAAATACTGAAAAATACACTGAAGAAAACAACACCTTAAAAAACAGACTAACTCAAATGGCAAAAGAGCTCCAAAAAGCCAATGAGGAGAAGAATGCCTTGAAAGGCAGAATTAGCCAAATGGAAAAGGAGGTCCAAAAGACCACTGAAGAAAATACTACTTTAGAAATTAGATTGGAGCAAGTGGAAGCTAGTGACTTTATGAGAAATCAGGATATTATAAAACAGAACCAAAGGAATGAAAAAATGGAAGACAATATATATTACCAACAAAGTCCAGCAGCAAGAGATAGAAATAACTGTAAACCAATATAAAATGCTTGGAAGTCTACTTGCCAAGACAAACCTAGGAACTACAGGAGCACAATTACAAAATACTTTTCACACAAAAAAATCAGATCTAAACAATTGGTAAAATATCAATTGCTCATGGGTAGGCTAAGCCAATATAATAAAAATGACAATTCTACCTAAATCAATTAATTTATTCAGTGCCACATCAATCAAACTATCAAAAAACTTTTCTAGAACTAGAAAAAAATAATAAGAAAATTCATCTGGAAGAACAAAAGAATATGAAGGAAACTGATGAAAAAAAGCATGGGAAGATGGCCTAGCTGTGCTTGATCTCAAACTATATTATAAAGCAGCAATCATCAAAACTATCTGGTACTGGCCAAGAAATAGAGTGATGAATCAGGAATAGATTAGTAGTAAATGACCATAGTCATCCACTGTTTGATAAACCCAAAGACCCCAGCTTCTTGGATAAAAACTCACTATTTGACAAAAACTGCTAGGAAAACTGGAAAACAGTACAACAGAAACTAGGTATAGACCAACACATTATACCATATACCAAGATAAGATCAAAATGGGTATGTGATTTAGACATAAAGAGTGATACCATAAGCAAATTAGGGTATCATGGAATAGTTTACCTGTCAGATCTACGAATAAGAGAAGAATTTATGACCAAACAGATAGATAGCATTACAGGATGTAAAATGGAGAATTTTTATTATATCAAATTAAAATATAATGCAACCAATATTAGAAAGAAAGCAGAAAACTGGAAAACATTTTTTACAGCAAGTGTCTCTGATAAAAGAGACATAAAATATAGGGGGAACTGAGTCAAATGCATAAGACTGTAGTTCATTCCCCAATTGACAAATGGTCAAAGGATATGAACAGGCAGTAGGCAGTTTTCAGATGAAGAAATCAAAGCTTTATAATCACATGAAAAAATGTTCTAAATCACTATCGATTAGAGAAATACAAATTAAAACAACTCTGAGGTGTCACCTCACACCTATCAGGTTGGCTAATATGACAGAAAAGGAAAATAATAAATGTTGGAGAGGATATGGGAAGATTGGGACACTAATGCATTATTGGTGGAGTTGTAAACTGATCTAACCATTCTGGAAAGCAATTTGGAACTATGCCCAAAGGACAATCAAACCTTTGATCAAGCAATACTACTACTAGGTCTATATGCCACAGAGATCATAAAAAAGGAGAAGGAAGTACATGTACAAAAATATTTATAGCAGCTCTTTTTGTGGTATCGAAGAATTGAAAATTGAGGGCATCCCCATCAATTGGGGAATGGCTGAATAAGTTGTGGTATATGAATGTAATGGAAAACTATTGTGCTATAAGAAATGATGAGCAGGCAGATTTCAGAAAAACCTGGAAAGACTGAGCAGAACCAGGAGAACTTTGTACACAGTAATAGCAATATTGTATGATAATGAACCGTGAATGACATAGCTCTTCTCAGCAATACAACCATCCAAGACAATTCCAAAAGACTCATGATGGAAAATGCTATCCACACCCAGATAAAGAACTGGTGAAGTCTGAACGCTGATCAAAGCATACTATTTTTACTTTTTTTGTATATGTAGCTTGTTTTTTTCTTTTGTTCTGTTTCTTCTACATAACATGACTAATGTGAAAATATGTTTTACATGATTACACATATATAGCCTGTTAAATTGCTTACTGTTTTAGAGAGGGGAATGGGAAGGGAAGGAGGGAGAAAAAGTTTGGAAATTCAAAAATCTTTTTAAGTGAATGTTGAAAATTGTCTTTACATGTAATTGGAAAAATGAAGTACTATTAAAATTGTTTTTACATGCAATTGAGAAAAAATAAAATAAAAACATTCTTTAAAAAAAGTTGCTTTTCTTTATCTTTGCATAAACATTATACTGTAATCAGGTCTCATCAAAGCTGAAAGAGGGCCTGTCAGAGTAACAAGCACCAGGGGATCCCCTATCTTGAATTATATAGAGAAAACATTGCTGCTTTAAAGGGTAAGAGAAGTGGGTGGCAGGGGAAGGGAGCAGCTCTTCTGGAAGGTTCGCAAGCCTTGTTTCTCTGGGAGCAGTATCTCCGAGGGAGCTCTGGAGGCCATCTTCCCTAGGCTAAGAGGTCAAGATGGAGTTTTGCTAGATTTTCCCTAGCAGGCTTTTTCAAAACTCTGTCAGCTCCAGCTCCTGGGATCGACCTGACTTAGTAAGACCAAATTTTAGGAACCGTGATGCTGATGAATTGGAACATATCCAGAGGTTGGTGACTAGTATAGTGTGGGGAATCAAAACTCTGTCACAGGCAGAATGATCGAAGGAACAAGGTATTTGGAGAAGAGAAGACTTGTTACCTTGAAGATAATAGCTGTCTCCAAGAACGTGAAGGGCTGTCAGGCAGTCAACAAGCATTTACTTAGAGAAAGGAGAAGAGTTTGACACTGAGATTCAGAGCCTGGGTGACTTGGGAGGATGCTAAAGTAATAGGAAAGTATGGAAGAGAGGAGAGTTTGGGTGGAAGGAGAATGAATCCTGTTTTGGACATGTTGAATTTAAGGTGCTTGTGGTACATCCAATTTGAGACATCCAAGGGTCCGCTGGTAATGTGAGCCTGGAGCTCAGGAAAGAAATTAGGGCTGGATATACAGATCCAGGAATCATCTGCATGGAGGTGATAACCAAACTCACAGCAGCTGATGAGATCACCGAGTGAAATGGTATCGAAGGAGAAGAGGAGCCAGGAGAGAGCCTTGGGGGACACCCATAATTAGTGAGGGTGACCTAGATGAATAACCAGCAAAGGAGGTGAAAAAGGGAAGTAGAAGAACCAGGAGGGAGCAATGGAATGAAAACCTGAGAGGAGAGAGGTATTCAGGAGAGTATCCAAGAGATGAGGGTGATCAAGGAAGAAAAGAAGGAGGGAAGGAAGGAAACAAGTGTTTATTAATCACCCACTATGCACTAGACATTGTGCCATACAAATTACAAGTATTAATTCATTTGGTCCTCACAATCATCCTCAGAGGTAGATGCCATTATTATCCCCATTTTATAGTTGAGGAAAGTGAGGCAGATAGAAGTTAAGTGACTTGTCCAGGGTCATACAGCTATTACGTGCCTGAGGCTGGATCTGAACTCAGATCAACAACGTTAAAGGTTGCAGAGAGGTTAAGGAGGATGAAGATCGAGAAAAGGGCAAGATCTTTGATGACTTTGATTGAACGAAGACATTGGAAGCCATCTGGAGAAGATGAAGTAGAGACGCCAATTGTAAATGGTGACATTTCCTCATAAATTAAAAGAAACTTTAAAATGTCATTGATTGGCTAATTGGCTCTATTCCCACCCCAGCCTGAGTTAACAAGGAAATGAGAACAACCTCTTTTCCCATACCTTTTAATCTTCACTCTCTATCTCCAACCCCCGGGTGCCCTAGGCTTAAACCAAAGAGATGTTACCACTCACATTACTTATCACAGTCACAAATATGAATACAAAGATATAAATAAATATAAACAATGTATTGGCAGTGAGTAAAATTCACAGCCTCAGTCACTTCAAAAGCCGGGAAAACAGACATGAAATAGAATTCTCACCAATGTTGCCCATGACTCCTCAGTTCTGGAAAGAAAACACAATTCTCTCAAGGATAGTAATTTAGGACCCTGAGAAATACTTGTCAAAATATCTCTTAAAAAATAAGAGCCCCCAAAGTGCTGGGAAAACTGGAAAGCAGTTTGGCAGAAATTAGATATTGATGAACATATCACACCATATACCAAGATAAGGTCAAAGTGGGTGCATGCTTTAGACGTAAAGAGTGATATCACAAGCACATTAAGGCAGCATGAATAGTTTACCTGTCAGATTTATGGATAAAGAGAAGAATTTATGACCAAACTAGAGATAGAGAGTATTACAGAATGTAAAATGGATAATTTTGATTATATTAAATTAAACAGTTTTTTGTGCGAAGAAAACCAATGCAACCAAGATTAGTAGAAAAACAGAAAGCTGGGAGAAAGTTGTTTTTTTTTTTGTTTGTTTGTTTTTACTAATTTACTGATTTTTCAGATTCTACCAGTCCTTTCTCTGGGTGTGGACAGCATTTTCCATCATGAGTCTTTTGGAATTGTCTTGGATCATTGTATTGCTGAGAAGAGCTGTCATTCACAGTTGATCACCATACAATATTGTCATTACTATGTCCAATGTTCTCCTGGTTCTGCTCACTTCACTTCACATCAGTCCATGTAGGTCTTTCCAGGTTTTTCTCAAAGCATCCTACTCCTCATTTCTTAAAGCACAATAGTGTTCCATCGCAATCATATATCAAAACTTGTTTAGTCATTCCCCAATTGATGAGTGTCCTCATCAATTTCTAATTCTTTGCCACCACAAAAAAGAGCCACTATAAATTTTTTGTACAAATAGGTCCTTTTCCTTCTTTTTTTTAAATCTCTTTGGAATATAGACCTAGTAATAGTGTCACTGGGTCAAAGGGTATGCCAGATTAATAGCGCTTTGGGCATAGTTCCAAATTGCTCTCCAGAGTGGTTGGATCAGTTCACAACTCCACCAACAGTGTCCCAATTTTCTCACATCCCCTCCGACATTTATCACTTTTCTTTTCTGTCATATTAGCCAGTCTGATAGGTATGAGGTGGTACCTCAGGGCTGTTTTAATTTGCATTTCTCTGATCAATAGTAATTTAGAGCATTTCTTCATATAACTATGGATAGCTCTCATTTTGTCTTATGAAAACTGCCTGTTCATATCCTTTGACCATTTATCAATTGAGGAATGACTTGTATTCTTATAAATTTGACTCAGTTCTCTATGTTTTAGAAATGAGGCCTTTATCAGAGACTCTTTCTGTAAAAAAAATCAACTATCCTCAATGAATATCCCTTCCTCTGCACTGAATGCCCTTCCCTTGTTAGGGCTTAGTAAACCCCCTATGTTGATAGATGGACTGAGTAGAAGTCCAGTCTCAATTGTTCCAGTTCTGAACCTCAGGTTTCCAGTGGGTTTGGTCAGCTCTGGTGTACAAACAACCTCCAAAGACCTTCTACATTATGGTTAACTGTTAGCTCCCCAAGATTTTCTTTCCTCTTTTTTATAAGGGGTGTGCTACCTGTGTTGATTATGTATGGCCATATGGTTGTCTAAATGGGCAGCTCCAATCAGCATTGAGAGGTATCTCTGGAATCTTGCCCATCCTTCTCCTACGGGTTCCTGCCTTGGAAGAAGAAAAGGTCACAAAGCACATCAGTCTACACTCTTTGGGGAGAGAGGATGCCAGACTAGAATTTTATCTATCTCCTCCACACCTCCCCTGGCCAATAATGCTGGCCTAGGGTTAGGATTAGTTAAGAACTTAAAGCTTCTTTCTTGGCCACTATCTCTTAAGGGAGGGGGACTGGGATGATAGCACTTAGTAACTCACCAACTTGGCCCCCTCCCATCAATGCTGGTTACCCAAAGGATCATCACAGTGAATAGTAAGTAAATTTATTTCTCCAAAAAAAAATTTCTCAAAACAAATTTCTCCAAATATTTCTCCGAGTAAAATGAAATTGGCAATGTCTTACAGATTAGAATAAATCAAAAAATACATGAGGGTATGAGCTCTGTATATGGAAGTGAGATGAGATCTTGCTCATCAAGAGAGGTCCTGATCTCATGCAAGGGCAAATTCCCCAAAGTTTATAGAGAGGCAAGCTGGAAATCAGGGATATGTTGAGGAATCGGATTTCATACATGTGTTTAAAATAATTTTTTTCTTTCTCCAGATAATTTTTTTTTCCTCTCCTCTGAAGTCTGTCTTGAAAAGAGGCTGGAACCACGTCTCTCAAAGATGGCCTGAAGAAGGTTTCTCCTCTCCAAACCTTTCAAGCCAACCATATACTATCACATAAGCATTCTCTCTACAAATTAGGAGAATATCATGGAATATGCTCCAGGCTTGGTTGGAAACCCAGCCTACATTCCTAATGCATTGTTACATAGAATAATAATATCCATAGTCTCTGTGGGAGGTGCTGTGAGTACCTTTCTAGGAGGAGCACTGTTAATTCCTTATTGGGGATACTATAGAGATGAGCCACACCTAAACTTTGCTTAGAATTTTTCCCTGGAGTTTTACTTCAGGGAGGGGCCATAATGAGTCAGACAGAGAATCCTGATCCACCCTCATTGGGGTCAAGCTGCCCTTAGGATGAACCTAGTTCGTGTGAGTTAAGAATAGGCCAGAGGTCATCAATCTCCCATTGGGACCTGAGGTAAACTGGGAAAGGATGTCTCTGGGGAAAGGGGGAACAGAGGTATCGGGGGAGGGTGACTGCCCACTCCATTCATTCCATATGCCTCAAGTACTCTAAGGAAGAATGATGAACATAAAAGGCTATGAGTATTTATGCTCTAACCCCCATCCCCACCCCCCACCCCGTACCCCAGCACAACTCTACTAGATCTCAAAGAGGTCAGGACCAGTATATATAAATTTCTATTGTGGCATAGAAGTCACCCCACTCAATCTGGTTCTATACTCCTCACCTGTGGGATCCTCTTATCTATCTACCCTCCATTTTGGGAAAAGTTGGTCATCTAGGTGTGCAGAAGGGTGAGAGTTTAATTTGGGCATCTAGGGTGTGGGCAACGAGGCAAGAATTGTGCATTTACTGTGGCCTTTAAGGCCATTCCAAAAGCTCATGGAAAGTTAGAAGTGGAAGATAGCTTAGAGGTCATCTAATAGAAGTGTTTACTTTCTTTGTTGTTTTTTTTTTTCCAGTCACATCTAACTCATGACCCCTTTTGGTGTTTTCTTGGCAAAGATACTGGAGTGGTTTGCCATTTCCTTCTTTAGCTCATTTCACAGATGAGGAAACTGAGGCAAACAGGTGTTGAACCTGAAAGTTTGGTTGAAGGAGGCAAACAAGCTAGGTGATAGAAAAATCCATGTTGTTTATTATTTTCCCTTAAAGCTTACTTGTACGTACAAGGAGTCAGAGCATAAGCTCTGGCTCCTGAACAAAGGAATGAGAAAACTTATATACATTATTTTTAGCAGATCTAGCAAGCCTATGTTACCCCACTTTTATGATCCCCATGTATGTTTAACCATGATACAAGAAGAGAATTTTCCTCAATGGAATAGATTTGTAAATACAATAAGATAAGAGTGTTGACAAGGGTCAGTTGAAGTATATACCTGTAGAATATTAAGCGAGGTAGTCTCTCAGGATCAGGGTCTCATCCCCTAATGGTTAACAGGGGAAGGAATGTTCTTTGGTCAGCCGGATCTGGCCTTGTTGACAGAGAAAAGATATTCTCTGAGCAAACTTGAGAGAACAAAGAAGGCCAGGTCCAGCTGATCATTAATTCAGGCCCTGGCCCTTGATTGAAATCACAAAAATGATATAAAATGGTATAAAATGTTCCACATTTCCTCCTTTTGGTCAAAGGCAAACTGGAAGTTTCACCTATATACCAATTAAGGTATGGAAAAACCTCTATCTTCCTCAGGGGTGAGGTTCTAAAAATTCTTATCTAGGTGGATTCAGGTTTTTCCTTCCTGTGGTTGGACATCCCCAGAGATGGGCAGTAATTGTAAACTAATTGTAAACAAGCAGAGGGAGCAAGTTGCAAGGGGGATCAGGGTAGGGAGCATAATGGCTAAGGATACCAAAGACATAGGCAAACAGTCTTGGGAATGCAAGGGACTCAGAAAGGGAGCTGTCCTTCTTACAGGTTCTGGTCCAAAGTCTCGGGAGGGGCTGCCTGCGTCTGATGCTGTCCCCTTCAGGCTCTTTGAAACCAGAGGGCAAGGTCTCCTATGGGCTCAGATGTCCACTTGGGAGCAGGGGCAGTCCTCAGATGTGACAGAAGGATCAAGGAATCCATATCCACAAGTTGGCAGCTATAGGAGTAGTCACACCTGACAGAAGCTCCGAGAACACATGTGATTTGACAATGGAGAGAAAAACAGCACAACATAAGTCCCAGCCACGCAGGGCTAAGTTTAACCAGTGCAATAAATGGTTCGGTATCCCAGCCACACAGGGCTGAGTTTAGACAAATACAATAAAGTTCTTCTCATGATTCACAAAACTGCACAATTACATTAACTACAGACCAAAACACTTAGATGGTTCACAATAGACTGGTATTGAGAGGGGGAAATTTACATGTCACGTGTATTACATTTACTCATTAGATAACCAAGAAAACATAAACATGAACCATACAAAGTAATGCAATCATTATTAACAATGTTGACTAACATTAAATTCCTTGCATCCCAGTAGCACAGTACATATAACATCATAAACTTTTAGTCATGCCATGTCTCTTTGATGGCATTTACAAAATAATCCACAAGCCATTCTTAACAAAGCTTAAAATGTTTCTGATTTAATTCCAGCACTTAATTGCACAATTTGTATGCAAAGTAACTTTAAATCCCAGTTACATATTCCCAATGTCCATTTAAAGCAGCACTTTTTTTTTGAATCCCAGATGCCTGATTGTAGTTATCTGGTCCCTAAATAGTGAAAGAGAGTTCTGCTTCTCTGGTTCAGATCTAGAAATTCTCAGATAATTCTTACCTAACATAACTTAGTACAATCACTTAAATTTGGTTCTCCTTTTTTTTTTTGAAACTTCAGAGTATTTCAGTTTATATATCATCGGCTGTTTCTATCCTTAAACCTTTAAAATGTGAACCATAAATTGAACTCATCTTCCTTTTAAAATTATCAGACAGATACCTTAATAAAGGAGATATAATTTCACTTGTACTACTATCTTACACAACTTTGTGCAAAAATCCACATTTAAGATCTTATTACCAAAACACACTTATAGCTTGAATTTCCATGATTGATAAATTTTGGAGCCAATCATACACATCTGTATATAATTCTTAGAGTAACCAATCTGATCCTATTGCCTTTTTCAAAATTTGCTATCCCCTTTCTTTTTATTAGACATTTATCACATTACATCTTTGCCTTATTACTTTGTCTAATCATTTCCTCCTTTTGGAGGATGTTACCTCTATATTCTTTTAATCTTTATTTGGTCATGAACATAGGTTAAAACTGTAAGCTATTCATTCCTGCATCCTATTATAATAACTCAGAAGTATTCCAATATTCATTTATTACCTAATAGATTTAGCATTGTGCTTACAAAACTTCTTGATAATACAAATTTGCTATGAAAGAAAAGAGGGACAATGTCATATATCTTAACAGAAGGAAAGAACTTCCTTAGCTCTGTTTGATTCCAGGCATGAGTCATATCTGATAGCCAATCATATAGCCATTAGATGCTGAAAGCAGGGCTTAGGAGTAATCAGGTAGGGATTTTTCCTTTTCAGAAAGGAAATAGCAGAATTAGGAAATAGAGTCAAGAAGATCCTACGTAGGCTGTGTCCAAGGTCTTCTTCAAAACTTTTTCCCAGGCACAGACATCTACCTTTAAAGTTCTCAGTCTGTAATGCCTGCCATTCTAATACTGGCGTCATGTGACCTATCCCTGTAATCAGAGCTTAAAACAATATTAAATTGTAGTCCCATAAAATCTTAAATAGCAAATAAATATCCTTCAGATAGGACTGTCCCAAATTTCATTGAGCTAATAATTATCAAATCAAGCTACATAACTTTTCTGTCTTCTAAAATACTTTCTCATACTTTCTCAACTTACTTAAACCATCTGAAACTAGTATTCTCTCAGGACAGGAGAGGCTTAGCTAACTCCCATTTGTCCCCAAACTTTCTTATCTGCCTTTTGTATTTCCAATTGAACCTGTATTTACCTTTCCAAATCTCTCAAACCCATTATTCAGTTTTATGTTTCAACCATAAGACAAAACAGCTCATAAGTTAATACTTTTTACTTACATAACTGTCTGTACTGGAATCCATTCCAGCTTCTTAAACAAAACAAGGAGGTTAATGACCAACCTCATAGGTTGATGGATTTATGTCCCCTGTTTACTCATTCTGGAGGAAAGGGACACTTTAGGAATTAAATCTTATACACATTGATAAGCTTTAACTCTTGCTTAAAATCACAAAAATACTTTCCAAAACATTTCTATAATTATTTCTCTTCTTTAAAAACAGGTTAAAATTTATCCTGATGTTAAAAGGAATAGTTACTAAACTTTTCTGAAGAAAATTATTTAGGTTTTAAAATGATAGACATCTCCTTCTTTCTCCTTATAGCAAATTAATCCTTAAATGCTGGAATTCATTAACTAAGTTGGTGCCAAATGTCCTCATTCTCAAATACTGCACAGAATTCCTAGATATTACAAAGTTCCCTAGTCAAAAGGGCATTGTAATGGGGAGGACACTTAGTTTCTATAAATTACATACCCAATTAAATTAACCTTATTACAATAACAAAGTTTACCAGGACTTTAAAAACTCACTTCATAGAAATTTCTCTACACAGAAACTTCATACAAGATGGATATGAATTCATGGCTAGATGGTTTCAAAAGTTCTTGTTTCAGTTAATAACCTCAATTTCTTAATTAAGTACAGTTCTTAATAATAACATCTAAATTATAAGAGGAATTGTTTTTTTCTAACAGCATAGATAATGCAATGTTAACCAATTTGCACAATATAACAAATTTAGAAATATAAGCACACCACAATGAATTATCATGTATTTAAAACTTGAAACAACCTATTGATTAACAATCAGGTTAACTTAGCTGGATGAGCAAATCAAATCTGGATTCATAATCACTAGTGGTAACATTTTAATTTCTAAGGCCCAATACTCTTAGCATTGTAAAAGATTATTATTTATAAAATCACATTTTTTTCTTCAATATTGCTGATACATCTGTTTGCCAAATTATACAATTTAGAAATGTAACAATGCCCTAAACATAATTAAGCATTGTAAAAACTTGAAACAACCCATTTATCAATTTAGGTGAACGCATTTCTAAATCTCCTTGCACAGAGAATTTTCACCTGATCATTTGAAACTATAACTTTAAATCACCACACATACTCTCATGATAGACTAGATTTCACATGGAAAGTCTGTTCTCATAGTAAACATCAGTATTATTAATTATTTCTCATTATAACCAAATATAATAGTTCCAAATTTTATTGCATACCTTTAAAAACCCAATTCACATATATCAAAATCAGATTAAAATTCTATAATATCATTTCTTACCACACAATGGTCTTCTCAAATTTCACAATCTAAGAGAATTTTAGAAATACAATGCAATTTTAGAAATACAGAAAAAATAAACTTCAGATAACATCAATTGCATTTCCAGATTATCACATATAGAAAAATTTTCAACTTATTACTTTCGGTATTCAAAAACCACTTCAAAAGTTAAGTATTACATTAATTTAAAGAGAGATAATAACAGTGTTGTGTCTAACATATACCACACTTTATGTTTAAGCATTTTACAATCATTATCATTTTGATCCCATAACAATCATCATTATTATTTTCCCTTTACAAATCAGGAAACAGGTCAAACAGAGATTAAAATACAGTTTTGCAATTGGAACAGAGAAGTGTGAAGTTACCTAGAGTAGAAGCTGGTATCCCAGTGGTGACAATTCTGGGAGGCAGAGCTTAGAGAAGCTAACCAAAGTCCAAATCCATCTACCTTTCCCTTCCCCCATGACTGCAGAAGTTACTGAACCTAGGGCAGTTTTGCAGCTGCTGGGGACAGAGTGGGCAGAATGCATAGGACCTGGATGACATTTCCAAGCTTTGCCAAAAAGGATGGGCTACAAAGGTACCCAGGGGGCACAGGACTATCAGGATACTGTCAGTCTGTGAATTTCTGTCCTTTTCCTCCTTTTGCCAGATGGGGAAGGGTGATTTAAGTTTTCCCTACAGTTCTCCTGTGTTCTCTTCTCCTAATCTGATTTGGGATGAAAGGGCTTTGGGTTCTAACTTTTACTGCAGCCCTGGCTCGATCAGAGACAGGACCACAATGGTGAAAGATCTCAATGATTGTAATTCAAGTAAACTTCACCTTTTGCTCACTCCTTAAAAACTTTTTGCACTTAAATCTAAGGGAAAAGATTCCCTCTTAACTCTGGGGAGGGAGTGGGGAATGATAAGTGATCAGCATTGGGAGGGTGTTTCAGCAAGAGTGTGCTCCTGGAGTGATTTTACAGTCTCAGGAGTTCTCTCTCCCAAAATCCAACTAACTTGTTTCCAAACTTTTAATGAATAATCAATCCCAAAGAGTCTCTGTTTCCCTAACTGCAGCCTTAGAATTCTCTGGCTACCTGAGTTTCGGATTTTACCAAGGTATAGACATTTCACAGCACACACTCTCACACAGACTATTAACAAAATACAGAACAAATACAGACTGAGCTCAGAATTTAAACAACAGAGAATTAGAAGCTTTCATGAGTTGGCTATTAGCACCCCTATGGTGTTTGGGGAAGCCTTGGCGTTTCTGATTTTTCTGACTCTCCATATCCTATCCCTTAGGAAGGGGGAAAGAGGAGATGGAGGAGGACTAGGGCAGGTAAGGGAAGGCTAGGAGTAAGGATAAAATGCATTTATCCTCCCCATAGTCAGAGCCTTTAACGAAGGAAGCAGGAATAGGGCAGAAGGCAAAAACAGAGCCCTTAAGGGAAGAGGGAAAGAGTGGCGTGGGTGGGGGGGAGGAAGAGAGAGAAGGCAACGGTAGCAGAACAGAGTTACTTCCCTCCAGGTTGGAGCCTTTACTGGGAGGCAAAGGGGGAGGGGGTAACAGCAAAATGCAGTTTTTCTCCCTAGGATCAGGGCCTCCAAGGGAAGGAAGGGAGGGAGGGTGTGAGGAATAGGGTAGAGGGAGTGGAGGAATGGTTGGACTTCTAATTCTAGTTTTTGATTGATCCATAGCTAATTTTCTAGATCAATCAGCCTTTCCAGGGGATCTATGTGTGTTTGACTGCAGATCTGCGTTTTACCATAGATTTGATCCCTGCCCCCAGGGCTATCTTAAAGGGAATTTTCGGACTTCAGTCAATTTTGTAGGAGTCCTTTTTGGAAGCTGGGAATGGAGACAACTTACCCCCCACCTTGTCAAGGCCAAAATTCCAGGAAAAATTAATCTTGTGGTTCCCAAAGCGTTGGCTAGGTTGGGCTGCTTTGTCCCGTTTCCATCATTTCCATCCGAAGTTCACAGCACCATAATTGTTAAACCTGAAAGTTTGGTTGAAGGAAACAACAGAGCTAGGTGATAGAAAAATCCATGTTGTTTATTATTTTCCCTTAAAGCATAGCTAAGCTAGCTTACTTGTATGTACAAGGAGTCAGAGCATAAGCTCTGGCTCCTGAACAAAGGAATGAGAAAACTTACGTACATTATTTTTAGCAGATCTAGCAAGCCTGTGTTACCCCACTTTTATGATCCCCATATATGTTTAACCATGATACAAGAAGGGGATTTTCCTCAATGGAATAGATTTGTAAATACAATAAGATAAGAGTGTTGACAAGGGTCAGTTGAAGTATATATCTGTAGAATATTAAGCGAGGTAGTCTCTCAGGATCAGGGTCTCATCCCCTAATGGTTAACAGGGGAAGGAATGTTCTTTGGTCAGCCGGATCTGGCCTTGTTGACAGAGAAAAGATATTCTCTGAGCAAACTTGAGAGAACAAAGAAGGCCAGGTCCAGCTGATCATTAATTCAGGCCCTGGCCCTTGATTGAAATCACAAAAATGATATAAAATGTTCCACACAGGGTAAAGTAATTTGCCCAGGGCCACACAGCTAGTAAGTGGCTGAGGCTGGATTTGAACTCAGGAAGAGGAGTCTTCCTAACTCCTGGCCTGGTACTCTGTCCACTGTGCCCCCATTCTATTGAAAAAGGAATCAGGGGGCAGCTAGGTGACACAGTGAGTAGATCACCAGCCCTGGACTCAGGAGGACCTGAGTTCAAATCTGGCCTCATATACTTGACACTTACTAGCTGTGTGACCTTGGGCAAGTCACTTAACCCCAATTGCCCTGCCTTCGCCCCTCCAGAAAACAAAAACAAAAAAGGAATCAGGCCAGGCCAGAGGAATTACTAGCCCAAGGTCACTTGAGCGTTGAGATTAGAACTCAGGTCTCCTGACTCTCAATCCTTTCTCTCTTCCCCTTCCCTCCAATCTTCAATTTTCCTTCCCTCTACCCCATTTCTTTCCAGCTGGATCATACTCTCTGGTTTGCTGTCAACTAATCCCCAGCTGAGGAGTTAGTTGATAAGAATTTAGAGTGTAACAGACCTCCCAGGAAAATATGTATTCTAATAGAAGATTCTTGAAAATTCAAAGGACTCTAATTACAGAAATTTCAGTCACCAAGGCAGTGAAGCAAGGAAGCATGAGCTAAAAGGAGCATTGGAGATCATATGAATCAACCCCTTCATTTTACAAGTAAGGAAACAGGTCACACAGTAATAAGTGACAGGTACAGGATTTGAAACTAGGGACTCTGATTCCAAACCCAGTACTCTTTCTACTATGCCCTCTTGCCTCTTTTCCTCCATGAAAGCAGGTTCAGTCCAGCACTGACTTCTAGCACTAGCCTCTCTTTCTTCCCTCCCCAGTAGATCTCAGAGATGTCACTTGTCCCCACTCAGCTAAAATGCCAGGAGATTATTAGGAATGGGGAGGGGCCAGGTCACCTCTTCCTCCAGTGGGCATGTGGGAAGACTGAATCAAGGACAGGAAAAAGCCTCTTGATACCTTTAGCACAAGAGGGGGAAGGTGTGGGCAGTCATATTCCTGGGCATAACACAGAAATATACCTCCTGTGATAGAAATGGGAACAGGCAAAGGTCTATAAGGCCATAGGTATGAACAGTGGTGCCACCTAATAGGAATTTTTGTTGTTCATTTGTTTTGATCATGGTTGACCTTTGCTTGGCAAAGATACTGGCGCGGTTTGCCATTTCCTTCTCCAGCTCATTTTACAAATGAGGAACTGAGGCAAACAGGGTTAAGTGACTTGCCTAGGGTTACATAGCTAGTAAGTGTCTGAGGCCAGATTTGAACTCAGGAAGACAAATCTTTCTGATTCCAGGCCTGGCATTCTATCCACTGCAAAACCTAGCTGCCCCATAGTGGGAATAGGATTGTGGTATTAGTGGGGCTGCCTGGTTGCTTTCCTAGCAGGACAGGGATCAAGACTCCTAGGTACAGACAGTTGTTGGGTTTGGTGGTCTAACATGGGAGGTGGTTTGAGGGATAGAGGACAAGAGAGAACGGCTTCACTCAGGGATCTCTTCTTGTCCTGCCCCTAATCTTTTGTACCTTGGCCTTTCTGGGCTATGTGTACTCTACAGACTTATGCCTCCAGCCTTTGAGTAACCTTCCTTACCACAATCTTAAGTCCCTCTCCTTGCTACCATCACACTCCAGTGTCCCCTCGTTCTGTGTAAATGTGTAAGGTGGCAGTCACCTATCTTGGGGTGTTTAGGAATGGTTGGCACTAGAGGGTTAGAAGTTCCCCTTTGGCTAGAGGAAATGTGAGTCACTTTTCTCCCTTCAACCCAACGTCACTACCACTACTACCCAAGAACTGAGTTCTGTCCCATTTAGGAACAAAGTTTTCCCTCTGGGAGGAGGACAGACTTCTCCAGTTCCTCCTAAGTACAGAAAGAACAGCTGCTTTGGTCTCTGGCCCTCAAGTTAGAAGATTCTGGAGCTCTTGCTTCTACCCTTGACGCCCCACGTCCCTGTGTATCCTGTTACTGCCACTAAGCAGGGTGATTAGAGAACCTGCCCCATCTTGATGTGAATTCATTCTGGCTCCCCTGGTTTTATCACCACACTTATTCCAGAGAGAGATGGAGAATGGGATCATACTTGTAGCTTCTGGGAAAAGGAGGAAGAGGGTCTCCCTTTTCTTCCTGTCCATGGGGCCTCAGAATTGAGGACTTGCTGCTTTAATTTCCTCTGGGAGGGTTCTCTGAGAGCTCCTTCAGTGATCCAAGAGGATTGTCTGTATGAACTGAGGATGGAGAAGAGAAGAAATGAGAAGGGTCCTATGGAGGGTCCCTATCATTTCTCCTTATTCAGAGTTTAACCTGGCTTAGGGACCCTTCTAGTTAGGGACCTTGCTCCTGTTTACAGAGACTAAAACCGAAGGGCTAGAGAGCTTGGATAGCTTACAGAAGGTTAGAGATTGGTAGCTCTTGAACTATTGGTGGTGGAAGAGAAAAGAGAGTCAATGTAAGTCTTACCACGAGGGGGTGCTCACGAGCAAGGCCAGGAGCCCTTCAGATCCAAGACCAGTGAGAGCAGTCCAGTTATAATGTTAGCCAAAACAAAGCTGGCCCATGCCCAGTCAAAGCCTTCCAGCTAAATCATAGCATATTTGGGAAGCTGCTCCCTCAGCCCCCTTTTCTTGGGTTAGGCCAGTGGTTCTCAAAATGTGGTCTGGAGGACCCCCCCTCCCCACCCCAGGATCCCCAAGTTCCTTTCAAGGAGTCTGTGTGATCAAAATTATTTTCATAATATTTTAATTTCTAATGACAATATTGATAGAAACAAACACATAAACAAAAGCTACTTGGGGTCCTCAATAATTTTTAAGAGTGTAAAGGGCTTTGAGACCAAAAAATCTGGAGAACCACTTACGCTACTTTTCCAGGCTTTCTCCATGGGAAGACTGCTCTGCCAGTATGCCTTCAGCCTTCAGGTTAATGCTGTGTCTTTCTGTTCTGCTCCACAGTAGGGTTTTTTTTTCCTCCTGAATTTAATGAACACCGAAAAGGGAGAACATTTCTACACACAAAGCAGAACAGAAAAGAGAGATTATATAAGAAACCATGAGTCTTTACTACATATAGTAGTAAATATAAGAAATTCGGCATGCTACATTCCAAGTTGTCTTGCTTGTCTAATTTTCCTTCTGAAGTCTCTTCTGTTTTCTTTTGTGCATCTTAAAATAATGCCTCAATGAGGTCATTTTCACTTCTTTTTTGGGCAAAACCACTGATAATTCCCCTCCTCCCCCTGACATCCTTTCAATGGGGAAAAGAATAAGCATAATCAATCAAAACCAAATTCACACATTTTGCAGAGTGTCCAAAAATGTATGTTTTGTTCTGCACATTGGATCTATCGGCCTTCTGTCAAGAGGTGAATGGTATACTTCCTCATCAGCCCTCTGGAGTCATGGCTGGTCATCGCACTGATCAGAGTATGTAAGTCTTTCAAAAGTTTACACGTTGCTACCATATAAATTCGTTCTGCTCACTTTACTCTGCTTTAATTTATATGAGTTTTCCCACTTTTCTCATTCCTTTCTTCATTTCTGATAGTGCAATAATATTCTCTTATGTCTATATACCATAATTTATTCAGCCATCCTCCAATTGGTGGCCGTCTCCTTTGTTTACAATTCTTAGTTATAACAGAAAGGGCCGCCACAAACATTTTTGTTTTATTTCATATCTAAAATGTAAATATTCTTTCATATTATTTCAATCAATTAATAAACATTTATTAAGCAGGTACTATGTGCCAGTCACTGTGTTAAGCACTGGAGGTACCAAAAGAGGCAAAAACCTGATCTAATAGATTTTTCAGATCTACTTATCCAGTTCTAATCTCTCTCAACCTCTGAGTCTTCCATCTCCAACTGCCTATTAAATATTGAACTACATGTATCGTAGACATCTTGAACTCAACAGGTCTAAAACAGAGCTCATTATCTTTCTTCTAAACCCCTCCTTCCTTACTAGACTCCCTATTATTGTAGAGGATACCACCATGCTCCCAGGCTTTAGTAGATAGAGCAATGAACTCAGAGACAAGAAAACTCGAATTCAAATCCAGCCCAAGACACTTATAAGCTGTGTGAGTCTGGGCAAATCACTTAATCTTTATCTGCCTCAGTTTCCTCATCTGTAAAATGGAGATGATAATAACACCTTTCTCAGAACGCTGCTCCAAGGATGAAATGAGATATTTGTCAAGTACTTTGCAAATGTCATAGCACTATATAAATCATAGCTGTTATTATTATTAATCTTTATCGCCTCTGTCACACTCACTCCACATATCTAATCAGCTGTCAAGTCACATATCTCTCTACTCACCCAGGTCCTACTCTGGTGCATGCCTTCATCACCTCATGCCTGGACTATTATAACAGCCTGCTAGTTGTTGGTCTCTCTGCCTCAAGCCTCTCTTGACTCCAGTCCATCTTTCACTTGGCTACCAAAATAATTGTTCTAAAGTTCAGGTCATTGTCATCCCACCCCACCCCCATTCAATAAACTCCAGTGGTTCCCTATTACCTCCAGGATCAAACATAAAATCTTTTCATATTCTATCCCCTTCCTACCTTTCCAGTCTTCTTATACCCCATGTATTCTGCCATCCAATGACACTGGTCTCCTTGCTATCCTTTACACAAGACATTTGATCTCTCAACTTTAGCTATTTTCACCAGCTGTCCTACATGCTTGGAACTAACTCACTCACTCTGTCTCTGTCTCTGTTCTGTCTCTGTGTCTCTGTCTCTCTCTCTCTCTTCCTCTCCCTGATATTTTCTGGCTTTGAGTCCCAACTAAAATCCCACCTTCACCAAGAAGCCTTTTCCCCAATTTACCCTATATATCCTTGTTTGTACATAGTTGTTTGTATGTTCTCCACCAATAAGCTATGAGCTCTTAGAGAGAAAGGACTGGATTTGTGTGTGTATACACACATGTATACACATATACACATATATCTACACATAAATATATTTGTATTATTGGCATTTAGAGTGCCTGAGAGGTGTAACAGAGTCAGAAAGACACAGATAGAAGCAGAGAAAGAGAGAGAGAGAGAGAGAGAGTGAGAGTTCTAGACATCATCCAAGGAGAACTCCCCAAAGTCTCTACTATAGCTAGCTGGGAATAGGACATGAAGGAGATTGCCAGCTCCTCTCATGTTGGCTTCTTCCCAGTCTTTTCCTTCAGCAACCTCAAGTAGAGTTGGCATCTTCCACCTTCTTTCTCAAAGCTGGAAGCCAAACCTGCCCAAAGCAACTGAAAACTTGAAAACCTCAAGAAGACTTGAAGAGGGCTAGAACTCTCTTACCTTTTGCCAACTCTGTCCCCCTTACAACCCCCACACCCCTGCAGGGCAGGGCATCCATCTCCACTAATGAGGAAATGAGTACTCATGGACTTTGGGACAGGGGTTATACAAACATTTACTAAATATAAGGTTGAGCAAGAATAATTATAACATTAACATGCCATCCATAAACCTGAGCCTCCCCTTGCCACTAATGCACATGTGTTCATGGGGAAGAAGTGGACACAAATAGACAGTATTACTGTAGTGAAGGGCAGGCAACTCACAGCCCTGGAAATTCAGGCCTGAATGTCCTTTCTTTTCCTCAGGAGCAGTCCATGCAGAGGTCCATTGATAGACATGGCATCAGTACTGCTAAGCTGGACTGCTTTTCTGGGGACTGCTCTGCTCCTTTTCAGGAGGGGCCACTCTTTTCTACTGCTAAGGTGGTGCTAAATTCTTTCAGAGAAAGAATAGAGACTCTTAGCCTGGGATTTGTAGAGTTTTCCCAATTCTGCATCCTTGGCTAGGATATGAGGAGTTTCTACCTCTCAGGTAAAAGGGGACAGTACAAAGGTAGTATAATACTCTATTCCAATGATAATTCATTTTAAGCCTAGGGAATAATATAATGGTCCCTAAGGTCTATTTGGTTGCCTTGTCTTCAGCTTTAGCGAGTTTATTTTTGGCGAAAATTACTGAATTCAGTTACAATCCCTCCAGACTCCACTGTAGGAAAATTCTTAACATCTAGGCAGATGTTTGCAGTCTGTATCTCTCCTTGATCCCTGGCCTTTTTGTGGTTGAGGTAAAATTTAATTTACTAGAAATGTCTAGGTAATTAAAATGGCAGGTTATATTATAATGCATGTGGACAGATAGGCATTTGGAAGGGAAGTTGGGGGAAGAGGGGCTCCTTCCTGGGTCCCCCACTCCAAGTGACTCTCCTTGATATCTCCCATTACTGTCCTAGTTCAATGCTCCCTTTGCTCCTCCAAGGTGCTCTGGAAATGCCATGCCTGCTCCAACTTCATAGCCCAGACCCTCAGAATCTCTCCTTCCCTTCTGAGATGGCTTCTTCCGATTCAAAGAGGTATGCAGGACTTTGTTCACCACTCAGTTCTGATTGTCTGATTCAATCAATCTTACCAAGTTAAGGTATCAGAGTAAAAAATGGAGGGAGTGGGTGGGTGTGGGGTGGCCGCAACCCTATCCTTACAGCAGTAAAGCCTTTTCTAGCACCAATCATCTCGTATTGGCAGCAGGTGGCAGTGCAGAGAAAGGGAACTTACTGCCTTTCTCCTACCACAGCTTTTTTCCACCAATCTTAAGACTCTTCCCAGTGTAAAGCAGGATCCCTTTCCCTTTTTTTTTTTCCACTTTTAAAATCTTGCATCTAGCTCATGGTGATTATTCCTAATTTCTGCCAGATAAACCGTAATCATGCAATTACGTGTGTCCAATGATCACAAATAATGCTGGAGTGCAGGGTTGCCCAGCTGTCTCTTCCAAAGCACTCCTGTCAGTCATATGAAAATCAAATGTTAGGACACAAAACACAGAAGCACCCTGAGTAAATGCCTTGTCTCTGCAAGCCACTTTCTTAGTGTCTCTCAAATATACAAGTCTTGCTTTGAGTTTCTGCCCTTTTAATGAACAAATTGTCAAGGTCATCCCCTCAGATGTAGATAGAAGCTGCCCTTCTGGAGGGTTTCTTTTTGACTGGTGGCTGGAACAGAGAAAGGAGACTTGATAAGGCATATTTGTTATAGTCCAAGATTTTAGGTTGTGTGTGTTTCTACCCACAGTCAGAGATCCCCAGGTGTTCCTAGACTGATCAATATTAAGGTGACATCAGGGTGTGTAGAAAATCAGTCTCTCATTCAGAGTTCCCACTCCTGCCATAAACTTTTACTGTCCTAATGGGTCAATTTTGACTATTGATCTTAGAAACAGCACCATGATAGTGGTCAGCCTGATGGGCAACTACATCCTAGAATTCCAGGTGGTATCTTAATACCTTGTTGGGAACACAGAGACCAAGATCTTGAATGTAAACAGCAAATGACTAGAGGATGATGGTCCAGGTTGCTCTCTGTGTATGTAAGCTGCATATCTGCCAAGGCATGAGAAGGAAACCTTTAGTTTCTTCTTCCCTGATGGGGAGGAGCAGGAAGAAACGGAAAAGAAAAAGGAGAAAGCTGGGGAAGGGAAGGAGATTTATGGACTTGGTTGAAAATTGCCATAGTTGTAGACTTAGTCATGGTCTCTCCGCATTAAATATGGACAGAAAGATGTGGGGAGATAAGGAAAAAGTTTGGGAGAAAGAGGTGGTGACGTATAATAGCGCTGAATCCTATCCACCCCCCAGCGTCATTCAGTGTGAGCTGAGGGACTGAGGAAGGTCGGCAGATAGTTCCCAGATCTATATAGCCCTGGGTTCTCTCTTCTAAGCTCCAGGCTCTCATCATCAACTGCTTATTGGATATTTCCACCTCAAATGACTTAAATGACTCTCAAATTCAATATATCTAAAATAGAATTCATTATTTTCTTTGTGAAACCTGCCCCTCCCCCCCAAAGATCATTGGGGTAGGAAGAGGACTTTCTTCCCCTCCCCCAAACCCAGGACTTCCACCAAAGAAAGCCTGATGAAAGGATTCATGATGAAATATACTATCTACCCTCAGAGAGAGGACGGATGGAATGAGCACAGATTTTTCTTCTTTTTTTGAAACATGGCTAATGTAGAAATTTATTTTGTGTGATTATACACACACACACACATATATGTAATAGGTTTTGTTTTTCTTGCCTTCTCAGTTGGGGGATGAGGAGAGAAAATTTAGAACTAAAAATAAAATATAATTTAATTTTTTAAAAAAGCAAGGCTGATCATTCAAAGTTAGACCACAGCTTGGCGTCCCCTCAAGAAAGAAAAAACAGACATAAGCAGTGTGGATATGAAGGACAATGACGGGGGTAATTACAACCTTTAGAACTGACCCACTGGACTTCACCGCTGGAGGTTTCTGGACTCCAGCCTCTTGATGTAGTCAGACAGAAAATACAGCTTTGGAGGGGCTAATAAACTTTGTTCCAGTCTAGTCTTCTCAGGAGGGCGCTGAGAATCAGCTCCTATAGCATTCTCTAATCACCCTCCTCGCAGGGGCTGGTGAGAAGCGGGGCAACTACCCCTACGTCTGTCGGGGTCAACTGAGACTAGCTCGTGCACTCCCTTAAATCCCCTCGAGCCTTGATGGGGCCTACTGAGGCAGGTACATGCATTCCTCTATGCATTACTTGTGGATTTCCCAACTCACTGACCAATGCCGACCTGTTTTATAGGGCACTGGACAAAGAAGGCATCTTGCCAACATTAAGCTCACAAGTTAACTTTAGCGATATCATCATTCCGCACAAGTGTAGTAAATATCCATTATGCCACCCCCATATCTTGTGGCACAGCCTCAGTAGGACTTCTGTCACTATGATTCTAAGAACTACTATGTAGGATCCTTGAGACTATTCTGGGAGTTATTATCTAACACCTGAAAACTAGACATTCCCATGGCCATGGATCCTGAGAAACTGAACCCTAAAAGGATAACAAAATCCTCCTTACCGGCAGCCACCGTGTTCCTTCTCACTAGGTTCTTCTCAATGCAGTCTGCCCCAGGACAGGCTTGGGACTATGGGAGGCTTCCTCTCTAGAGCACTCCAGCCAAGTCAAGCCAGGATACATTTATTAAGCACTTCCTGGCACAGTGCTAAGGACTGGAAATACAAATATAAGCAAAAAGTCCAGTCCCTGACCTCAAGGAGCTTATATTCTGATGGGGGAAGAGAGAAGGAAATTGAAAAGCAGGGTTAGGGCAGGCCTGCACAACCTGTGGCCACCAAAGGATTTCGGGTGGCCCACAAAAAATGTAGAGGAAACCATCCTTTACGTTTTCCACAGGCTACCCAAAATCCTTTGGTGTGCCACAAGTGGCCTGTGTGCCGCAGGTTGTGCAGGCCTGGGTTAGGGGAAGGTGGAGAAGGCAGCTTGAGAGTGCAGCAGAGCCAGGAGATGAGTGAAGGAGTGAAGATGCCTGGCCTGGACAATTCCCATAAAATGGAGCTTTTGGGGAAGAACTGACAAATTAGCAGAAGGGGCCATGGGGCAGAAGGATCTTCCAGGGCAGATTTGCACAATTTGGCAGTAGGTAGGGGCCAAAATTAAAACAAGCTAAACTTCTGTGGGGTGCAGATAGGTTTTTAGTAGCTCGTTTTCCAAGTAAACGTAACTAGAGACAGACCTGCTCAGGTTGGTTGCCTCAGGTCACGTGACAAACAGGAGAGAGTGCACAGTGCGATGCCTGAAATCCTTTGGCAAAGTGGCACTCGGGCCATATGTTGTGCAGGTATGTTCTAGGGTGAGAAGGCTGCTGGGGTATGGTGGATCACTACAGGAGGATGAGGTGGAAGGAAGGAGGGGGAAAAGCAAGGATTTGCATTCTGTAGTTTCTTCAGACTGTAGCAGACAGGTGGTCTGAGTTCCCTTGAAAATGCCCTAGATCAAGGCTGTATCCCAAAGAGATCATACAAATGGGAAAAGGACCCACATGTACATAAATATTTATAGCAACTCTTTTTGTGGTGGCAAAGAATTGGAAATTGAGAGGATGCCTATCAGTTGGGGAATGGCTGAAAAAAGGTGTGGTATATGAATGTAATGGAATACTATTGTGCTATAAGAAATGAGAAGCAGATGGACTTCAGAAAAACCTGGAAAGACTTACATGAACCGAAGCTAAGTGAAGTGAGTAGAACGAGGAGAACACTGTACACAGTAACAGCCACAATGTATGATGACTAACTTTCATAGACTTGACTCTTCTCAGCAATACAAGGTTCTAAGACAGCTCCAAAAGACTCCTGATGGAAAATGCTATTTGGAGTCTGAATGCAGATGGAAGTAAACTATTTGCTCTCTCTTTTTTGTTTTGTTTTTCTTTCTCATGATTCATTCCATGGGTTATAATTCTTCTTTGCAACATGACTAATGTGAAAATATGCTTAATATGAATTTATACATAGAGCCTATGTCAGAATGCATGCTGTCTGGGGTGAGGAGGGGAGAGGAGAGGAAGGGGGAGAAAATTTGGAACTCAAAAGCTTGTGGAACTGAATGTTGTAAACTAAAAATAAATTAATTAATTAAAAATATTCATGGCATACAACAAAAGGAAAAAAAAAGAAAATGTTCTAGATCCCTGCCTAGTAGGAGTTGGGGGGCGGGGTTGACAATTCTTATCAAGTTTGAGCAGCCTGAGAGGGACTATTAGGCCCCCATTCCCCTGAATACAAAAACTGCACTTGTAAAAGGAAGTAGGGCAGACAAAGTCAAAAACCAACGAATGGCTCTTGCTCTCCTCCTAGCTAGGTATGCCTCAAAGGGCAGGTCTTTATTATATTCTTGGCAGGGAAACGAAAACATAGACTAATGGCAAGGAAGTTATTACCTGGCTCTCCTTCCGTGCTTTAAATTTTATTGTCTGTCAGTGATTCACAACAATCAACAAAACAATGTCACCATGGCAGAAAGAAGTCATGAGCAATGCCTACTCTAATCACCTCCTTATACAAATGAGGAAACTGCAACTCTGAGAGGGGAAGCCTTAGAATCACAGGATCATAGATTGAGAGCTGGATCCTTAGAAGTCATTTGGTCCAATGTCCTCATTTTAGAGTTGAAAAAATCCCCCATGATGGCATGGGACTGGGCCAATCCCATCAAAGCTGGTTATCAGAGGAGCTAAAATTAGACGATAGATCTCCTGACTCCCAGTCTAATATTTGCCATATGCATCTATTAAATAATTACAAACTGGATTGAAGATTTTTGACAAAATTACCCTGTAATTACTTAAGTACTGAATAAATGAATTTCCAGACCATTTCAGCAGTCACTTCCTCCAAGTCCCTTTCTGCTTTCTCTGGCCATTTTAATGCTGTTCACATTTCCTTGACATAATTACTGTTAGTGTTTGCTCTATTTTTCTAGTTTTTTTGCTCTGAACTATTTCATAGGGTCCTAGTCCTTAAAGTTGGAAGTGACCTTAGAGACAGCTGTTGGAATCTCTCCACAGCACCTACCATGTACCTATCTTATATAGTACTTATCTGTCTCATGACTCTTTTCTTTTTACCTCCACACTCCACAGTAAAATATAATCTCCTTGAAGGCAGGAGTTGTGCTAATTTTTAGCATGTCATCCCTAGCATCACTGTATAGTGAATAAAGAGACAACCTCTAAGTCAGGAAAACCTGTATTCAAGTCCTGCTTCTGACATATACTGGCTGAGGGACTCTGAATAAGCCACTAAGACTTAACATAGGATCATTGGAACATAGCTCTAAAGATGAAAGGGCCCTCAGAGGGCATCTACTATACCCCCTTCCTTTTACATGTAAAATGGATGTGCCCATATAAGATATTATGTTCATATAGGTTGTCTAAATATTGCACATGTGAAGCAGTGATAGATATCACTGGGATCTTGCCCAGCACTTTCCAAGGAAGACCATAATTCCTGCTTTGAGGGGAGCAGTAGAAGGGCCACAAGGCTGGCTCCTCTATTCTCTGGGCTCTTAGAGGGGTGCTAGAATAGAATTAAATCTATCTACCCCCTCAAATATTGTTGATTTAATGGTGCAATATGTTCAAAACAAAGTCACTTCCCTACTTCCTATCCCCTAAAGACGGAAGATAGCCCCAAGCTTGTACCCACTGGCTTGGTCCCTTCTCACCATTCAGCCCTACCTCTACCAACCTGGAATTATGTTCTACAAGCAGCACCCCACCAAGTTTGGGAAGGGGTATATTACATACAGATGAGAGATTAAGGAACCAACCTAAAGTTACACAGGTAATTAGTGGCAGAGGTATTCCTCTGTGCCCTCAACCAACTTTCTATTGATTTTCATTGGTAAAGAGAGTTTCCTAAAACTGGAAATTCCCTATACACACAGATCTGGATGGGGCCAAAAGAAAATTATGGTTTTTCCATTATATTAATACCAATCTCCAATTGTTGGAAATTTAGATTGCTTCTAATTTTCTTGAAATTATAAATAATGTTATTTGTCCATTATCTTCTCTATGATATCATAAGTCTGATAAAATTCCTTTTTCCAAGAGTTGAGATACCTGATTGACTCATGGCTGTAAAAACTAAAAAAAGGTGGCGTCTTTCAGAACATTATGTACACACCCAGCCATAGGATCATTAGTCTTCCATGACGTTGTCCTTTGGCAACTTTTCAGCTCCTCATGCCAGATCCCCACCCCATTGCATTGGCCTTTGGTGCCTTAGCTTGTCTGTGCAGTAGCAAGAGGAAAACATGTGGTACTTGGGCAGTTATGAGCCCTTGAAGTAAAGTGAGAAAGGCAGAGCTGAGGTAGGGAATTCCTCCTAGGCCAAGAGGGCCAGAGGGATCAGAGCAGCCCTAGAGGCCAGGAGACATAGAGGAGAAACCTGAGGCTAGGCAGAGTCCAAAATGTTATATTCTTCCTCCCTAGGGTGTTACCTACCAAAGGGTTCATGTCAGATAATCACCAAGATCTTTTCCAATTTCTGATGTTAATTAATTGTGATCCAGGGAATCAGTAAGAAATCCCTCTTGTCCAGTTTTTGAGGGGAGAGCACTGCCTTCCAACTGAGCCTCTGGCCAAATTTTCACATGAGTGTATGTATCCTGCACCAAATTCCCCCATTGCAATTATGGACCAACATCTAGAGATGTGTCTAGTGCAGAGTCAATACATCTCCAGCATCTGTGGTCACTTGCCTCTATTATAGATTTCATATTCTTCAGTGGTCATAAGCAAAACAGATCTGAGGCTGAATTAATTAGGCACATTCCCCTCTGGGGTGGGGGTGGGGAGATCACTCAAGGACTAGAGATAAGGTAATGAAGAGCTGGCATCAAGCAGGCAGGGTTGACTTTATGTAGGTAGCTCAGGCCACTAACTCCTTGGGACTTTGGGCCAACCACCTGATCTGGAACTCTGTTTCCTTCAGAAACTATAAGGAACCTTAAGGGCCATCTAGCCCAACTCCCTCATTTTAGAGATGAGGAAACTGAGACCCAGGGAAGAAGTGACTTACCAAAGTCACACGTAAGTGTTGGATTGTGGGAAACTGTGGAGGTGGCAAGGAGGTAAGGCCTTGCCCCTTCCCACCTTGTGTCTACAGATGGCGGAGAAACACCTCACTGTCCTACTCTACTCCCAACCTAGGGATTGTCCTATTACCTTCTGGAAAAAAGTCAAGATGTCATTGAAAAGGTTCAAAGGATCATAGATTTAGGGTTGGTTGGAAAGGAACACTGAGTACAACCCTCTCATTTCAGAGGTAAAATTGAGGCCACAAGTAGTTAAGTGACTTGCCAAGGGCCCCACACCTAATAAGCATTCTATTTGAACTCATGGCTTCCTGGCTTCAAATCCAGATAACAATCCACTGTACTCCTTTATTTCTCATAGAAAAACTGGCATGGAGGAACAGAAAAATGGAGACAAGAACTCAAGAGGACAAAGTCAACTTTCCTTCAGTTCCTTGGGAAATTAATTGTGGGTGGGTGTGGGTGTGGGGAGAAGTCTCTGACAGTCACACATCTCTAACAGTTAAACATTTATAAACTACTAACTGGATGCAGAGAGCATTATGGTAAACACTAAAGAATCTTCTCTATGACATTTAAGTAAGGGAGGTGGAGTCGAGATGTCAGAGTACAGGCCCAGAGCCAGTTGAACTCTCCCAATATTCCCCTCCAAACAATTTTGAAATAATGCTTCAAATCAAATTTTGGAGTGGCAGAGCCAACAAAAGTTCAGAAGCAGACATTTTTTCAGCCTGAGACAATTTAGGAGGTTGGCAAGAGAAGTCTATAACCCTGTGGCGGGCACAAAAGCACCAGCAGTGAGCCCTGGAGACAGTCATGACAGTAGCAGTAGCAACTTTGGGAGCTCTTGGTCCACAGTCAGTAAGGGGGTCAGACAACTGGACAGAAAGAGATTACTGGAGATTCTTTGCTGGCACTGAGTACAGCTGGCACTGATTGGCAACTCTATTGCCCATAAGCAGTTCTGGGTTGTAGTTCCAGGGCAGAGTTCTAGTGGTCAGTTACAAGGGACCAGGGCCAAGAAGAGTGCTAGTGTTTGTGGCTGCAGGTGAGCAGGGGACCTGGTCACAGTTCTAGGGCCAAGAGGAACACAATTTCTTACAGCTGCAGGGCTTCAAGGGGCCCTTCTTGGGTAAAGACCAGAGCACAGAGCAGCGACTACACCTCTCCCCAAATCACATCACCTTGAAAGCACTGGAAACTTGCAGACATCCCAGAACTGGCTCTGAAAATAGTAATACAAAAAAGCCTGAAGCTTGGCACACTGCCTCCCTATCCCCAGCTGAGCAGAACCCAATTTTAACATAAAGTTCAAAGTGAAGAAATAGGCTGGAAAAATGAGTAAACCAAAAAAAAAAAACCCCAAAACTTGACCATAAAAACTCCTATGGTGGCAGGGAAGATCAAGACATAAACCCAGAGGAAGACAACAATGTGGAAACAGCTATAAGCAAAGACGTAAATAAAAATGCTTATTGGACTAAAGGCTATTAATAATTCCTGGAAGAGTTTTTAAAAAGAGATTAAAATGGTAGAGAAAATATTGGGAAAAGAAATGAGAGTGATGAAATAAAATTATGAAAAGAGAATCAACAGCTTGATGAGTCACAAAAAATACTGAAGAAAATATCATCTTCAAAAACAAACAGACTCTACCTAAAAGAAGCATAAAAATTCACTGAAGAAAAGAATTCCTTAAAAAGCAGAATAGGAAGATGGCGGCTAGAAAGCAGGGACTTGCGTGAGCTCCCTGCCAGGTCCCTCCAAAAACCTATAAAAATGGCTCTGAACAAATTCTAGAACTGCAGAAGCCACAAAATAGCAGAGGGAAGCAGGGCTCCAGCCCAGGACAACCTGGATGGTTGCTGGGAGAGGTCTATCGTGCATGGAGCTGGGAGAAGAGGGGAACAGAGGGGAGCAGAGCCCAGCATAGGCAGCAACAGGACCAACCAGACCAGGAGC